>NW_012118166.1:127376-164840 GCF_000951035.1 Colobus angolensis palliatus | reverse complement strand
TGGTCCTGGCTATACATCCAAAGCCTTCCAAGACTTCTGTCTTAAATTACAAATAAAACACATTACTGGAATTCCCTATAACCCTCAGGGACAAGGAATAGTTGAAAGAGCTCACCTATCCTTAAAGACCACCACTGAAAAAATAAAAAAGGGAGAATGGTACCCTACTAAGGGCACCCCTAGAAACATACTTAATCACACACTTTTTATTTTGAATTTTTTAAATTTAGATGATCTGAACAAATCAACAGCTGATCGATTTTGGCATTCTGAATCAGAAAAACAATTTGCCACGGTTATGTGGAAAGACCCATTAGACAACACATGGCATGGTCCAGACCCAGTGTTAATCTGGGGAAGAGGCTCAGTTTGTGTTTTTTCCCAAACTCATGATGCAGCCAGATGGCTACCAGAGCGACTGGTAAGGCAGGTACCTAACAATAGCCAATCCAGGGAGTAACTCTCTCCCTGAGAGTATTCTTTCCTTCTATTGCAGAGATGAATTCCAACTACTGGCCCCTCTGGACCATAGTGATGACTTGCCAAGTATTCCAGGTGCATGCTGGTTTTGGTAATCCACATGAGGCCCTTACATATATACAACAATGGCACGGTAAGCCCTGTGACTGTTTGGGGGGATATGTGACCTCCCCTCCAAATAAATATCTCAACTGTGTCCTGCTCCACTCACACAGCATACCTGCCTAGTGACTCCGTCAAGTGGAGGTGTGTGTCAACCCCAAGAATATCTAGCGGAGGGGGCGCCACAACCTGCCCTTGTGACACATTTAAGGCTACTATGCATAGTTCCTGCTACGCCACTTATCAAGAATGCACCTCTGGCAATAAAACATACTATACTGCTATCTTAACTACAACTAGAACCCCTACTATAGGGTACAGTAATGTCCCTACAGTTTTAGGAAATACCCACAACCTTGAATTGGCTGGCTGTACTGGTGTCGTAGGGCAGCCTGTCTGCTGGAGTACTCACCCCCCTCTACATACCTCTGATGGGGGAGGCCCACAAGAGAGGACCCGAGAAATAATAGTGCACAAAAAACTTGAGAAGTTGCAAAAATCCCTATATCCAGAAATTCACTACCACCCCTTGGCTCTGCCCAAGATCCGAGGGAAAGAAAAAATTGATGCCCAGACTTTTGACCTCCTCACTGCTACTCTTAATTTGCTCAATAATTCCAACTCTGGTTTAGCTAATGACTGTTGGCTGTGTTTACAATTAGGAGATCCCGTTCCTCTTGCCATACCCAGCAATGACTTAAACTATACATCCAATATTTCCTGCACCATAATTCCTCCCCTTCAAGTACAGCCCTTAGAATTCTATAACTCCCCTTGTATCTACTCCCCTTTCCTCAGTAACACTCATGACATCGATGTAGGAATCAGTGAATTCAATAATTGTTCCACCACGATGAATATTTCCCAATCGTTGTGTGCCCCAAACAGCTCAGTTTTTATATGTGGCAATAATAGTGCTTATACCTATTTACCTACTAACTGGACAGGACGCTGTGTCTTAGCCACACTTTTGCCAGATATAGACATTATCCCTGGAGATGAACCTGTACCTATCCCAGCTATAGATCACTTTTTAGGAAGAACCAAAAAAGCTATACAATTTATCCCCTTACTTGTAGGATTAGGCATAACTACTGCCATAACAACTGGGGCTAAAAGCCTAGGGGTCTCTGTTACTCAATACACCAAATTGTCTTGCCAATTGATCTCAGATATGCAGGCCATCTCAAGTACTATACAAGATTTACAAGATCAGGTAGATTCTCTGACAGAAGTAGTGCTCCAAAATAGAAGAGGCCTAGATTTACTAACTGCAGAACAGGGATGCATCTGCTTGGCTTTACAGGATAAGTTCTGTTTCTATGCCAACAAATCCAGGATCATCAGGGATAAAATCAGGCGCCTACAAGAAGACCTAGAAAAATGACGAAAAGAAATAACCAATAACCCGTTTTGGACTGGGTTCCATGGTCTCCTTCCCTATCTTATGCCATTCCTAGGCCCCCTGCTTTGCCTATTGCTCTTACTCTCTGTAGGACCTTTGGTCTTCAATAAGCTCATGACATTCATTAAGCAACAAGTCAAGGCTATCCAAGCGAGACCTATACAGGTCCATTATCATCGACTGGAACAAGAAGATCGCGGTGGTTCATACTCACACCCATTATGACCACCTTCCCTATGTGCTGAACTGGACAGCCAATGACGGGTAAGAGAGTATCATCTCTCACTAACCTAAGACAGGAGGGCCGTCATAAGCTACTGCCTAATCCCATGATGAGTACCAGTGATGAGATGTATTACTCCAACCTAAGACAGGTGCAGTTCCTGAGGGATAATCTTCTAGCCACTATTATATATAAAAAAAGGGGGACCTGTCCGGAGCCGTGAGGCCCGGAATTAGCCAACCTCTGTTGCTTGATCTCCGCAAAGTGGAGACAAGATGGCACATGTCCAGGTTCTTTATTATAAATTGTTCCCCCGCGCGCCTAAAGCTTTTCCCGCGCACGCCTAAACTTTTCCCGCGTGCGCCTAGACTTTTCCCGCACGCGCCAACCTTTCCCGCGCGGGCGCAAACATTTTCGCGCCCAGAAAGATATGCAGCCTAGGGCGCAGGCACGATCCCGCCCCCGGGAAAATTACAAACCCATGGCGCATGCGCAATTGTAATTTGAGAGAACCCAGCCCCCCGTTACCGCCCTGGCCCAACCTCTTCCCCTGCCAGCCTATATAAGGCATTGCACCGCCACCATTAAACGAGACTTGATCAGGCTATTTGTCTTGTCTCCATTTCTCGTGTTTTCTTGTCTCCTCCATTCCCACTCCCCCTTTCAGGGTCCGTTCGACTGTCCTGCAGGTCGGGACATGTATGAGGTTATCCATTGTAACGAATGTAAAATTTGCTTCTAATAGCAAGAGACTGAAAACAACCTTAGTTCATCAATAAAAATTTGGTTAAGTGCTATATATACATACTATACTATAATTAGTATGATCATACAAATAAATATGAAACCACAGAAAAAATATGAAGACATTCTCTGTAATTATATGAAAGATCACCAAGAAATATTATTAAGGGAAAACAGAGGACAAACAATATGCTACATTTGTTTAAGAAATAGAGAAAATAACAACATATATTTGTATTGGTTATATTTGGTTATATTTCCATAAATAAAAGCTCTCTGAAAGGCCACAGAAGAAAATTAATAAAAGTGGCTAATTGTGCAAGTGGGGTATGGGGAAGAAAAGAAGCAGATAAAGCAGGGGTGGGAATCAGACTTTTTGCTTTATGCCTTTTTATATTTGTTGATGTTTTAATCATGTGGGATTTTTTTTTAACATGGGTTTTTATTGCTAGAAAAGACAGAATGAGGGGGGTGGGGAGAGAGAGAGAATGAGAGACAGAATAAAGAAGCAGGGCAGCTTGAGGGTTAACTTCTGGGGCAAGAAGCACACAGATTTTAATGAAAGCTATTATAAGTATTACAAATATGCAGAAAAGTGTATGTGGCTATCCAGATCCCCGGGTCAGCTGGAAGCCGGAGTCTATTCAGCTTAAAATCCAGGACTCATTAAAGTAGGCTCAACTCTTAACAAGTAATATACTATGTCCTTATCTTCCTAGGACTTGAGCATCCCTGTAGGTGTATAATGTGGGTGGATTTAGGTCATTCTGAATGGGGGAAGCTCCTAGTTGTTCTTTTGGGCCCCTTGGGTTTCCATTTTCCTGAGCCTTCCTTTAGGATTCTCTACCACTGAGGGTGGCATCCAGGTTTTGGCAGAAAGCCTCCAGCTCACTCCTGGACAATTAAGGTATTTTGGCACATCAGCATGGACTATGTCCAGCCTGGCAGAGTGATCCATTCTGCCTTTATTTGTGTGTGTATATATGTGCTTTTACTTTATTTTATTTTTATTTTTTTCCAGCTTTATTAAGGTATAATTGACAAAAATATGTATATTTATGGTGTACAATGTGATATTATGTGATGTATATGTGTTTGTATATATAGTGAAATGAATAAATCAAGGTAATTAATATATTCATCAACTCACATACTTCTTTTTTTGGTGAGAACATTTAAGATCTATTATCTCAGAAATTTTCAAGTATACCATGCTATTTTTAACTATAGAAAGCTTGCTGTGCAATAGATCTCCAGAACGTATTCTTTCCATCTAACTGAAACATTATATACTTTGACTAACATCTCCCCATTTCACCACACCCCCACCATATCCAGCTCCTGTCAACCACCACTCTATGGTCTGCTTCAATGAATTCAACTTTTTTAGATTCTACATGTAAGTGAGATTATACAATATTTGTCTTCTGTGTCTGATTTATTTCACCCAACATAATATCCTCCAGGTTCATTCATGCTGTTACAGATAGCAGGATTTCATTCTTTATTAAAGTTGGATAGTATTCCATTGTGTATATACACCATATTTTAAAAATCCATTCATCTGTTGATGGACACTTCGGTTGATCCTGCAATAAACATGGGAGTGTAGACATCTCTTCAACATCCTAATTTCCATTCCTTTGGATATGTACCCAGAAGTAGGGTTGCTTCGTAATACCCTTGTCTGGCTTTGGTTTCAGGGTAATACTGGCCTAGTAAAAAATGTTTGGAAGCGTTCCCTCCTCTTCAGGTTTTTGGAAGAGTTTGAGAAGCATGGGCATTAATTCTTCTTTAAATATTTGGTAGAATTCACCAATAAAGCCACTTGGTCCTGGGTTTTTCTTTTTTGGGAGGTATTTGAACAGATTCAATTTCTTTAGTCATTATTGTTCTGTACTGATTGCCTATTTCTTCATGATGCAAGCCTGATAGGTTGTAAATAAAATTATAAATGAAAGAGAACACATTGCAATTGATACCACAGAAATACAAAGGGTCATAACATACCACTATAAATAATTATACAGCAAATTGGATAAACTAAGAGAAATGTTTTTTCAAATAACATTTTATTGATATATACTTCACATACCATAAAGTTCACCTTTTTAATGTGTAACATTCGTTAATTTTCTGTATACTCACAGAGTTCTGTGACCACCACAATCAATTTAAGAATATGTTCATCAACCCAAAATGAAACACTGTATCAAATTCTCGCTATGTCTTCCTGAGACCTTCCCCACAAGCCCAGAACTTGGCAATCACTAATTAACTTTTTGCGCTTATAGATTTGTTTATTCTGGAAATTTTGTATAAATGGAATTCTACAGTATGTGGCTTTTCAGGACTGATTTGAATGTTCATATAATTTTTCTATAGAAATATAATTTACAGATCATCAAATTTACCCTCTTAAACTATAAGATTGATGGTCTTTAGTATATGTATGAAATTGTACAACCATCACCACTTTCTCTCTCTCTTTTTTTTTTAACTTTTAGATTGAGGGGTACATGTGCAGGTTTTTTATATAGGTAAATTGAGTGTAACAGGTGGTATACACATTATTTCATCACTCAGATAATAAATATAGTACCTGATAGTTTTTCAAGGCTTTCCATCCTCCCACCTTCCACCTTCAAGCACACATGTATCCATGTGTATTCAAAGTTTAGCTACCACTTATAAATGAGAACATGCAGTATTTGGTTTTATGTCCCTGCATTATAGTTCCCTTAGGACAATAACCTCTAGTTCCATCCATGTTGTTGCAAAAGACATTGTATTAATCTGTTCTCACACTGCTCATAAAGACATACCCAAGACTGGATAATTTGTGAAGGAAAGAGGTTTAATTAAGTCACAGTTCAGCATGGCAGGGAAGGCCTCAGGAAACTTACAATCACTGGGGCAGGGAAAGTGAACACATCCTTCTTCACATGGTAGCAGGAAGGAAAATGAGTGCTGAGCAAAGGAGCAAAAGTCCCTTATAAAACAATCAGATCTCATGTGAACTCACTATCGCAAGAACAGTAGTAGGGGGGTTACCACTCCCATGATTCAATTATCTCCCATCAAGTCTCTCCCAGGATACATGGGGATTATGGGAACTAAAATTCAAGATAAAATTTGGGTGAGAACACAGCCAAACCATGTCAGACATGATCTCATTATTTTTGGCTGTATAGCATTCCATAGTGTATATGTACCATATTTTCCTTTTATTCATTTATTTTTAATTGTTGTGAGTACATACTAGGTGTATAAATTTATGGGGTATATGAGATATTTTGGTATAGGCATGCAATGTGAAATAAGCACATCACAGAAAATGGGGTATTCATCCTCTCAAGTATTTATCCATTGAGTTACAAACAATTCAATTACACTCTTTATTTTAAAATGTACAACTATTATTGACTACAGTTACCTGGTTGTGCTATCAAATAGTAGGTCTTATTTTTTTTAAACCTTTTTTTTGTACCCATTAACTATCCTGGCCTTCCCCACTTTGGCCTCCCACTATATTTCTGAGCCTCTGGTCACCATCCTTCTATTATCTATGTCCATGAGTTCAGTGGTTTTGAGTCTTAGGTCCCACAGATAAGTGAGAACATGTGGTGTGTCTTTCTGGGCCTGTATTATTTCACTTAACAAAATGATCTCCAGTTCCATCCATGCTGTTGCAAATAAATTGATTCCATTCTTTTTATGGCCAAATAGTGCTCCATTGTGTACACATACCATATTTTCTTTATCCATTAATGTGTTGATGAACACTTACGTTGCTTCAAAATATTACCTATTGTAAACAGTGCTACAACAAACATAGGAGTGCAGATATCTCTTCAATATACTAATTTCCTTTCTTTTGGGTATATACCAGGCAGTGGAATTTCCAGATCATATGGTAACTCAGTATTTAGTGTTTTGAAGAGCCTCCAAACTGTTCTCCGGAGTGATTGTATTAATTGATATTTCCACCAGTAGGGTACAGAGGTTCTCTTTTTTTCACATTCTCACCAGCATTTGTTATTGCCTGTGTTTTGAATATAAGCCATTTTAACAGGTGTAATACCAGCTAAAATGGTATCTCATTGTAGTTTGGTTTGCATTACTCTGATGATTAATGATATTGAGCATGCTTTCATATGTCTATTTACCACTTGCATGCCTCCTTTTGAGAAATGTCTATTCAAATCTTTAGCCCATTTTTTGATAGGATTATTATATTTTTTCCAATAGAGCTGTTTAAGCTCTTTATATATTCTGGTTATTAATATCTTGCCAGATGGGTAGTTTACAAATATTTTCTCTCATTATGTCAAGTGTCTATTCACTTTGTTGACTGTATTCCTTGCTGTGTAGAAGTTTTATAACTTGATGGTGATCCAATTTATACATTTTTTGTTTTGTTTACTTGTGCTTTTGGGGTATTGCTTAAGAAATTTTTACCCTGACAAATGTTGTGAAAATTTTCTCCAATGTTATCTTGTAGTAATTTCATAGTTTGAGGTCCTAAAGTCTTTAAACCATTTTGATTTCATTTTTGTATATGGTGAGAGATAGGAGTCTAGCTTCATTCTTCTGCATGTGAATATCCAGTTTTCCCAACACCATTTATTGAAGAGACTGTCTTTTTCGCAGTGTATGTTCTTGGTGCCTTTGTTGAAAATGAATTCATTGTAGGTGTGTGAATTTGCTTCTGGGTTCTTTATTCTGTTCCATTGGCCTTTGAATCTGTTTTTATGCCAGGATCATACTGTTTTGATTACTATAACTCTGTAGTGTAATTTGAAGTCAGGTAATGTGATTGTTTCCCCCATTTTCTTTCTTTTTGCTTAGGATAGCTTTGGCTATTCTGAGTCTTTTGTGGTTCCATATAAGTTTTAGGATTTTTTTCTATTTCTGTGAGTAATGTCATTGGTATTTTATTAGAAATTGCATTGAATCTGTAGACTGATTTAAGTCGTATGGACATTTAAAAATGATTGATTCTTCCAATCCATGAACATGGTTTGTTTTTAGTTTTTGTTGGTCTCTCAATTTCTTTCATCAGTGTCTTATAGTTTTTATTACAGAGATCTTTCACTTCTTTGCTTAATTCCTTGGTATTTAATTTTATGTGTGGCTATTGTAAATGTAATTACTTTTTTTTTTTTAATTTTTCAGATCGTTCACTGTTGTCATATAGAAATGCTACAGATTTTTATATGTTGATCTTATATCCTGCAACTTTACTAAATTAATTTATCAGATCTAATAGTTTTCTTGAAGAGTCTGGTTTTTTTCAAATATAAGATCATATCATGTACAAACAAAAATAATTTGAGTTCTTCCTTTCCAATGTGGATGCCTTTTATACATTTCTCTTTTCTGATTGCTCTAGCTAGGAATTCCAGTACTACATTGAATAACAGTGGTGGCAGTACATATACTTGTTGTGTTCCAGATCTTAAAGGAAAAGCTCACAGATTTTCCCCATTCAGTATGATACTATCTGTGGGTCTGTCATGTATGGCTTTTATTATGTTATGTTCCTTATATACTCAAAGTTTTGAATTTTTTTATGATAAAGGGAAGTTGAATTTTGTCAAATGCTTTTTCAGCATCAATTGAAATAATTACATAATTTTTATCCTTTATTCTGTTGATATAATGTATCACATTAATTGATTTATGTATGTTGAACTATACTTGCATCCTAATCTCACTTGGCAAAATGTTGCATATGTCAGTTTATTAGTATTTTGTTGAGAAGTTTTGTATCAATATCCATAGATATTGGCCTGTAGTGTTTTGTTTTGTTTTGTTGTTGAGATTTCTTTGTATAGTTTTGGTATCAGGGAAATACTGAGTTCATGGAATAAATTTAGAAATATTTCCTGCATCTCTATCTTTCAGAATAGAGGATAATTTGTATTAGTTTGAGTAGAATTGAGTAAAATTAGTATTAGTTCATTAAATGTTTGGTGGAATTCAGTAGTGAAGCTATCAGGTCTCAGGGTTTTCTTTACTGAGAAACTTTTTATTACAGCTTCAATTTTGTTAATTGTTATTGGCTTGTTCAGGTTTTGTATTTCTTCCTGGTTCGATCTTGGTAAGTTATATGTGTCTAGGAATTTATCTTTTCTTCCCTAGGTTTTCCAATTTATTGGCATATAGTTGCTCATAACAGCCACTAATTATCATTTGAATTTCCAAAAAATCAATAGTAATGTCTCCTTTTTCATTTTTCATTTTATTTATTTGCAACTTCTCTCTTTTTTTTCTTAGTCTAGCTAAAGGTTTGTCAATTTTCTTTAAATTTCCAAAAACCAACTATTTGTTTTATTAACTATTAATTTTAATTTTATTTATTTCTGCTCTATTTATTACTATTTGTATTCTTCTGCTAATTTTGTTTGGTTTGCTCTTGCTTTTCTAGTTATTTAAGATGCATCATTACAATGTATATTTCAAGGTTTTCTTTTTTTGATGTAGGCACTTATAGCTATAACTTCCCTCTTAGTACTGTTTTTGCTGTATCCTATGAATTTTGGTATGTTATGTTTCAATTATCAATTGTTTCAATACATTTTATATTTTAAAAAATTTCTTTGTTATCCCACTGGTCATTCAGGAGCATATTGTTTAATTTCCATGTATATGTATACTTTCTAAAATGCCTCTTGTTATTAACTTCTAGTTTTATCTTATTATGGTCAGAGAAGATGCTTGATATATTTCACAATTTTTGAAAGTTTCAAAGCTTTTTTTGTCACCTAACATAAGGACTATTCTTGAGAATAATTTATCTGCTGAGAAAAAACATGTGTATTCTGCAGCCATTGAATAAAATTCTATGTAAATATTCATTTGACCTATAGTGCAGATTAAGTTTGATGTTTGTTGATTTTCTGTCTGGATGATCTGTCTAATGATAAAAGGAAGGTGGTGTGTTGAAGTCTCCAATTGTTATTGTATTAGGGCCTATGTCTATCTTTAGCTTTACTAATATTACCTTTTACATCTGGGTGCTCCAGTGTTGGTGCATATATATTTAAAATTGCTACATTCTGTTGATGAATTGACCCCTTTATCATTATATAGTGACCTTCTTTATTTCTTCTTATAGTTTTTTATTATTATATTTTAAGTTCTAGGGTACATTGTGCACAACGTGCAGTTTTGTAACATAGTTATACACGTGCCATGTTGGTTTGCTGCACCCATCATTTACATCAGGTATTTCTCCTAATGCTATCCTTCCCCCAGCTCTCAACCCCCCGACAGATCCCAATGTGTGATGTTCCCTGCCCTGTGTCCATGTGTGCTCATCGTTCAATTCCACTTATGAGTAAGAACATGCAGTGTTTTGTTTTCTGTCTTTGTGATGCTTTGCTGAGAATGACGGTTTCCAGCTTCATCCATGTCCCTACAAAGGGCATGATCTCATTGTTTTTAATGACTGCATAGTATTCCATGGTGTATATGTGCCAAATTTTCTTAATCCAGTCTATCACCGATGGATATTTGGGTTAGTTCCAAGGCTTTGCTATTGGGAATAGTGCTGCAATAAACGTAGGTGTGCATGTGTCTTTATAGTAGCATGATTTATAATCCTTTGGGTATATACCCAATAATGGGATTGCAGGGTAAAATGGTATTTCTAGTTATAGATCCTTGAGGAATTGCCACACTATCTTCCACAGTGGTTGGACTAATTTACACTTCCACTAACAGTGTAAAAACGTTCCTATTTCTCCACATCCTCTCCAGCATCTCTTGTTTCCTGAGTTTTTAATGATTGCCATTCTAACTGGCGTGAGATGGTATTTCATTATGGTTTGGATTTGCATTTCTCTGATGATCAGTGATGATGAGCATTTTTTCATGTTGGCTGCGTAAATGTCTTCTTTTAAGAAGTGTCTGTTCATATCCTTTACCCACTTTTTGATGGGGTTGTTTGTTGTTTTCTTGTAAATTTGCTTAAGTTATTTGTAGATTCTGGATATTAGCCCTTTGTTGGATGGGTAGATTGCAAAATTTTTCTCCCATTCTGTAGGTTGCCTGTTCACTCTGATGGTAGTTTCTTTTGCCGTGCAGAAGCTGCTTAGTTTAATTATATCCCATCTGTCTATTTTGGCTTTTGTTGCCATCGCTTTTGGTGTTTTAATCATGAAGGCTTTGCCCATACCTTTGTCCTGAATGGTATTGCATAAGTTTTCTCCTAGGGTTTTTATGATATTAGGTCTAACATTTAAGTCTTCACTTCATCTTGAATTAATTTTTGTATAAAGTGTAAGGAAGGGATCCAGTTTCAGCTTTCTACATATGGCTAGCCAGTTTTCCCAGCAACATTTATGAAATAGGGAATCCTTTCCCCATTTCTTGTTTTTGTCAGGTTTGTTGAAGATCAGATGCTTGCAGATGTGTGATATTATTTCTAAGGACTCTGTTCTGATCCATTAGTTTATATCTCTCTTTTGGTAGCAGTACCATGCTGTTTTGGTTACAGGAGTCTTGTAGTATAGTTTGAAGTCAGGCAGCGTGATGCCTCCAGCTTTATTCTTTTTGCTTAGGATTGTCTTGGAAATGCGGGCTCTTTTTTGTTTCATATGAACTTTAAAGTAGTTTTTCCCAATTCTGGGAAGAAAGTCATTGGTGGCTTGATGGGGATGCCATTGAATCTATAAATTACCTTGGGCGGTATGGCCATTTTCACGATATTGATTCTTCCTATCCATGAGCATGGAATGTTCTTCCATTTATTTGTGTCCTTTTGTATTTCACTGAGCAGTGATTTGTAATTCTCCTTGAAAAGGTCATTCACATCCCTTGTAAGTTGGATTCCTAGGTATTTTATTCTCTTTGAAGCAATTGTGAATGGGAGTTCTCTCATGATTTGGTTCTCTGTTTGTCTGTTATTGGTGTATAGGAATGTGTGTGATTTTTGCACATTGATTTTGCATCCTGATGCTTTGCTGATGTTGCTTATCAGCTTAAGGAGATTTTGGGCTGAGATGATGGGGCTTTTTAAATATACAAGCATGTCATCCGCAAACAGGGACAATTTGACTTCCTCTTTTCCTAATTGAATACCCTTGATTTCTTTCTCCTGCCTGATTGCCCTGGCCAGAACTTCCAACACTATGTTGAATAGGAGTGATGAGAGAGGGCATCCCTGTCTTGTGCCAGTTTTCAAGGAGAATGCTTATTAGCTTAAGGAGATTTTGGCCTTAAGTTTATCAGCTTAAGGAGATTTGGAGAGGGTGGGGTTTTCTAAATATAGAATCATGTCATCTGCAAACAGGGACCATTTGACTTTTCCTAATTGAATATCCTTTATTTCTTTATCTTGCTTGATTGTCCTGTCCAGAACTTCCAACACTATGTTGAATAGGAGTGGTGAGAGAGGGCATCCTTGTCTTGTGCCGATTTTCAGTGAGAATGCTTCCAATTTTTGCACATTCAATATTATATTGGCTGTGGGTTTGTCATAAATAGCTCTTATTATTTTGAGATACATTCCATCAATACTTAGTTTATTGAGAGTTTTTAGCATAAAGGGATGTTGAATTTTGTCAAAGGCCTTTTCTGCATCTACTGAGATAATCATGTGGATTTTGTTGTTGGTTCTGTTTATGTGATGGATTGCGTTTATTGATTTGTGTATGTTGAGCCAGCCTTGCATCCCAGGGATGAAGCTGACTTGATCATGGTAGATAATATTTTTGATGTGCTACTGGATTTGGTTTGCTAGTATTTTATTGAGGATTTTCCCATTGATGTTAATCAGGGGTATTTGTTTAAAATTCTCTCTCTTTTTTTTTTTATTATTATCTCTGCAAGGCTTTGGTATTAGGATAATGCTGGCCTCATAAAATAAGTTAGGGAGGAATCCATCTTTTTCTAGTGATTGGAATAGTTTCAGAAGGAATGGTATCAACTCCTCTTTGCACGTCTGGTAGAATTCAGCTGTGAATCCATCTGGTCATGGACAATTTTGGTTGGTAGGTTATTAATTATTACCTCAATTTCAGAGCCTATTATTGGTTTATTCAGAGATTCAACTTCTTCCTGGTTTATTCTTGGGAGGGTGTAGGTGTCCAGGAATTTATGCATTTCTTCTAGATTTTCTAGTTTATTGTGGGATTGGTGGTGGTATCCTCTTTACTATCTTTATTGCATCTATTTGATTCTTCTCTTTTTACTTTTTTATTAGTCTTGCTAGTGGTCTATCAATTTTGTTGATCTTTTCAAAAAACCAGCTCCTGGATTCATTGATTTTTTGAGGGATTTTTTTGTATGTCTCTATCTCCTTCAGTTCTGCTCTGATCTTTGTTATTTCTTGCCTTCTGCTAGCTTTTGAATTTGTTTGCTCTTGCTTCTCTGGTTCTTTTAAGTGTAATGTTAAGATGTTGATTTTAGATCTTTTCTGCTTTCTTTTGTGGGCACTTAGTGCTATAAATTTCCCTCTGCACACTGCTTTAAATGTGTCCCAGAGATTCTGGTACGTTGCGTCTTTGTTCTCATTGGTTTCAAAGAACATCTTTTTCTCTGCCTTCATTTTATTATTTACCCAGTACTCACTCAGGAGCAGGTTGTTCAGTTTCCATGTAGTTGTGTGGTTTTGAGTGAGTTTCTTAATCCTGAGTTCTAATTTGATTGCACTGTGGTCTGAGAGTCAGCTTCTTGTGATTTCTATTCTTTTACATTTGCTGAGGAGTGCTTCACTTCCAATTATGTGGTCAATTTTAGAATAAGTGCGATGTGGTGCTGAGAAGGATGTCTAATCTGTTGCTTTGGAGTGGAGCATTCTATAGATGTCTATTAGGACCGATTGTGCAGAGCTGAGTTAAAGTTCTGGATATGTTTGTTAACCTTCTATCTCATTGACCTGTCTAATATGGACAGTGGGGTTTTAAATCTCCCATCATTGTTGTATGCCAGACTAAGTCTCTTTGTAGGTCTCTAAGGACTTGCTTAATGAATCTGGGTGATCCTGGATTGGGTGCATATACATTTAAGATAGTTAGTTCTTCTTGTTGAATTGATATCTTTACCGTTATGTACTGGTCTTCTTTGTCTCTTTTGATCTTTGTTGGTTCTGTTTTATCAGAGATGAGGATTGCAACCCCTGCTTTTTTTTGCTTTCCATTTACTTTGTAGATCTTCCTCCATCCCTTTATTTTGAGCCTATGTGTGTCTCTGTACGTGAAATGGGTCTCCTGAATACTGCACACTGATGGGTCTTAACTCTTTATCCAATTTGCCAGTCTGTATCTTTTAATTGGGGCATTTTGCTCATTTGCGTTTATGGTTAATACTCTTATGTGTGACTATGATCCTGTAATTAAGATGTTAGCTGGTTATTTTGCCCGTTAATTGATGCAGTTCCTTCATAGCATCGATAGTGTTTGCAATTTGGCCTGTTTTTGCAGTGGGTTGGTACTGGTTGTTTCTTTCTTTGTTTAGTACTTCCTTCAGTAGCTCTTGTAAGGCAGGCCTGGTGGTGACAAAATCTCTCAGTATTTGCTTGTCTGTAAGGGATTGTATTTCCCCTTCACTTATGAAGCTTCGTTTGGCTGGATATGAAATTAAGGGTTGAAAATTCTTTTCTTTAAGAATGTTGAATATTGGCCCTCACTCTCTACTGGCTTGTAGTGTTTCTGCAGAGAGATCCACTGTTAGTCTGATGGGCTTCCCTTTGTGGGTCACCCGACCTTTATCTCTGGCTGCCCTTGACAATTTTTCCTCCATTTCAATCTTGGTGAATCTGATGATTATGTGTCCTGGTGTTGCTCTTCTCGAGGAGTCATTTTGTTGTGTTCTCTGTATTTCTTGAATTTGAATGTTGGCCTGCCTTGCTAGGTTAGGGAAGTTATCTTGGATAATATCCCAAAGTGTGTTTTCAAACTTGGTTCCATTCTCTCCATCACTTTCAGGTACACCAATCAAACGTATATTTTGTCTTTTCACATCGTCCCTTATTTCTTGGAGGCTTTGTTCATTTCTTTTTACTGTTTTTTCTCTAATCTTATTTTTTCACTTTATTTCATTAGTTTGATCTTCAGTGACTGATATCCTTTCTTCCACTTGATTGAACCAGCTATTGAAGCTTGTGCATGTGTCATGTAGTTCTCGTGCCATGGTTTTCAGCTCCGTCAGGTCATTTAAGGTCTTCTCTACATTGTGTTTACTAGTTAACAGTTTGTCTAATGTTTTTTCAAGGTTTTTAGCTTCCTTGTGATGGGTTAGAACATGCTCCTTTAGCTTGGAGAAGTTTGTTATTACCAACTTTCTGAAGCCTACTTCTATCAACTTGTCAATCTCATTCTCCATCCAGCTTTGTTCCATTGCTGATGAGGAGCTGTAATCCTTTGGAGTAGAAGAGGTGCTCTGGTTTTTAGAATTTTCAGCTTTTCTGCTCTGGTTTCTTCTCATCTTTGTGGTTTTATCTACTTTTGGTCTTTGATGGTGACCTACAGATGTTGTTTTGGTGTGGATGTCTTTTTGTTGATGTTGATGCTATTCCTTTCTGTTTGTTAGTTTTCCTTGTAACAGTTAGGTCCCTCAACTGCAGATCTGTGGGAGTTTGCTGGAGGTCCAGTCCAGACTCTGCCTGGGTATTACCAGAGGAGACTGTAGAACAGCAAATATTGCTGCCTGATTCTTCCTCTGGCAGCTTCCTCCTAGAGGGGCACCCACCAGGATGAGGTGTCATTTGGCCCCTACTGGGAGTTGTCTCCCAGTTAGGCTACATGGGGGTCAGGGACTCACTTGAGGAGGCACTCCATGCATTCTCAGTGCTTAAACACCATGCTGGGAGAACGACTGCTCTCTTCAGAGCTGTCAGACAGGGACGTTTAAGTCTGCAGAAGTTTCTGCTGCCTTTCCTTCAGCTATGCCCTGCCCATCGAGGTGGAGTCTATAGAGGCAGTAGGCCTCACTGAGCTGTGGTGTGCTCTGCCCAGTTTGAGCTTCCCAGCAGTTTTGTTTAACTACTCAAGCCTCAGCAATGGCGGATGCTCCCCCGAACCACCACCAGGCTGCTGCTTTGCAGGTCAATCTCAGACTGCTGTGCTAGCAGTGAGCAAGGCTCTGTGGGTGTGGGACACCCTGAGCCAGGTGCAGGAGAGAATCCTCTGGTCTGCTGGTTGTTAAGACTGTGGGAAAAGCACAGTATTTGGGTGGGAACTTCCCATTTTTCTAGATACAGTTTGTCTCGGCTTCCCTTGGCTGGGAAAGTGAAATCCCCCAACCCTTTTCACTTCCCAGATGAGGTGACACCCCACCCTGCTTTGACTTGCCATCCATGGGCTGATGAACTAGGTACCTCAGTTGGAAATGCAGGAATCACCCGTTTTCTGTGTAGATCACACTGGGAGCTGCAGACCAGAGCTGTTCCTATTCAGACATTTTGGAACTGCCTCCTACATTGATTCCTCTTCTTATAGTTTTTACGTTGAAATCTATTATAAGTATAGTGACTCTTTCTCTTTTTTTGATTTCCATCAATATGGAATGTCTTTTTCTATTTTTAAAGTTTTAGTTTATGTGTGTGTTTACAGGTGATATGTGTTTTTTGCAGGCAACAGATCATAGAGTCTTGTTTTTTTCATTCACTTAGACAGTTTATGTCTTTTGTTTGGAGAGTTTAGTTCATTTACATTCAATGTTGTTATTGATATGAACTTACTCCTGTCATTTTTTAAATTTGTTTTCTGATTGTTATGTGGTTTTGTTTTCTTATCTCTTTCCTTCCTACTTTTTTAATTGAAGATAATTTTCTCTGGTAATACGATACAATTCCCTGCTTTTTATTTTGGTGTGCATTGTATATATTTTGTTTGAGGTTACCCTGAGGTTTGCAAATGCTTTATTATAATCCATTATTTTAACCTGACAACAACAAAACTGTTTGCACAAACAAAAAGAAAACTAATAAAAACTCAGTGACTTTACAGTAACCAAAACAGCATGGTACTGGTACCAAAACAGAGATATAGACCAACAGAACAGAACAGAGTCCCCAGAAAAAATACCACACATCTACAACCATCTGATCTTTGACAAAACTGACAAAAACAAGAAATAGGGAAAGGATTCCCTATTTAATAAATGTTGCTGGAAAAACTGGCTAGCCATATGTAGAAAGCTGAAAATGGATCACTTCCTTATGCCTTATACAAAAATTAATTCAAGATGGATTAAACACTTAAATGTTAGACTTAAAACCATAAAAACCCTAGAAGAAAACCTGGGCAATACCATTCAGGATATAGGCATGAGCAAGGACTTCATGTCTAAAACATCGAAAGCAATGGCAACAAAAGCCAAACTTAATAAATGGTGTCTAATTAAACTAAAGAGCTTCTGCACAGCAAAAGAAACTACCATCAGAGTGAACAGGCAACCTACAGAATGGGAGAAAATTTTTGCAATCTACCCATCTGACAAAAGGCCAATATCCTAAAACTTCAAATAACTTAAGCAAATTTACAAGAAAAAAATCAAACAACCCCATCAAAAAGTGGCTGAAGAATGTGAACAGACATTTCTCAGTAGAAGACATTGATGCAGCCAATAGACACATGAAAAAATGCTCATCATCACTGGTCATCAGAGAAATGCAAATCAAAACCACAATGAGATACCATCTCACACCAGTTAGAATGGTGATCATTAAAAAGTCAGGAAACAACAGATACTGTAGAGGATGTGGAAAAACAGGAACACTTTTACACTGTTTGTGGGACTGTAAACTAGTTCAACCATTGTGGAAGACAGTGTGGTGATTCCTCAAGGATCTAGAACTAGAAACACCATTTGACCCAGCCATCCCATTACTGGGTATACACCCAAAGGAGTATAAATCATGCTGCTATAAAGACACATGCACATGTATGTTTATTGTGACACTATCCACAATAGCAAAGACTTGGAACCAACCCAAATGTCCATCAGTGATAGACTGGATTAAGAAAATGTGGGACATATACACCATGGAATACTATGTAGCCATAAAATGATGAGTTCCTGTCCTTTGTAGGGACATGGATGAAGCTGGAAACCATCATTCTGAGCAAACTATCACAAGGACAGAAAACCAAACACCGCATGTTGTCACTCATAGGTGGGAATTGAACAATGAGAACACTTGGACACAGAAAGGGGAACTTCACACACTGGGGCCCGTCATGGGGTGAGGGGAGGGAGGAGGGATAGCATTAGGAGATATACCTAATGTAAATGATGAGTTAACGGGTGCAGCACACCAACATGGCACATGTATACATATGTAACAAACCTGCACATTATGCACATGTACCCTAGAACTTAAAGTATAATTAAAAAAAAAAATCTAAATGCTTTAACTTTGCTCCCCAGCTTTTTATCTTTTTGTTTTCTCTATTTATATTTAATTATACTACAATGTTTTGAAAAGTTATAGTAGTTATTATTTTTGATTAGTTCATCATTTAATCTTTTTACTTAGGATAAAGGCAGTTTACACACCGGTTTAGTGTTATAATATGTTGTGTTTTTCTGTGTACTTTTTTTTCAACTTTTATTTTAAGTCCTGGAGTACATGTGCAGAATGTGCAGGTTTGTTATATAGGTAAATGTGTGCAATGGTGGTTTGCTGCATAGATGAATCCATCACCTAGGTATTAAGTTCAACATCCATTAGTTATTCTTTTTGATGTTCTCCCACTCCCCACTTCCTCCTAACAGGCCCCAGTGTGTTATCATTCAGCTCCCACTCATATGTGAAAACGTATGGTGTTTGGTTTTCTGTTTCTTCGTTCTTTTGCAGAAAATAACAGCTTCCAGCTCCATACATGTCCACGCAAATGACCTAATCTCATTCCTTTTTATTGCTGCATGGTATTCCATGTTGTAAACATACCACATATTTTTAATTCACTCTAACATTGATGAGCATTTTGGTGGATTCCATGTCTTTGCTATTGTGAATAGTGCTTCAATGAACACACACATGCATGTATCTTTGTAATAGAAAACTCTATATTCCTTTGGGTATATATCCAGTAATGGGATTGCTGAGTCCCATTGTATTTCTGACTCTAGGTCTCTGAGGAATCACCACACTGTCTTTCACAGTGGTTGAACTAATTTACACTCCCACCAATAGTTTAAGAGCATTTTTTTCTCTGCAACCTGGCTAGCAGCATCTGTTGTTTTTTGACATTTAATAATTGCCATTCTGACTGGCATGAGATGGCATCTCATTGTGCTTTTGAGTTGCATTTCTCTAATAATTCTCTGATGATTGTTTATGTATTTATGTGGAGTCAGTGATAATATTCCCCTTATCATTTCTGATTGTGTCTGTTTGATTCTTCTATTTTTTCTTCTTTATTAGCATAGCTAGCTGTCTACCTATTTTATTCATTTTTTTTGTTGTTGTTGAAAATATCAGCTCCTGGATTGGTTGTTTTTTTGCAGGGTTTTTAATGTCTCTATCTCCTTCAGTTCCTATCTGATCTTGGTTATTTCTTGTCTTCTGCTAACTTTGGGGTTTGTTTGCTCTTGGCTCTCTAGTTCCTTTAGTTGTGATGTTAGATTGTTAATTTTAGATCTTTATAGCTTTATAACGTGGGCATTTAGTGCTATAAATTTTCCTCTTAACACTGCTTTAGCTGTGTTCCAGAGATTCTGGTACATTGTCTCTTTGTTTTCAGTAGTTCCAAAGAACTTCTTGATTTCTACCGTAATTTCCTTATTTACCCAGGAGTTATTCAGAAGCATGTTGTTCAATTTCTGTGTAGTTGTGTATTTTGGGTGAATTTTTAGTCTTGTATTCTAGTTTGATTGCACGGTGGTCTGACAGACTGTTAAAATTTCAGTTATTTTGCATTTATTTAGGAGTGTTTTTCTTCTGATTATATGAGCAATTTTAGAGTAACTGTTATGTGAGAATGAGAAGAGTGTATATTCTTATTTTTTTTGAGAGAGGGGTGTGGAGAGTTCTATAAATATCTATGAGGTTCCCTTTATTCAGAGCTGAGTTCAGGTCCTGAAAATCTTTGTTAATTTTCCACCTTGATGATCTGTCTAGTATTGTAATTTGGGTGTTAAAGTCCCTGACTATTATTGTTTGGGAATCTAAGTCTCCTTGGAGGTGTCTGAGAACTTGCTTTATGAATCTGGGGGTCCTCTATTGGGTGTACATAAATTTAGGATAGTTAGCTCTTCTTGTAGAATTGCTTTCCTTAAGTATCAAGCTGATTGGTTGTTATATCTTCAGGTACAATCAGAGCTTAGCAACTTGTTGAATAAAATGTTAGAAATGTCAAAAAAGCAAACAAAATTTCAAACTAGAAAGAAATCCATCCAATTATTACATTCAATTTTCAAAACATTTGCTAACATGACAACAGATTTGGTTTCAGGTGCTTTTGTATACACTCACACTCACAAGAGGCACTCCAGCCACTGGTCTGCTTTGCAATACAAGGCCATATGGTCAGAGATGGCATTTTCCAAGCCAAACTTTAAATAGATTTTAAAAAGTAAATTTTAATTTCACAGAAATGCTTCTTCAAAAAATGTTTCCTCTCACTCCCTCATCTATTATACTATTAAAAAAAAGAAATTTTTTTTCTTCCAAGCTAAATCCAAAGCCTCAAAATTGATTCCTGGAAAAAAATCTCTGCAAATATTAATCAAAAACAAAATTATAGAAAAATTCTGCTTTTTAATCTATGTATGTGTGGATAAATAGATAGATAAATTAATGGATAGATAGATAGGAATCCTTCAGCCTTTAAAAATCACATTAAAGGTGAATTTTTGGGATCGTACCTGATACGACTTGGCTGTGTCCTTACCAAAATCTTATCTTAAATTTTATTCCCATCATCTCCACGTATCATAGGAGAGACCTGGTGGAAGGTAATTAAATCATGGAGGAAGTTACCTCATGCTATTCTCATGATAGTGAGTGAGCTTTCTTTAGATCTGATGGTTTTATAAGAGACTTTTCCCCCTTTGCTTGGCATGTCTCTTTCCTGCTACCATGTGAAGGGGGACATGTTTGCTTCCACTTCCACCATGATTGTAAGATTCCTGAGTCCTCCTCAGCCCTGCAAACTGTGAGTCAATTAAACTTCTTTTCTTTGTAACTTACCCAGGTGTGGGCAGCTCTTTATAGCAGCATGAGAATGAATTAATATAGTAAATTGGTACTGAGGGAGTGGGACGCTGATGTTAGACTACTCAAAAATGTGGAGGTGACTTTTTAACTGGGTCACAGGCAGAGGTTGAAACAGTTTGGAAGGCTCAGAAGAAGACAGAAATATGTGGGAAAGTTTGAAACTTCCTAGAGACTTGAATGACTATGACCAAAATGCTGATAGTGATATGGACAATAAAGTCCTGGCTGAGGTGGTCTCAGATGGAGATGAGGAACTTGTTGGCAACTGGAGCAAAGGTGACCGTTGTGATGTTTTAATAGAGACTGACAGCATTTTGCCCCAGCCCTAGAGATCTGTGGAACTTTGAACTTGAGAAAGGTGATTTAGGGTATCTGGTGGAAGAAATTTCTAAGTGGCAAAGCATTCAAAAGGAAGCAGAGTATAATAGTTTGGGAAATTTGCAGCCTGATGATGACATAGATAGAAAAGAAAAACCAATTTTCTGGGGCGAAATTCAAGTCAGCTGCAGAAATTTGCATCAATAAAAAGAAGCCAAATGTCAATCTCCAAGAAAATGTCTACGGGGAATGTCTGAGACCTTTATGACAGACCCTCCCATCAAAAGCCTTGAGGCCTAGGAGGGAAAATGGTTCCTGGGCCAGGCCCAGGGTCCCCTGCTCTATGCAGCCTCAGGACATGGTGCCTTGCATTCCAGCAGCTTCACCTCAAACTGTGGTTAAAAAAGCCTAAGATACAGCTCAGGCCATTGCTTAAGAAGGTGTAAGTCTCAAGCCTTGGTGGCTTACATGTGATGTTGAACCCATGGGTGCACAGAAGTAAAGAACAGAGGTTTGAGAACCTCTGCCTAGATTTCAGAAAATATATGAAAATGACTGGATGTCCAGGCAGAAGTTTGTTGCAGGGGCGGAACCCTCATGGAGACCCTCTGCTGGGGCTATGTGCGACAAAAATGTGGGGTTGGAGCCCACACACAGAGTCTTCACTGTGGCACAGATTAGTGGAGCTGTGAGAAAAGGGTCACTGTTTTCCAGACCCCAGAATGTTAGATTCACCACCAGCTTGCATAGTGCAACTGGAAAAGCCACAAATAATAAATTCAAGCCTGTTAAAGCAGTTTGGAGGGAAGCTGTACTTTGCAAAGCCACAGGAGTGGAGCTCCCCAAGCCATGGGATTCCACCTGTTGCATCAACCTGAGCTCAATGTGAGACATGGACTAAAAGGAGATCATTTTGAAACTTTAAGGTTTAGTGACTGCCCTATTGTATTTCAGACTTGCATGGGGCCTGTAGTCCGTTTGTTTTGGCCAATTTCTCCTACATGGAATGGATGTTTTTACCCAAATGCCTGTACTTCCATTGTATCTGTGAAGAAACTAACTTGCTTTTGATTTTACTGGATCATAGGTGGAAGGGACTTACCTTGTCTCAGATGAGACTTTGGAGTTGGACTTTGGGGTTAATGTTGGAATGAGTTAAGACTTTGGAGGACTGTTGGGGAGGCATGATTATGTTTTGAAATGTGAGTACATGAGATTTTGGAAAGATCAGGGGTTGAGTAATATGGTTTGGCTGTGTCCCTACCCAAATCTCATCTTGGATTGTTGTTCCCATAATCCCCTCTTGTTGTTGGAGGGACCCAGTGGAAGGTAGTTGAATCATGGGTGAAGTTACCCTCATGCTGTTCTCTTAATAGTGAGAGAGTTCTCATGAGATCTGATGTTTTTTTATAAGGGTATTTCCCCCCTTTTCTTGGCACTTCTTCCTGCTTCCATGTGAAGAATGATGTATTTGCTTCTTTTTCTGCCATGATTGTGTTTCCTGAGGCCTTCCCAGCCCTGGGGAACTGTGAGTCAAGTAAATCTATTTTCTTTATAAATTACCCAGTCTCAGGCAGTTTTTTATAGCAATGTAAGAACTGCCTAATACACTATCACTCACAACTCCAAAATTCATAATGATTTAAGGATGTACTTTCTCATGTTTCCTTCCTGGTTACCACCTCCACTCCAAAGCAGTTCAATATAGCCATGGCTCAAGATTAATAGGAAAAAAGAGAAACTTTTGAATAGTTTTTTTGGGGTTGCCTTTGTTGTTTTGTACTTTGGTGATCTGGGTGGTACGTATTCCTCTTTGCCATTATATTGAGTAATTCCCTGAGGTATACTCCTATGGCTAAACTGGCATCTCTTTTCCTTGATTTTTCCATGTTTTCCCTGAGAATGGTATTGCCTCCAAAGCCAGAATAATCCTTACTCGTCCTGGCTTCTGGCTTCTCATGTGGTTCCTCAATGGATTTCTCAGGAACTTCATTGTCTTCATTTTTGGTGGTAGACACTACAATAAGTGACTTTCCCAGAGTGGCTGCACAGAAACTGAATATGGCTCTTTAGGGAGCTTTTGGCACACTTCAGCATAAATTAACTTTAGGGGTTCCTGTAGATCCACAGCTGCATCTGCATTTATGGTATTATTATATGGTGAAGCAGTGTTTGTCATTGATAACTTTGTAGCACTTGGAGGAGAAACTGATATAGTCATCTGGTTGAAACTGTACCTCTGAACAGTGGAATTGTCTATTAGATTTTTTTCTTGCTGAGTTGTGGTTAATGTAGGAAGCTCAGCTGCACATGGAGGACTGGTACTCGAGTTGATTTACCCTGATCAGAAGTGCATTGTCTGCTCATCTACAGGCACTAGACAACAAACAACTCTTTATTATCCTTTTCTTTGTAGACACGTGTAAGAGCATGAGAAATCCTATTCTCCAAAATGAGTTCCCCTGGCATTCTTGATAAAGGTGGAAAATTTGAGGCTAGTAAGCCAAACTTTGTTGTTGGATCCTTTGATTCAGCTGTTGAAGGATGGGGTCTTGGGATACTATCATCTTCTCATCACCTTCAACCTCTGAAAAGAGTTCTTCTGCTTCTACCATAGTCTCCATTCCGTTTTATCTGCACAGTGGAAGTCTCCTTTTGAAGGTAAGTTTGCTCCAGATGCTTCATTACTGTAGGATTATGTTGTTCAGTTTGGAAAGTTTCTTGAACTACATGTGTTCAATGATCCACCCTCCAATAATACAAAGCCCTCTATTTAGTGTTCCGAACCACTAGATGACCTAAAATGAGGTTTCACACACATTTTTTGGATGGTAGACCCATATTCATAGCAGCAGCATTTATTTTATGAGACCCTAGTCAATTAAAATTATTTGCAAAACTACCATTGGGAAAGGAAGCCAGTGGTGTTTCACAGCAAAGTGCAAGATTTGGAGGTCAAGACTGAGGCAAAATACCGTAGACCGAGTATTGTTGGTGAGGATTATATACAAGCTGCATAAAGACTGGTGAGGCATATTGTGCTTGAGTTTGAATGGGCTGGCTATATGTACTAGAATCCATCAGTTGATAATCATTCTTAGCAAATAAAATGTATTGATGGCCTTTATCCTTGCAGTGATTGGCTTGCCCTGAAATGTTTTGACTTATTCTCTTAAGCATTTAAAAGCCTGTTGTGTGTCTGTGTCTGACTGGAAAGTGATATATCAGTTGCGATTGTGTGCAAACTCACAGATTATCACTTTGGTTCAGTTTGCACTTTTGATCAAAGCTTTTACTTCCTCTACTGATGTTCCAGAAATCTAAGAATCGCAATACAATGCTTATGACTTGATCTCACTTTCTCACCCTTCTTGTCAACTTGTACCATAGGAGAAGATCTCAACACTTCAAGAATTAGATCAGGGTCTGTGGTCAACTTTTTTATTTCTTCTATGTTGGCAACTATCCAAATTTAGATGAAATAATCAATATCCGTTGGAGATATCAAGTAAAGATCCTTTGACAACTTTTTTTTGTGTGTGAAAAACACAATTCTAATAGTTTCTTCAAACATTCTTTTAGGTCTTCTGTAGAAATTGCTGAATTGTTTTCTGTAAAAACATATATTTGGTAATTCAGATCTTCTGGGCTTGAAATTAGTTTTCAGTTGATTCTTCAATGCCTGTAGTATTTCTTGTAATTTCACAAGATAAATAATACGTTACTTTATATTCTTTACACATGTCTCCTGAGAGCTCTGCATTACACTCAGGATGAGCACCTGATGTAGCTGCTGTTTCATGCCAAGATATTTCAGTTTCATGAGTTCCTTGGATGGCATCAGTATTTCCAGAAGCAATTTTTTGCCATACTTTGGCATTAGGATTTAAACCAGTTCCTTTAGATGTTACCTGCGCATTTCACCTTTCTCCCTCTGCAGCCACACATGTTGTTCGCCTCCCTCCCAGAGGGCCACAAAATGTCTCCCTGTCTACTTACTATTACCAGTGAGGTTTTTAACCTTGGATAATTTCTTATTGTTTATTAATGTCTTTTCAGATTGAATTGTTTCCTTAACATTCCTTTTAAGACAGGTATGGTGTTGAAGAAAACCCTCCACTTTTTTTTGTTAGGGAAAGTCTTTATTTCTCCTTCATGATTAAAGGATATCATTGTCAGATATACTATTCTAGGATATTATTTTTTCTTCAACACTTTAAATGTGTCATGCCATTTTATCCTGGCCTGTAAAGATTCCCCTGAAAAGTCTGCTGTCAGACATGTTGGACCTTTACTGTGTGTTCTTTGTTTTTTCTTTTTCTCTTGTTGATTTTAGAATTTTTTCTTTATCCTTGGCCTTTGGGAGTTTGATTATTAGATTCCTTGAGAAAGTCCCTTTTGGGGTTAAATCTGCTTTGTGTTCTATAATGTTCTTTCACTTGGATATTGATATATTTCTCTGGGCTTGAGAAATTCTGTTACTATAGCTTTGAGTAACCTTCAAGCTCACTATTTTTTTCTTCTTCTTCTTGATCAATTCTGCTATTAAAGAAATCTGATGCATTGTTCAGCATGCCTGTTGCATTTTTCAGCTCCAGAATTTCTGCTTGATTCTTTTAAATTATTTCAATCATTTTGTTAAATTTATCTGATAAAATTCTGAATTCCTCATTCATGTTATCTTGAATTTCTTTGAGTTTCCTCAACACGGCTACTTTAAAGTATCTGTCTGAAAAGTCCCTTCCCTGGTGCCTTACTTAATTAACTTGGTGAGGTCATATTTTCCTGGATGGTGCCAATGCTAGTAGATGTTCTTCAGTGACTTGACATTGAGGAGTTAGGTATTTATTGTAGTCATCACTGCCTGGACTTATTTGTACCTGTCCCTGGGAAGACTTTCCAGATATTTGAAGGGGCTTGCTTGGGTGTTGTGTTCTAAGCTGTTTCTTCTTTACAGGGCACCTGTAAACCCAGTAAGGCTCTGGTTCTTGCAGACTTGTAGAGATATCATCTTGATGGTGTTTGACAAGATCCAGGAGAATTATCTGGATTACCAGCCAAAGATTCTGATTCTCTTCCCTTGTTTTTTCCCAAACAGAGTCTTTCTCTCTCTCTGTTCTGAGTCATCTAAAGCTAGGGTTGAAGTGGCACAAGCACCTCTGTGGCCACCACCACTATGACTGTGCTGGCTCAGACCTGAAGCCAGCACAGCACAGCACTGGGTTTCTCTCAAGGCTTGGTGTAACAACTCCCTGGCTACTGCCTATGTTCACTCAAGGCACTGGGACACTACAATCAGCAAGTGACAAAGCCAGCCAGGCCTCTTTTCTTTTTTCTTAAGGGTGGCAAGGTGCCTCATGCCCTTGTTGGGTCCAGAGGTGCCAACCAGGAGTCGGGGACTAGAGTTAAAAATCTTAGAAGTCTACCTGGTGTTCTATTGTACTTCAGCTGAGTTGACACTCAAACCACAAGTCACAGTTTTTCCCACTCTTCCCTCCACTTTCAAAGGCAGAGGAGCTTCACCCTGTAGCTACCACCACACAAGGCATACTGCAAGAATACCACTAAATTTTTTTTAGTGCCCAAGCGCTCTTAAATCAGCTTGTAATGAATACTGCCTGGCCTGGGACTCACCCTTCAGGGTAGTTGGCTCCCCTCTAGCCCAGGAAATGTCCAGAAATGCCATCCAAAAGTCAAGTCCAAGAATCAGGGAGCCCAAGAGCCCACATAATGCTATACCCCACTGTGGCCATGTTGACACCTAAGGTGCAAGAGAAAGTCACATTTGCTCTTCCCTCTCCTTTTCTCAAACAGAAAGAGTTTTCCTCATAGCCACTATATCTGGTAATGTGGTGGTAATGTGCTGAGTCTCACATGAAGCTAGCAAGGGTCAGAGTTTCTTCCAAGGCCATCAACATAGTACCTGTGTATCACTGCTGGTTATTCATGGCCCACGGGCTCTCCAGTTAGCAGGCAATCAATGCTGCCAGAACTGAGTCCTTTCTTTTAAGGCAGAGGGTTCCCTTCTGGCCCAGGGTGTGTCTAAAAGTGACATCTCAGAGCTCGTTTCTGGAACAGGGGCCTCCTGGCTCTGACCAGTGTCTTATTCTGCTGTGGCTGAGCTGGTATCCACGAGCAAGACAAAGTCCTCCCCACTCTTCTCTTTCCCCTCCTCAAGTGGAAGGAAGGGGTCTCTTTTGGAGCCATAAGCCACGCAGCCTGAGTTTAGGGGAGGGGTAATGCCAGCACTTTCTTGGCTGGCATTACCCAGCAGTTCCTTGGCTGGCTGCTCCTGTTGGTGTCTCCATAGGTCTCATACTGCACCCCCCCAACCACCACCACCACCAAGTCTACTATCTCTGGGCCTAGTTTAGCGCTAAGACTCTACTAAGAGTTGCAGTTCGTATGGCCTAGACTGTCTTTCAATGTAATTGATGTTGGAGACACAGAGAGCTCTAGCTCTTGGTAATGCGGTTTGTGGGAACTCAAGATTGGACCACTGGAATTGGCAATTACCCTCTGGCTAGGGTTGGTTTAAATGCACCCTTCACGGACGGGTGCTAGCTGAGTTTTGTCCAGTTTTTGTTTCATTGGTAACAGGAGAGTGCTGAGTTCAATGCCTAACAATTGCTGTGTTCCCTCTCCCCTGGAGCCCAGAGACACTCTCCACAACATGCTACAGCTGCCAGGAATGGGGCAGGGGTAGCGTTGGTAATTTAAGACTTTTTTTTTTTTTCTATCTATTCAGTGCCTCTTTCAGTGATATGAAGTTCAAACAAGTGCTCACCTGATTTTTGGTTCTTATGAAGGTGTTTTTTCAGTGTAGATAGCTTTTAAATTGATGTCCTTGCCAGGGAAACAATCAATAGACCCTATATTGTGTCATCTTTCTCTGCCTCCTCTTCCTTAAAAAAATATATGTATATGTATATATAAAAATTATATATATAAATATATTATATATATGTTTATATCCTCTAATTTTAGGTTCAGGAGTACATGTGCAGGTTTGTTATATAGGTGGTAAACCATAGGTCATGGGGGTTTGGTGTTCAAATTATTCCACCACCCAGATAATGAGCATGGTACTCAATAGGTATTTTTTCTACTCCTCTCCCCGCTCCCACCATCCCTGCTCAAGTAGGCTCTGGTGTCGTTCTTCCCCTCTCTGTGTTCATTATTTCTCATTGTTTAGCTCTCACTTATAAGTGAGAACTTGCGGTATTTGGTTTTCTGTTTCTGCATTAGTTTGCTTAGGATAATACCTCCAGCTCCATCCATGCTGCAGCAAAGAACAAGATCTCATTCTTTTTACTAATTTTTAATTTTAATTAATCTATTTATTGTTGTTTCAATAATTTCAGGGGAACAGGTGGTATTTGGTTACATTGATAAGTTCTTTAGTGGTGATTTCTGAGATTTTGTTGCACCCATCACCCAAGCAGTGTACACTGTACCCAATGTGTAGACTTTTATTCCTCATACCCCTTCCCCACTTCTCCCCTCAAGTTTCCAAAGTCCATTGCACCATTCTTATGCCTTTGTGTCCTCATAGCTTAACTCCCACTTACAGGTGAGAACATACAATGTTTGATTTTCCATTCCTGAGTTACTTCACTTAGAATAATGGTCTCCAACTCCATTCAGGCTGCTGTGAATGCCATTATTTCATTCCTTTTTATGGCTGAGTAGTATTCCATGGTGTATATATGCCACATTTTCTTTATCCACTCGTTGGTTGATGGACATTTGGGCTGGTTCCATATTTTTGCAATTTGAATTGTGCTGCTATAAACATGTATATGCAAGTGTCTTTTTCATATCTGGATCTCATTCTGTTTTATGGCTGCATAGTATTCCACTACATATATGTACCATAGTTTTTATACTGTCTACTGTTAATGAGAATTTAGGTTGATTCCATGTCTTTGCTATTGTGAATAGTGCTGCAATAAATAAGTGTGTCTTTATGTTAGAGAGATTTGTATTTTTTTTCAGTACATACCCAATAATGGAGTTGCTGGGTTGAATAGTAATTTGGTTTTAAGTTGTTTGAGGAACCACCACACTGCTTTCCACAATGGCTGAACTAATTTACACTCTCACCAGCACTGTATAAGCATTCCCTTTTCTCCACAACCTCACCAGCATGTGTTATTTTTGGACTTCTTAACAATATCCACTCAGACTGGTGTGAGATGGTATTTCATTGAGGTTTTAATTTGCATTTCTCTAATGATTAGTGATGTTGAACATTATTTCATATGCTTGTTGGCTGCATGTAGGACTTCTCCTGAAAAGTGTCTGTTCATGTCCTTTGCCCATTTTAAATAAGTGTTTTTGATTATTGCTTGTAAATTTAAGTTTCTTATAAATTATGGATCCAACTTTTGTTGGATGCATAGTTTGAAAAATTTTTCTCACATTCTGTAGGTTGTTTACTCTATTGATAGTTTCTTTTGCTGCAGGAGCTCTTTAGGTTAATTAGGTACCATTTGCTCGTGTTTCGTTTTGTGCAATTGCTTTTGCTATCTTCATCGTGAAATCTTTGTCAGTTTCCAAGTTCAGAATGGTATTTCCTAGGGTTTTTATAGTTTTAGATTTTACATTTATTTCTTTAATCTATCTTCAGTTGATTTTTGTATATAGGGTAGGAAGGAATCCAGCTGTAATCTTCTGCATATGGCTAGCCAGTTATTCCAGCACCATTTATTAAATAAGGAATTCTTTCCCTATTTCTTTTTTTTGTCGACTTTGTCAAAGATCAGATGGTGGTAGGTGTAGGGCTTTATTTCTGGGCTCCCTATTCTGTTCCATTGGTCTATGTGTCTGCTTTTGTACCAGTGCCATGTAGTTTTGGTTACTGTTGTCTTGTAATGTAGTTGAAAGTCAGGTAGCATGATGCCTTTAGCTTTGTTCTTTTTGTTTATATTTGCCTTGGGTATTTAGGCTGTTTATGGTTTCATATGAACTTTTTTAAGACAGTTTCTTTTTCCTAATTCTGTGAAGCATGTCATTAGTAGGTCAGTGGGAATAGCATTAAATCTGTAAGTTGTTTTGAGCAGTATGGCCATTGTTACCACATTGATTCTATCTATCCATGAACATGTAATAATTTTTAATTGTTTGTGTCATCTCTGATTTCTTTGAGCAGTGTTTTGTAATTCTCATTGTAAAGAACATTCACCTTTCTGCTTAGCTGTATTTCTAGTTATTTTATTCTTTTTGTGGTAGATGTGAGTTGGATTATGATCCTGATTTGGCTGTCATCTTGCATGCTGTTAGTGTGTAGAAATGCTACTGAGTTTTATAGATTGATTTTGTATCTTGAAATTTTGCTGAAGTTGTTTATTAGGTGAAGAAGCTTTTGGGCAGAGACTGTGCGATTTTCTAGATATAGAATCATGTCATCTACCAATAGGGAGAGTTTAAGTTCTGCTCTTCTTATTTGGATGCCTTTTATTTATTTCTCTTGCCTGATTTCTCTGGCTCGGAATTCCAGTACCCTGTTGAATAAGTGTGATTAGAATAGACATCCTTGTCTTGTTCTGGTTCCAAAGGGGAATGCTTTCAGCTTTTTTTTTTTTTTTTCATTTAGTTGATGTTGCCTATGGGTTTGTCATGGATAGCTCTGATCTCAAGGTATGATCCTTCAATGCCTAGATTTTTGAGAATGTTTAACACGAAGAAATGTTGAGTTTTATCACAAGCTTTTTCTACATCTATTGAGATGATTATGTGGTTTCTGTTTTTAGTTGTGTTTATATAATGAATTAAATTTATTTATTTGCATATGTTGAACGAACCTTGCATCCCAGGGATAAAATCGACTAGAGCATCGTGGATTAGCTTTTTGATGTGCTGTTGGATTCAATCATCTATGTTCATCAAGCAAACTGGGCTGAGTTTTTCTCTTTTCATTGTGTCTCTACCAGGTTTTGGTATTAAGATGATGTGGGCCTCATAGAATGAGTTGAGGAGGAATCTCTCCTCCTCAATTTTTTTGGAATAGTTTCTGTTGTAATTGTAATAGCTCTTAATAGAGCTGGCATAATTTAGTTGTGAATCTGTCTTACCTGGGCTTTTTTTATATTGATAGGCTTATTAATACCAACCAATTTTTGAACTCCATATTGGTATATTCCAGGATTCATCTTACTAGTTCAAACTTGGGAGGCTGTATGTTTTCAGGAATTTGTGTGTTTCTAGGAAAACATAGGAGGTTTTCTATTTTGTGTGCATAGATATGTCTGTAGCAGTCTCTAAGGTTTGCTGTATTTCTGTGGGGTGAGAGGTTAACTCCCCTTTGTCATTTCTGATTTTGTTTACTTGGACCTTCTCTCTCTCTTTCTTTATTAGTCCAGCTAGTGGTATATCAATCTTATTTATTCTTTCAATATACCAGGTCCTAGATTTGTTGACATTTTGTATGGTTTTCACATCTCAATTTCCCTCAGTTCAGCACTGATTTTGTTTTATTCTCATTTTCTGTTAGCTTTGGGGTTAGTTTGTTCTTTTTTTGGTAGTCCTCTGGATGTGATGTTAGGTTGTTAATTTGAGATCTTTCTATCTTTTTGATGTGGGATTTTAGTGCTATAAACTTGCCTCTTAACAATACTTTAGCTGTGTCTCAGAGATCCTGGTATGTTGTATCTTTGTTATCAGTGTTAAAGAATTTATCAGTTTCTACCTTAATTTCATTGTTTACCCAAAAGTCATTCAGGAGCAGCTTACTTTATTTCCATGTGAATGTATGATTCTGAGTGATTTTCTTAGTATTGGCTTCTATTGTTATTGGGCTGGGGTCTGAGATAATGTTCGGTATGATTTTGGTTTTTTGAATTTGCTGATAATTATTTTATGGCTGATTTTGTGTGCGATTTTAAAGTATGTGCCATGTACAGATGAGAATGTATATTCTGCTTTTTGGGGTGAAAAATCCTGTAGATGTCTGTTAAGCCCATTTGGTGAAGTGCCAAGTTCAGGCCCCAAATATCTTTGTTAATTTTTTGCCTCAGTGGCCTAATACAGTTAGTAGGGTACTGAAGTCTCTATTATCGTATGGGTATCTAAGTTTTTTCGTAGGTCTCAAAAAATTTACTTTATAAATCTGGGTGCTCCTGTGTTGGGTGCATATATACTTAGGAAGGTTAGGTCTTTTTGTTGAATTGAACCCTTTATCATTATGTAAGTCATTTCTTTCTCTTTTTATTTAAATTATTGTTGGTTTAAAGTTTTGTTTGAAATTAGAATAGAAAAAAAAAGAAATTAGAATAGAAACCCATTTCTTCTGTTTTCTGTTTGCTTGGTAGATTTTTCTCCATCTTCTTGCTTGAGACCTATGGGCATCACTGCATGTGAAAAGGGTCTCTTGAAGACGGTGAACAGTTGGGTCTTGCTTCTTTATCCAACTTGCCACTCTGCCTTTCAATTTGTGGTATTTAGTCCATTTACATTCAAGGTTAATATTATGTCTAGATTTTATCCTTTCAGCATACTGATAGCTGGTTATTTTGCAGACTTGATTGTGTGATTTCTTTTTAGTTTTAATAGTCTATATAGTTAAGTGTGTTTTTATGTTGGCCAACAATAGTCTTGCTTTTTACATTTAGCACTTCCTTAAAAACCTTTTATAAGGTGGGTCTGGTGATAATAAATTTTCTTAGTATTTGCTTTTCTGAAAAGGATCTTGTTTCTCTCTTGCTTATGAAGCATAGTCTTCCTGGATATAAAATTATTGGTGGAATTATTTTCCTTGGGTATGCTTTATATAGATACCCAACCTGTTCTGACTTGCAGGGTTTCTGTTGAAAATTCTGCTGTTAGCCTGATGGGGTTCCCTTTTTTAGGTGGCCTCCTCTCTAGCTGCCTTTAACGTTTTTTCTTCCATTTCGACCTTGGAGAATCTCATGTGTGTTTTACATTGGGATGGCCATCTTGTATAGTATTTTGATGGCATTCTCTCTGCATTTCCTGAATATGAATGTTAACCTCTCTAGTGAGTTTGGGGAAATTTTAATGGATGACAACTTCACTTAGGTTTTCCGTGTTGCTTGTTTTCTCTCCTTCTCTTTTAGGGATGCCAATGAGTCATAGATTTGGTATGTTTACATAATCCCATGTTGCTCAGAAGGGGTTTTCTTTTTCTTCATTTTTTAAAATATTTGCTTACTGAGTTATTTCAGAGAACTAACCTTTGAGCTCTGAGATGCTTTCCTCAGCTGTGTTGATTCTGCTGTTAACACTTGCAATTGCATTATAAAATTCTTGAAGTGAGTTTTTCTTAGCTATCATACAGTTTAATTTTTAATGACCATTTTATTATTCATCTCCTGTATTATTTTGTTCTTTTTCTTAAATTTCTTTGATTTGTTTAAGCTTTCCCCTGAATTTCCATGACTTTTTCTTCTATCCATATTCTAAATTATATTTTTGTCATTTCAGCCATTTCAGCCTGGTTAAAATTCATTGCTGGGGAAGTATAGACATGTTTGGATGTGAGAAGACATCTGGCTGTTTGAGTTGCCAGAGTTCTTGTGTTTTTTATTTCTCGTCTGTGTAAGCTGATGTTCCTTCTATCTTTGAAGTTGTTATCCTTTGGATGGCTTTTTTATTTGTTTTCGTTGTTGATGCCCTTGAGGGTTTCATTGTTGTATAAGGTAGCTTCACTCAACTGGATTTATTTCTGAAAGATTTTAGGGAACTAAAACTCAGTTCAGCATTCCTGGTCTGCATACTCTTACTCTGTGTTCCTGATACCAGTACCCTGGCTTTGTTCTCTGGCCCCTCAAAGTTAGGAACCTACAGCATTGGAGGTGCTGATGTGTTCCTGGTCCACTGACCACAACATTCCAATGGGTAGTGCCAATCTATGTGCTTATTTTGGGCTGTGGAAGCAGGATCTATGCTCACTTACATATGCCAGGATCCATGGCAGCAAAGTGGGGTAAACACGTCAAGAAGGGAGAAGGAGCAGTGGAAATGAGACTGTGGTTTTTTCTTGTGTGTGCTTACTCCAGTGGCAGGACTCAGGTGGGGATGGGGTTTAGAATCCATCACCACTTTCTAATTTCAGAACTTGTTCATCATTCCCAAGAGAAACCTCATTAATAGTCATTCCCCATCCACTATGTCCCTACCCTGAGCCCTTGGTGAAAACTAATATATTTTCTATTTCTATAAATTTGCCCATTCCAGGGATTTTATATAAATCAAAATATATGACATGTGATATTTTGTAACTGGATTATTTCACATAGTATGTCTTCAAAGTTCATCCATGTTGTAGCATGTATCTGTACAAATATTGTCTCCCTGTTGTTTGTCATTCCATTTTCTAGTGGTGTCTTTTGGAACACAAACATTTATAATTTCAATGAAATCCAATTTATCTATTTCCTTTCATTGATTGTGCTAAACCAGAGCCTGTACTGGAGGGGGAAAAGCTATAAAAAGAAATTATTGAGTCAGTTGATAAAATTGAAATACAAATGATAGGTTAAATACAAGTATTAGGGTCAGACAAGGTGGCTCACACCTGAAAGCCCAGCAACTTGGAAGGCCAAGGTAGGAGAATCACTTGAGCCTAGGATTTTAAGACCAGCCCGGACAAAATAGTGCAATCCCACTTCCAAGAAAAATAAAAGAATTAGCCAGGCATGGTGGTGCACACTGGTAGTCCCAGCCACTCTGGAGGCTAAGGTGGGAGAATCACTTGGCCTGAGAGGTTAAGGCTGCAGTGAGTTATGATAATGTCACTTACTACAAACCGAAAGGCTTTCGGTTTTTCACCATTCAGTATTATACTACCTGTGGGTCCTTTGTATATGGCTTTTATTATGTTGAGATATGTTTATTCAATAAACAGTTTTTTAAGGGTTCTTATCATGAAGGGATGTTGAATTTTATCAAATGCTATTTTAGCATCAATTAAAATAATCATAAGGTTTTTGTCATTTATACATATACTAAACCATACTTGCATCTCAGGGAAAAATCTCACTTGATCATAATGGATGATCTTTTTAATGTATTGCTGAATTTGGTTTGGTAGTATTTTGTTGGAAATTTCTGCATCACTATTCATCTGTGATATTGGCCTGTAGTTTTTTTTTTTTTTTTAATGTGTCTTCAGTTTTGGTGTCAGGGTAATACTGGCCTCATAGAATGAGATTACAAGTATTCCATTTCCCACTGTTTTTCAGAATAATTTGAGTAGAATTGGTATTAGTTCTTCTGTAAATATTTGGTAGAATGCAGCAGTGAAACCATCAGATCTTCAGCTTTTCTTCACTGTGGAAGTATTTATTATGGCTTTGATTTTTTGTATTTGTTATTGCTCTGCTTAGGTTTCTAATTTCTCCATGGTTCAGTCCTTGTAGGTGGTATCTGTTTGGGAATTTGTCTGTTTTTCCTAGATTTGTCGATTTATTGGCATATTGTTGCACATAGTAGCCACTAATGATGCCTTCAATTTCTGCAGTATCAGTCATAATATCTCCTTTTAAATATCTGATATTATTTATTAGGGTCTTCTCCCTTTGTGCTTAGTCTCCTTAAATATTTGTCAATTTTGTTGTTCTTTGAAAAATCCAACTTTTTGTTTCGTTTATTTTTTATGTTGTTCTCTCCATTTCAAATTCATTTATTTCTGCCCTCATACTTATTTTTCTCTTTTAATAATTTTGTATTTGGTTTGCTCTTACTTTTCTAATTTTTAGACATGTATTGTTAAAGTTATGCATTTGAAGTTTTATTTTTCTTTTTTGATATAGGCACTTATAGCTATAAACTTTTCTCTTAGTACTGCTTTTGCTGTATCCCATAGGCTTTGATACGTTATATTTCCATTATAGTTTATCTCAAGAAAGTTTTCAATTTTCCTTATAATGTCTTCATTGTCCCACTAGTCATTCAAAAGCATATTTCTTAGATTCCATGTGTTTTTTAGTTTCCAAATTTCCTCTTCTTATTGATTTATCATTTTATTCCCTTGTGGTCAGATAAAATGCTTGATATATTTAAATTTTTTGAATGTTTTATTCCTTGTTTTGTCACCTAACATATTGTTTGTCCTTAAGAATAATCTATGTTCTGGGGCGGAGCAAGATGGCTGAATAGGAGCAGCTCCAGTCTCCAACTCCCAGCACAGGCCACACAGAAGACCGGTGATTTCTGCATTTTCAACTGAGGTACTGGGTTCATCTCACTAGGGAGTGCCGGACAATCAGTCCTGGTCAGCCGCTGCAGCCCGACCAGTGAGAGCTGAAGCAGGGCGAGGCATTGCCTCATCTGGGAAGCACAAAGGGGAAGGGAATCCCTTTTCCTAGCCAGGGGAACTGAGACACACAACACCTTGAAAATCGGGTAGCTCCCACCCCAATACTGTGCTTTAAGCAAATGGGCACACCAGGAGATTATATCCCACACCTGACCGGGAGGGTCCCATGCCCACGGAGCCTCCCTCATTGCTAGCACAGCAGTCTGCGATCTAACCGCAAGGCAGCAGCCAGGCTAGGGGAGGAGCACTCGACATTGCTGAGGCTTTAGTAGGTAAACAAAGCCACTGGGAAGCTCGAACTGGGTGGAGCTCACAGAAGCTCAAGAAAGCCTGCCTGTCTCTGTAGACTCCACCTCTGGGGACAGGGCACAGCTAAACAACAACAACAGCAACAAAAAGCAGCAGAAACCTCTGCAGATGCAAATGACCCTGTCTGACAGCTTTGAAGAGAGCAGTGGATCTCCCAACACGGAGGTTGAGATCTGAGAAGGGACAGAATGCTTGCTCAAGTGGGACCCTGACCCCCGAGTAGCCTAAATGGGAGACAACCCCCACTAGGGGCAGACCGACAATCCACACCTCACAGGGTGGAGTACACGCCTGAGAGGAAGCTTCCAAAGTAAGAATCAGACAGGTACACCCGCTGTTCAGCAATATTCTATCTTCTGCAACCTCTGCTGCTGATACCCAGGCAAACAGGGTCTGGAGTGGACCTCAAGCAATCTCCAACAGACCTA
>NW_012118166.1:125855-126126 GCF_000951035.1 Colobus angolensis palliatus | reverse complement strand
CCAGAATTTCATATCCAGCCAAACTAAGTTTCATCAGTGAAGGAAAAATAAAATCCCTTACAGATAAGCAAATGCTTAGAGATTTTGTCATCACCAGGCCTGCCTTAACTGAGACCCTGAAGGAAGCTCTAAACATAGAAAGGAGAGACTGGTACCAGCCATTGTAAAAACATGCGGAAATGTAAAGACCATCGAGGCTAGGAAGAAACTGCATCAACTAACGAGCAAAATAACCAGTTAATATCATAATGGCAGGATCAAGTTCACACAT
>NW_012118166.1:115900-121925 GCF_000951035.1 Colobus angolensis palliatus | reverse complement strand
AGTTGATGGGTGCTGACGAGTTGATGGGTGCAGCACACCAACATGGCACAAGTATACATATGTAACAAACCTGCACGTTATGCACATGTCCCCTCAAACTTAAAGTATAATAATAATAATAATAATAATAATAATAATAAAAAGAATCCTGCATATGGGAGCTAGAGCTGGCAGGGCTCAGGAAATACCCCAATCCCAAGGAATGCCTATAGAGTGAGGTTATAGAATTGACGTATAGAGGAACAGAATTTTTGTGATGGAGACAGGCAGATCTTACTTAATATTTGTGGTGCTATGAGCTAGATGTGTAACCTCAGACAAGTTATTTTTGCTCCTCTGAGACTATTGTCTCTCTTATAAAACTGGGACAATACTTCTAATCTCTCACAACTATTTTGAGGACAAAAAGTTCAATGTATGTGCAGTACCTGACAAAAAGTAGGCATTCAGTAAATTATGGCTACTATTGTGCAAGCACCCAGCAGCCAGCAGTGTGGGATATTTCAGTAGGTCCTCTCACACAGAAACCTGGGTGAACTGGGCTCCTGACACCAGGGAGGGGAAAGAACTTGCCAGGTATTTTGACTCCCAGGTCTCGGCTCTTTCTGCTGCTCTGAGGGTGGTAATTACATTAAAGAGGCTCTGTTTCTTCGGACTGTTACCCTTAGTTGCTGAAAGGAAATGAGAAAAGAAAAGAACTCTTGTCTGAGGAATGCAAGTCCTTTTAGATTATCAGGCCCTGAAAGACATTCAAATGAGACAGCAATCACATCCTACTCCTCCATTTGAGCTATGTATTCATCTCTTAAACTGCTCACCATTGCCACAAACAGCTAGAAACTAACCTAATAAGGCCACGCCAGACACTATGACATATACCCTATAGCTTAACAATGTTATTAATACTAATCAGGCCAAATATAATATTACAATTTATTTTACAAATAAATTACACCTAGAAAAATGTATCCGTAGTGATAAAAGACTGAAAAAATGTTTTAAAACACCTATAGTGTACCTGTTATTTAGTTCTAGCCTTGTCCATTGTTTTTAAGTTTCATTATTTGCCTACTTCCTGACTATGAGTCTCTTAAGAAAACCTACATTTCATTTTCTTCATGTTTTTAGTTGACTCCCCAATAAAATAGTTTTTTTCCTTCTAACATACAAATTTTCTTTTTGTTATAATCCACATCTCTAGTTCCTTTACTTCTTAAAAAACTAAATTCATAGTACTCCAAAGATTCTACATGCAGCAACAGCCATAAATCAATAACTTTGACAGAACTACCCAGAAATGAGCCTTCCTGGCAATGAGAGACATCTCAACACTCAAATTTTGATCATCAATCTGAATATTTGAATCTGGTGAGACCTAAAGGGAAAATACAGAAGGGATGCAGAGTATAGATCTGGGTCAGTGGGATTCATAATGATAGCAGCAGGAGGCAGCCAAATGCCTAGGCAGATGGTGTGGGTCCCCAGCGAAACCCCACCTTCAAGCAGAAGAGAGTTTAAAGCCTGAAAGCCAAGCTGCAAGTCAAATCCATGAACCAGATTGAGAACATGTCTTCCCTTTTGACACACTTTCTTCTGATTGATTCCCACCCTTCACCTATTTTACATTTCTCTTTCCAAGTTAGTTTTCTACACTGTCATGTCCATCTTTGAGTGGTTTCTTTACCTTAACCATTTTTGCATACTCACAAACCAATCAGCATGCACTCCCCATTCTGAGTCCATAAAAAGCCCCAGACTCAGCCACACTGAAAGAAAAACCACCTGATTACGGGGATGGGCGACCACCTCCCATGTCCCCTCTCTGCTAAGAGCTGTTCTGTGGCTCAAGAAAATTCTTCTCTGCCCATCTTCACCCTTCTAATTGTCAGTGTAACCTCATTCTTCTTGAATGTGGAACAAGAGTTTGGGAACTGCAGAATGTGGGTACAATCTATAACACAGGCAGGCCAAGTAGGCAGGGTGCCTTGAGTGGCAGTCCTAAGAACAAGCAACCTCCAGGCATGGGGGCACTGCCATCCATGGAGGTCCCTGGTTGACAAAGTGGCTGAGAAAAATCCTACATCAATAACATATGCATCACATATTCTTAGGCAATAATAGATACTAGTTGTCAAATGCCTCCCCTTTGCCAGGCATTCCACATACATTATGTTTTTCTCCTCGAGAGAATTATATGTGATAAGTAGTATTAAACTTTATGTGTGTGTGTTTATGTGTTATATTCAAGTAATAAGGTAAATTCAGTCAGTTGGCCAGGAGTGAATGAAATGAGAATTGTGAGCAGCACCATGGTGTGTAGGGAAGAATACTTGTAATCTTCTGGTAAGATCTATATTTTTTAAGTTCATATTTTGAATAGGTAAAAAACACTAATAACATAAAATCCAAACTATACAAATATATATAGTAAATAGAAAGTTTCCATCCCTCCCCTGCACCTAAGTCACGTCAAATTCACCTTCCTGGAAAAAATCACTATTGTGGTTTCTTAAATTTCCACACAAATGATATCATACCTATAACATGCTGCTTTGCATCTTGCTTTTTAAACTTAAATTATTCTGCAACAGCAGATAGAGTTCATACTTGTCAGTGGCTGCATAGTACTCTATCATACAGATAGATGTACCATAATTTATTTAAAGAGACTCCTGATAGACATTTAGGTTGTTTATAAACTACACTTCAGTGAATCTCCTCGTATATCCATAACGTGCAAGTACACCTGTGAGATAAATTCCCACAAGTGGAATTGCTGGGTCAAGGGATATGCACATAAAAAATCTTGATATAGACAAAATGCCCACTATAGAGGTTGTTCTCGATTTATATTCGCACTGGCCATGTATAAGAATGACTATTTCTTTATATCCTTGCTAATACAGTGCTTACAAACATTTTCATTTATGCCAATATGATAGATGAAAAATGATATAGCACAGTTTGACTTTGCTTTCCTCTTATTATGATGAGATTATAACCATCTTTTATGTATTTAAAAGACACTTGTATTTCCTTTTGTATAAACTGTTCTATTATTATATTTTGCCAATTTTTTTTGTCACTGAGTTTTTGATCTTATTCCTATGACTTGTAGGAGCTTTTATTTTTTGAGATAGGGTCTAGCTCTGTCAATCAGGCTGGAGTATAGTGGTGCAATCTCTGCTCATTGCAGATCCACCTCCTGAGCTCAAGCTGTCCTCTCACCTCAGCCTCCTGAGTAGCTGGGACTACAGGCCCATGAACCATGCCTGGCTATTTTTTAAATTATTATTATTGCATGTAGAGACAGAGTTTCGCCATGTTGCTTAGGCTGGTCTTGAATTCCTGGGCTCAAGCCATCTGCCCGCCTCAGCCTCCCAAAGTGCTGGGATTACAGGCATGACTCACTGCCCCAGGCCGACTTTTAGGAGCTTTTTAAACAGGAAATTAGTTTTTGTGATAAGAAAGTTACAAATACTTATTGTTGCATTTTGCCTTCTGTTGCCATGCAGAAAATTTGAATTTTATAGAGTTAAATTTATACTTCTCTTTTTTGTGGTTTTTGGGTTCTATGTTATTGTTAGATTGATTATTAAAATGTATTTAGTGTTTTATCTTATAATAATAACTTGTTTTACACTTAAGTTATTGATCTGTGTGGAAATTATTTTGATGTATGACATGAATTAGAGAGGTATATAGCTCTATTTTTTTCCAGATGACTACTCAATTGTCCCAATGACATTTACTGCAATTTTTTCTCTACTGATTTGAAAAACCACCTTTACCATGTATGTTTGAATTTCCATGTGTATTTGAATCAACTTCTGAACTTTCTATTCTGTTCTAATTTATCAGACAGTCCTGGATGAGTCTTGGCCCTCTCAGTTCTGTCTGTGTGAGTCTGGGCAGACTACAGTTCTTACCAAGTCTCAGTTTTCTTATCTGTAAAGTGGAAGATCACTTACCTCATGGACTTGTAAGGAATGCAAGAGATAACAGATGTGAAGATGCTTTGTAAACTGCAAATACCACACAGTCAAATATTATGGGAACTGTATAGTTGGAGAAAAAATTGCTAAGAATTAATTTTTTAATCAAATATCAAAATAAACAGATCTGGACCCTAAAGAAAGAATCAATTGGATCCTGGCTAAATTAAAGAAAACTGGGGTCAATTGTAACAGTGAGAGTACAGTGCTATAACCTAGAAGACACTTAACAAATACGAATGTTTATGATAAGGAACTGTGTATGGATTAGGGTGTAGGTATGCATGTGTGTGTGGTCGTGGGGAGGGTTATAAAGAAAAGAGCACAGAAGTAACCTTAGCAGAGACAGACAGGCATTTGGCAGTCTACGGGGAGAGGGCCTGGCATAGTGAGTCAGGAAAGAGAAGAGCAGAAATTAAGAGTAACTGAAAGAATAGGCCGAGATTGTTGTTACTGTGAATTTTACTGTGAAATAAATCCCCAAAACATGTAACATTTGAGCTGTAATGTTCAAGAGGTTGTCTTCTGCAATTTCCCATTTTATAGGATTTGAAAGTGAATTTCAATAAGCATTATGGATCTTACAATATGCTAAAATATTTTCAGCTTTAATATTAACAATTGAGCACCCAGCAATTCCCATGTGAACACATGTACACCCCTCTGGCCTGCACTGGTGGGAATAAAGGGAGGCAGCCAGTAAAGGAAAACGGGGGAAGGGGAGGGAAGTGGGTAGAAATCCAGCCTCTCAGCTGCTAGCTAGAGGCAGCAGGTTGCTGGGGCACGGATGGGGCCAGGGCAGGAGCAGAGAGCAGGATGAGTAGTTCAGGCTTCTCACGAAGGAGCTGTAAGGTCAGCCGAGAGAAAGGAAGAGTAGACCAAAAGCCAGGCGAGTAAGTTTATTGAACCTGCCAGGCTGCTTCACCACACTCAGAGGAGGCAGCCCTGAGTTTACAAAATGAGGGGTTTATATTGGGGAGGGGAGTTTGGGGCAGTTCTTTGGTATGGCCGCATTCCAGGCTTGTTTGCTGGTTAATTTTGCCACATATCACCTTGGGAGGTTTATGGTAGCAAGAACTTACAGAAGGGTGTAGGTAAAGTTTGTTTATGCTTCCCATGACCTTCCCCTGTGCTATACGGATCGTTTGTAATTGGGTTTTGCTTATGGCAGCAAGGTTTGATAAGTGAAGTCTGCTGGCTTCACTGAGGTGCCTTGATAAGGGCTTAGAAAAGTGAAGAGGCTTGGGGGAAGGGTGGGCAGTACCAAGAAGCTTTTTGGAGCTGTTTGTCCCTAACAGGAGCCACCTGAGAACTGCCCTGGACTTCCAAGCAAGACAAGCTGTGGCTAATGGGTGGCTGAGCAGTGCTGGGCAATCAGAGCCACGTGTGTGGGAGGATGCCTAGGCCACTTGTTATGGGGAAAGCTCAGTGGTCTGTTTTGAGGCTGCTATTCCAGGCCAGTGCCTTGTTGCTGGCTATGTCCAGGGGTGCCATGGCTCAAGGTGAGTTCTGTCATCTCTGGATGGAAGATACCTGGTTATGGCATGGAGGCTTCCAGTGCCCGGAGGGATATGATAAGCCCAGTACTACTTTCTACTGAGGGATTCATAATCTGCATTACTGTTGTACAACCCTGCAGGCTCGGTTAGATCAGGGACAGTCTCCAGAGGATGCACCTTGGAACTCTCATGAGGCTATGATCCCATCTCTGGAAGCTAATCCTGGGGTTGATGTGAGTAGCAGAGGGGAGCTAAGACTGGCAGGGGAGGAACATGTCTTCTTTCCACTGGGTTCATGTATTGGTGCCAGGGGAACTTAAGGTAGTTGGCATGGTAAATGGAGGATCAGATGACCAATGTTGAAACTCTAATTCCACCCCATCCTAACTGTGTAACTTGAGGTCAGGCATTTTGCTTCTTAGAACCTGCTTCCTCAATACCCTGCTACTTATATCAGGTTGGGATGGAGCTATGAGGAATCAGATTATTTCTTTTTCTTTTAAATTTTTTAAAATTTTTAAAATCTTTTAT
>NW_012118166.1:94111-113894 GCF_000951035.1 Colobus angolensis palliatus | reverse complement strand
CACAATTGCTTCAAAGAGAATAAAATACCTAGGAATCCAACTTACAAGGGATGTAAAGGACCTCTTCAAGGAGAACTACAGACCACTGCTCAGTGAAATAAAAGAGGACACAAACAAATGGAGGAATTCGATTATTTCTATGAATTACAAAAGTCTTATTATAACTGAGAGGAAAGTGATTCAGGATGATCTTGAACCCAGCAACCTAGGTCTTCCTTGGGAAATCAGACCCCAAGACATTTTGCCTCATAATTTTGCTTTCAAATGTTTTTGTCAGTCAGAGGTTTGGAATGTTCCCACAGTCCACCTTCACCTGAGCTCTTGGGGAAGTCTAGGACTTCCTGGCTAGGAGAAGCAGTTACTCATCAGATCCCCTTCACCCACTAACGTGTGTTCCTGATTGGTGTCAGTTTGAGATAAATAAAATATTATTTATTTGCTTATTATTGAGCACCTACCCTGTACCAGACAGTAGAGACCCCATGCTGAAAAGTATTGCCTATCCTTCCCCCTCCCTTTGAGGATGTGTCAGGGAAGGAAAGATTGTGGGAATTGTGACAGAGACAGGACTTTGAGAAGGCTTATCTGACCCTTCTCCCTTCAAAGTGCTTTAAAACTCATTTTTCTTGATTGGACAAGCTTTTCATGCTTCTGAGCCCACCTTGGGGCTCTCTCCCTGCCCTCCTCATTCCTGTTTGTCTTCCCTGTGCCCAAATAGTCTGGAAGTCCTGGGACTTCTGCAAGCAATTCTCCCCAGTCCCCAACCCCAAGGCTACCCTGGAGGCTTTGCATTCCTTTGAACCTAGGATGGCCTTAGCCAGAAAAATTAATACCCGTGGAGGCATCAGGGAGCTCAGTATCAGATTTCCTCCAGCCCAACATGTCCTCTGTATAGTGTCTTCACTACTCAAGTCCCCAGATCTGAGGGCTTAGGGCATCCCAAAGTATTGGAAAGGGTCAGTAGGCTTAGGGGATCCTGGACCACAGTCATGTGCGGCCTTGTATAAAACAGGCCTAACCCCTGCTTTGCAGGATGGATGAGGACTAAAGGAGACCATACATGTAGCATTGTGCCTGGCATATATGTATTTTAAATATATATTATAATGTCTCTACTGCCTACTCGTGTCCCCTGAGGTTCTACTATAAACTTCCTGACTGGCTGGCTCAGCTCCCCTTCCAGGGTCACTTCTGAAGTGAAGAAAGATCCCTCCTCTAACCAACAAAGCAGAGCAGAGGTGCTCATTTAGACACCTGAAGAGCCTGCCCCACTTGGTAGGCAGAAGTACAAAGAAGTACTTCCTATTTTTCCATCCTATTTTCCCTCACAGATCCCACCTCTTCCAGAATGTACCCTCATTTCTCTTACTCTGCCATCCTTATTCCTTTTGCTTGGAACTTCCATTACCTCTGTCTGTTGTCTCAAGAGTCAGCAGAGCACAGCGATTAAGAAGCATTTAAGGGTCAGTTGCCATGGTTCAAGCCTGTATTCCTGGCACTTTGTGGGGCTAAGATAGGAGGACTGCTTGAACTCAGGAATACAAGACCAGCCTGGGCAACATAGTGGGACCCTTGTCTCAACAAAAAATATGAAATAGCTGCATGTGGTGATGTGTGCCTGTAGTTTCAGCTATTCAGGAGGGTGAGGCAGGAGGATCCTCAGAGCCCAGGAGGTCATGGCTGCAGTGAGCTGTGATGGCACTAGTGAGCTCCAACATGGGTAACAGAATGAGACCCTGTCTTGAAAAAATAAAAATAAAACAAAATAAAAGAGAAGCAGTTGAAATCTAGAATCAGAAAGAGGTAGATTTAAATCTGGCCTCTATCTATTTAGCAACTGGTTCACCTTGGGTAAATTACGTTATCTTTGAGACTCAGTTTTCTCATTTGTAAAATAAGGCTGTTGTGAGGATTAAATAAATGCATGCAAAACACTTAGCATAGCATCTGGCATAAAATCAGTGCTAAATAAATGGTACTACATTTCCTTGAAACAGCATCTGGCATACAAGAGTGCTTTTTCTTGAAATTTCTGATCTAATTGCAGCTCTTCCAAGAAGCCAGAATGAAATTCTCTCCCTTCTCACAACTCCCAAACTTCTATTACAGTGTTTGTCAGAGTCACCTTTCTAGTAGACACACTTTTTTTACCTGTCTCTACTAGACTAGGGAGGAGATAGTATCTGATCCATCTTTGCATTCCCTACAATGGGGAGGCACACAGTGCCTGGCACTTATATTCTCAGGAAATACTGATCAAATTTGTTCTGGCCTCCCACTAAAAGGTAGTCCCCTGTCCCATTTCTTCATAGCCTTACTCTAAGTTGTCATAACTTTCTATGATGGTGTGAGGTATTTCTCTCCAAGGTTTAAATATTCACTGGTGGCATTTCAGGAATAATGGCAGGGAGTAAAAATAAGATTGATTTGGGTAGGGATGCCCGCTGGTACCATTCAGATAATACTCCACAAATAGCTGCCATTTCTCAAAAATAGCTCTTCCCTGGATTCCCTCATGGCACTACGGACACTTAGAGGTTTGGAGAAGGTATATAGCCATTGTTCTTGAAATGTGGAGCTGATAAAACCACCTCATATGATGATGTGGAACTTTATTTTTTATAGAACTTTTAAAATATCTAGTTCACATTGTCCTCACATTTGTTGGTAACTAGTAGACCTAGTATTTTTTTTTTCTTAAATAACGAGTATCCCCCTTAATTTGGTAGCTTATCGACTCCACTACAGCTGCTACAGGGGTCGGGAATTGTTACATGGCATCAGGATTTTTTTTTTTAAGACAGGGTCGCACTCTGTTACCCAGGGTCTCACTCCTTTTACAGGCTGGAGCACAGTTGCATGATCACTGCTCACTGCAGGCTTGTGGGCTCAGGTGATCCTCTCACCTCAGCCTCCCAAGTAGCTGGGTCTACAGGCATCTATCCTCATGACCAGCTAATCGTTTTTTCTATTTTTTTGTAGAGACAGGATTTTGCCATGTTACCCAGCCTCGTCTTGAACTCCTGGGCTCAAGCAACCCATGCGCCTCAGCCTCCCAAAGTGCTGGGATTACAAGCAGTATATTTTATTAAAGACATTTTATTTGTACTTACTTCCACTCAGTTCAATATGCTCTGGCGGTTTTATGAGCCAGAAACATATCTAATTCAAGAGTGGTGTCAGCAAGAAGCATAGGATTTCCTATTCAGTCTCCACATGAACCAATTTAGGTTTGTTACTACTAATAAGCAATAGAGACCATCAGCATTTCATTCATTCTCTCTTAATCTCAGATTTTTCACTTATAATATGGTATAATAATAATATCTGGGTTGTTGAAGAAATTTAGAGATGAAGGGAAAATATTAGACATAAATGAAGTGTCTATCAATAGTGTACAGTTTACATTATGGTACAGAGACAATGGCATACTATAAAACCAACCAAAAAGTTTGAAGAAGTTCTCTATAAACTGATAATGGATAGATTTCCAGAATGTATTGTTTGGTAGAAAAAAAGCGAGTTGCAAAACAGTATGTGCTATGCTACCTTTTGTGGAGAGGAGCAGGTGTGAGAATATAGATTTGAATTTTCCTGTATTTTCATGTAGGAGCACTGGAGGGATACAAAGGACATTAATAAAAGAGGTAATCCTTGGGGGCTTCGAGGATGATACTAGTAGTATGTGGACAGGGATAGAGCTGGGAATAAGATTTTTCAATTGCATGTCATTGTTTATGATTTTGACTTTTGAGCCATATGAATGCATTTTCTACAAAAATACTTTGAAAACTGTAAGAATTGTGCTAGGAATAGCAAGTTATTTGTAGACGCCTAAAATCATTATGGTGTTTTGTATTGTACTTTATATATTTTGCTCCCTTTCTTTGAATGTTCCTCACTTTCTTGTACACCTTGAAAATTCCTAAATAGTAATTCTTCAAAATTCAACTCTAGACAGAAACCATCTTTCACTGTCTCTCCCGAATTTGTGTTTTAGAGTAGTTCTGCCTCTATCTTTACTAATTCTTATTTCTAAATTCAGTATTTTCTTTCCATTGAAAGTTACACCTATTCTTTGGGAAACACATCTTCACTCTCTCAGATAGAGCTGCCCACTCACAATCTCTGATGTATATTTGCAAATTTGCCTGCTTATGGCAGGATTGTATTTGGTTGTTTGTCAGTCATCTTCCCAATTGAGCAGAGCTCCTTGCAGGACAGGGACCACATCTCCGTCATCTCTGATTCCACAGCAAACCAGATAATCAGGCTGGCCATTATGAGTAAGACTCAGGATCCAGAAAGCCCAGGCATGTGTGATACAGAGGACTGCAGAGCCTCTCCAAGGGCAAAACCTAAACATCAGCCCCGAAGAGCTTATTCTACTCTTCACAACCTATTATGGGGCTGCCATACAATAATTGAGTGATATCCCCCAAATCTTACTTTCTGCACCATCTCTTAGGACAAGATTACTTCAAGTTGACCACTTCCCCACAACTGCCTAACAATAACCAATCTTTTAGTGGTTCTACGTGAATATTTTCTGAGTGTGTGAAGTTCCAATGCTCTACAAGCATAAAAACCCTTGTATTCTTCAAGTGTTCAGTAAGCTTGAAGATTTTGATTCCACTTTATTACAACCCTCCTTCCCTATTGTTTTGCCCCCTCCTTCCCTATTGGTTGGCATAATTTCACATGGACCAACCTTTGGTCCACACACCCCAGGCACACTACTACAGGACCCCTTGTTGTATCCTGAACCTCATTGTTGAGGGAAGCACCAAGCAAATGGGAAAACAAAGCTCAAACTCAGCCCTGGATCTTAGAGGTGATTTTCTGTTTTCTAAAAAAAATAAGTTGCTCTTCAGATGGACAAGAGTCTCGTCTGCCTGGTTTTTAGTAACAGTACACTGTGGCTGCTGTCATTGCTTTCTCATAAAGGGGAAGGGCTTCACTTGCAAACAGTATAATTTAGCTGATGAGTGGGGGAAACTGTGTCTCTAGTGGGAATGTTCTCATCAATTCCAGGTGGTCTTAAGGTTTCTTAACGCATTAAAAAGTGTATCCCATGTTTATGTGCTGAGGGAAACTTATAAGAAGGCAGTATTTCACTTGTACTGGTTAATATTTACTCCAGAATTAGCCATTTAATCTCCCATTTAGAGCCTGGCTTCCTACAAGATAGATGAGGGAGTTTGGGGTTTCAGCTCACTCTGATAACTGTGGTACATTTTTTTTTTTTTTTTTTTGAAACGGAGTCTCTCACTCTGTCACCCACGCTGGAGTGCAATGGCCTGATCTCTGCTCACTGCAAACTCCGCCTCCTGGGTTGAAGCGATTCTTTTGCTTCACCCTCCTAAGTAGCTGAGAATATAGGTGCACGCCACCACGCCTGGCTAAGTTTTGTATTTTTAGTAGAGACGGGGTTTCACCCTGTTGGCCAGGCTGGTCTCAAACTCCTGACTGCAAATGATCTGCCCGTCTCAGCCTCCCAAAATGTTGCAATTACAGGCGTGAGCCATCCCCGACCAACTGCGGGACTTTAACTGTCAGCGTGAAATACACGCACACGTATGCATACATATATAGATACATATTTCTTTTTCAGAGCAATATTTAATGGAGAACTTTAAAGACAGTTAGAGATCAATGGGGACTGCACCTGCACTTCACAGGAGAAAGTAGGATTTCTAGAAAAAGACTGCAAGGTTGCAAATTTTAAAGGAAGTAGAAAAGGATTTATTGCTCTTTTCCTAAGGGCCAAAACCTCCTGCTGCTAATAGATGGTCTGACCTCTGAGATATAATTAATCCAAAATATTTTTCAAAGGGGTAAACATGCAAAACCTCCCTAGAGTAATCTAAATGGTTTAAATTACAAGTGTTTAAGTTTACAGTTGCAAATTAATAATGTCCTCCAGCATCAATCAGGTGGGGATAATTATTCATAATTTACTCATGAATAGTTTCTTCTGGTCCTTGAACCAGTGAAGCCTGAATTAGAGACCTTAGGGACCTAGAGGTGATTACTGCTTTAGTGTAGATCAGATCTGTGGAAGAATAAGAAAGTCCACCACAAATACTGAATTTAAGGGGAAGAAAAATGCCCATCCCATTCCCCTCCCTTCATGTTGATTTGCTTGTTTATTACCAGTTTAGTGATTTTGTCAGGAATACTCACATATGCTGATTAGATACTTTCTTGTTGTAGGCTTGGCTATCAGTTTTCTGTGTGACCTTGGGCAAGTTACTTCACCCCATAGGCCTCAGTTTCTCCTCCTGTCAAAATAGGACGATGAAATAGGTAGTTATGCTCATTTCCAGCTCTATCTGTGACAGTGGTTACTTCTGACTGCACATTAGAATCATCTGGGAACTTGGAAAAAGTCCCAATGGGGACCTACCTCAGACCAGCTACATCTGAATGGGCCAGGGGTGGACACAGATATGAAATTTTTTTTTTTAAAAAAAGATTTCTGTGTGATGTAATGTGCAGCTGGGACTGAAAACCACTGGTTTCTGTTCTGTGCCTTTCCATCTTGGGCTAGATCTGATCCAACTTAGAAGCAGTTGCAAGGTAAGTGTCTTTGCTTCCCATTGATGCTGTAACAAATTACTACAAATGTACTGACTTAAAATAATACAAATGTATTATCTGACATTTCTGGAAGTCAGAAGTCCAAAATTAGTTTCATTGCACTAAAGTCAAGGTGTGTCACCAGGATTGGTCTCTCTGGAGGTTCTGGGGTTGAGGTAGGGAAGGGGAGAATCCATTTCCTTGCCTATTTCAGCTTCTAGTAGCTGCCTGTATTCATTGGCTTGTGATTCTTTCCTCCGTCTTCATGTGCATCGCTCTAATATATGCTTCTGTAATCGCATCACTCATTCCTTTGGCTCAGAATCCTCCTGCCTTCTTTTTATAAGGACCATTGTCATTATATTGGGTCCACCCAGATGGTCCAGGATGATCACCCCATCAAAAGATCTTTAATTTAATCACATCTGAAAATTCCCTTTGCCATATAAGGTAACAGTCACAGGTCTCAAAGATTAGAACACGGACTTACATATGGGGGAATACTATTCAGCCTATTACAGTAATCTTTCATTTTCCCTACTGTATACACTGAGTGATTTAAGAGATAGATACAGTGTTTGATTATAGCCGGAATTTTCTCATCAAGAGAAGCAGAAAGTGTCTCAGAGTGGAATAAAAATAATACCTTGCATTTGTGTAATGCTTCACTTTTACATCCATTACCTTCTTTGATCCTTAGAGTCAGCTTGGGAGGTTGCTGGGGTTAGATGAGGCTGCAGGAAATGAAGTAAATTATCCAAAGTAAAGTGATTGGGTAGGACTTCATATAGGGTTGCCAAATTTAGTAAAGAAGAATACAGATGCTCAATTAAAATTTAAATTTAGATAAACCACACATTTGTTTTACTATATATGTGTCTCATGTAATGTTTGGAGCACACTACAAAAGTATTCATTGTTTATCTGAAATTTAAATTTAATTTGGCATACAATTTAAATTTAATTTGCTGCAATGTCTCTTGTATTTTATCTGGCATCTCTACTTTGATATGTTCACTCCATTATACTCCAGTTGTCTCTTGTTATTCCAAGGTCCCATGCCCCTGCTCCTACCATTATCAGTAGTATTTTAAAACTTTTCATTATGCATAGTTTTATAGTTTATGAAGCTCTTTGACATATTATTAACTTTGCTCCTCAAAATAAACCTGCTCTTCCCAGAGACAAAGCAGAGCACATATTGTGAATTTTCATTTTACAGATAGAAATCAAACCCAAGAAATATCACTGACTTGCCCACTATCAACTGAAACCTGGATCTTTTACTCTTTCATCGTATCTTGGACTTGCTCCCTGTGATGCTTCACATTCATCCACAGGGCCTCAGTTATTTCCATCTTTCCCAGCTCCTTGAATTCATCCCTTCAACACTTTGAACTCATATAGGCCTTGCTGCAATGTCTGTAAGGTAAGCACTTTCTGGTCTGAACTGCTGGTCTCCCAGGGTGAGGATGTCCTCATCCTGTAGCCTCCTTCATGCAAGCTTCAGATTCCTGTTTAGCAATCTAGCTTTGCTGATTCCATGAACCACTGTCTGTTTCTTACTTACGGAGGTGGAGAAGTGGTGTGCCTGAGAAGTAACTTGGTTCACTCATTCATGCACACATTGTGACATGAATTTGAGGAGACAAGTGAAGTAAAATGCTAAGAATTGAAGAAAGAGAGTTTGGAAGATAGAACCAAACCTCAGTGCTCTGAATCATGCAATGGTCCCCAGAATTTCTACTGTTTCTCCAGAGGATTCCATGGATGGGCTTTGATGGGATTGGCCACAAGTTCTGGCAGACTGGACAGCAGAGTTTTTCCTTCCTTTTACAGATAAGGAAGCTGGTCCAGGGAGGAGTCATAAAGTGTGAGCTACAGCACTGCAGCTAGATCTCAGTTTTTTTTCAATTTCCAGTCCAATTTACTTTCTACCCACAAAGATGGGAAACGTAATTTTTTGGTAGCAATCCGTTGCTTGAACAAGACACACTCTTGTCATTTTCTTAGTCTTGTTTGTAGAAGGATTAGTCCGAGGCCCACTTCTAGTAGAGGTACCAGCAAGCTAGGCTCATTTGCTACTGTGTATGCCTCTAAACTTTTTTTTTGAAATGGAGTTTCACTTTTGTCACCCAGGCTGGAGTGCAATGGTGTGATCTCAGCTCACTGCAACCTCTGCCCCTCGGGTTCAAGTGATTCTCCTGCCTCAGCCTCCTCAGTAGTTGGGACTACAGGTGTACACCACTGTGCCTGGTTAATTTTGTATTTTGAGTAAAGATGGGGTTTCACTATGTTGCCCAGGCTAGTCTCAAATTCCTGAACTCAGTTGACCCACCCACCTCAGCCTCCCAAAGTGTTGGGATTACAGGCGTGAGCCACAACCCCTGGCCTGCCTCTTAATTTGAATGGAAATTAGTACAGTGATCCCCTTTTTTCCTTCCCAACTGGCTGCCGTACCACCACCTCCCTCTTTACTCAGAAGAAAACAGAAAAGACTCAGGTAGGCTTGACACAACTCCACATTGTTGGCATTAATTGATGCTGGCTTGAAACATTTTTATGCTGAGTTACTTTCCTCCTTTATATTTTTCTCTATCCAAATGTAAGGAACATTGCTCAGCCAAGCTGGATAGATCACTGGATGCCTGTTGTACTGAAGTGCTTAAGAATGAGGCCTCTTTGACTCCCTAGCCCTTTCTACCCTCAGTCAAGAAATAATGGCGGTCCTTTCATTGTCACCTCTGCTAATGATGTGAGGCCTCAGTCCAGGATTCTAATCTTAGTTGAACAATGAACAAAGTAATGGCTTTGGACTTACATGCAAGAGACTATCAGAGGATATAAGACAGGGTTTGATAAAGTGCTACATTGTATATGAGTGCATTGGAGATAGCCAGAATTACTAAGGAAAAAAATATTCTGACAGTTAAAATGGTAAGAAAATATTTAGGAACACTGTTAATAGATGTCAAGACTATCACAATATGGGAGAGATCAGGCTCAACTCCAAAAGCAGCAGGGACAAGTGGGGATTTATAGCCAACAAGCAGAACCTCATTCTGCTTGTTGGGATGGAACAAGCAGATGGAAAGTTACTAAGAAGTCACATCAAGGGTAGGGTGTTTCTTGCTAAACTGATTAAACAGAATTCTTGCTGAAGGCAGGCCAGGGTGATCAGATGTCAAGGGTAAGAGATTTTCTATATACTGACTTAGAAGGATTCTTGATACCACTGGACTAGATGGGCCAAAGATAAGGTCCAAGGACAAAGCCTAGTCAAAAAGAAGGCTCAGAGGAATCTAGCTAAAGTTTACTCAAGGGGATGGTCTTTGTTGGAATCCAGTGGGTACCAGGAGAACAGCAATGAACTGACTATAGCATTCAATATGGTGTCTGTGAGTGCTTGATGACAATTAATTTATTAGGCTCACATGACTGCTAGTCTCTACCAAGTTCTAAATCCCGGGGTGTAGAGGTCTGAGTGTTCTATAAAAATCTGCAAATACCTTGGCAATAGTAATAACATCTTATGCTGCTCAGTGTATTTAACTCTTCTAATGTCCTCTTTTTACAAGTATACAATCTCTTGAACTTAGAAAATTTCAGAAGTGGATGTGTCCTTGTAAGTCACATCTGGTGTAATAACTATAATTATAATAATAGCAGACAAGGTTTTTTAAGGGCTTACTGTAACCTGGGCACTGCATTAAGGAGCATTACATGCAGTATCTCATTGAATCCTTACAACAGACACTGCCAGGCCCGACCCGCAGACCCTGGCTGAACAATGAATGAAAAAATGTACATAGACACAGATTTTTTGCCTGGATGCATGGTAGGGGACTGGGCTGCTCACAGACATTAAGGAGGATGCCATCAAGAGTCACAGTGTCCACAGCAATGACAAGCTGGCACTGTAGCCATGTATTTAGTACAGATTTAATGACAAAGGCTTTGAGTCAACACACTTGTGGGTAATTAACATGGTAGGGAGGGGGGCCCACCCAAGTCTTGCACAGGGATAATTAAAGGCCAGTTTCCCAGGCCTAAGTAAACTAACTTATCTAGATCAATTTCTTTACATCCCCTTGTTATCTAACCATTGCTTTCAGGCTCTGGATAAGAGAATCTGGCTGTCTTCAGCCAAATCCTCTTTCAAAGCTTTTGTAAAACCTCCTGGCCTTCCAAGAAGGTTTGCATTTTTTTTCTATAATTTCTCCCACCACCCTGACAGATCTCCTACAACCTACAAAATGTTTACTATTATACAACTTCACAGATGAGAAAACAGATTCAAAGAGGTAAATCAATTAGCCAAAGATCACACAATTAGTAACTGACCAAACTAGGATTTGAACTCAAGTTTGTCTGAACTTAAAGTCTAAGAACTCAGCCATTACTCTCACTTTACGGGACAGAGGACTTGAACCCTAGGGATAGGAAGTGACTTTTCAAAATCACAGAGCAAATTGGGTGATCACATAAGGACTGTAACCCAGAAATCTTGGCTCTTAGTTCAGTGGGCCTCTATAGTATCTACCCTGTCTCACCAGTTTGTTGACAGCAAGGTAGATTTAAAAGAATGGCAGATTACGTCCTGACTGTCTCACCTAGTGGCTGTGTGTGGCCTAGGGTTAGTTACTTAACTTGACTTCACATCAATTTCCTCATTTGGAAAACAGAAGCCAGAATTACTACTTTGACCTGTTAAGCTGTTATGAGAATCAAATGAGATATGGGTATGAAAATGCTTTGTAAATAACAAAAGACTGTACACTTTAGAGGGCAATTTTCCAGTCCAGAGCACCCAGTGAATTCTTAATGTCATCTATTATCAATAAGTCCTCATTGGAGAACTATTGGCTAGCAACGACAACTGAAAACCTGAGGCCTGACTCCAGCCTGAGTAAAGGGAACAATAATTGTTGGCTATCCACAACTTTCCAGGAGTTTAAAAGACTAATTTGAAAGAACATTGCTTTAAAGGAGGGTAGGCAGAATGAAATGATTTAAGATCTATAAAGTAGAAGACACTCCTCCAAAGAGAAGCAGTAGAATCAATGAAGACTACTGTTGCTGAGACAACCCGGATGAGAAATTGCAGGGCCCACAAGTCTCATTTGGTGTTTTCATTTGGAGAGAATCTGTTTGCTAAGTTGGAAATGAACTCTGAATTGAATTCGGTGACTGAAGATTGAGTTTCTTCAGATCTTTGCATTCTCAAAGTTTCTACTAGCACACAGAAAACAGCTTGCTTGCTAAATCCCCTTTCCTTCTCAAGAAGGTGAATATTTATGATCAATACTAGAGAGAGAGAGAGAGAGAGAGAGAGAGAGAGAGAGAGAGCCCTTAATCTCCATGTGTTCCCTTTCCTCCAACAAGAGTTTAACAGGGAGAAGATTAGAGACAGTAGGAAAGTTTGCAAAAACACATCATGATGATTTTCAGATGCAGCCTCTTAAAGAGGATGCAAGAAAAATCCCCCCTGGTTAAGAACAAAAAGGGAAAGAAAAGACTATCTGTAGCTACAAGTAAACACAGTCCCCAAAAGCTTCAGGCCCAATTTTCTATTAAGGGGCAATAAACCTAGTTTCCTTAAGTGTCTGGCTTATTTCCCAAGTTGTCTCTATTTTCCAAACTCATCTCTAACCAGAGGCTGCATTTGCACAACCAGCAGACCATAGTGCTGAAAGAACTGTTAGAGTTGGTCAAGTCCCAGGCAATTAGACTTGGGGCATCTGTCAAAAGAATTCCTCATGTGCTTTAGGGGCATTTGGTTGACAAATTATTTTCACTTGAACTTTTCTCTTTTGCTCCTCCTTAAACTCCAGAGAAGTTGGGCTAAACAGGTATCATCCATATTTCACAATTAAGGAAGTAGGTCCAAGGGAGTGATTTGCCTAGTATCTCAGAATAATTAAGAGGCAAAGACAGTGTAGGTTTTCTGATTCCTAGCTAAGGACTTTCCAGGAAATACTATAGCTTCCTTATCCAACCCTCCTCACTGCCCCAGGATTCTCAGAGCTCTCAAGCATTCTCTCCCTTTTCACCTATTAAATAAGGAGAGGAGGTAGTGGTAGTTACTTGCTGAGAAATATATATATTTTTGGAGGGACAATGCCTCACCCCAAAGGAATCAGTCGAATTATGAATTTCAGGTTATTTGTAGCCAGGTGAGGGTGGAGTCTGAGGAGTAGAGGACCATTTTGGCTCCAGAAAAGGTCCCATCATGTGGGCCCAGGTATGATCAGCCATGTTTATAGTAGGAAATAATAGACTGTGCAACCTCTGGCCTGGCTTTAGTGTCTAGAGAGACTGGAAAGTGTTTTGAGCTGAACCAGGACATAGAGTTTCCATTCTTGCCTTCGGTGATGATTCACTTCAGTTTATTCTGTTCAGCAATGGTTACATCCAGCAGAAGGCCTCAGAGACCATTTCTCGGGGACGGTGATCTGGAAAAGTCCTCAGAGACCTTTGGCTCTATCTCCATTCATTGTATAGGTAGTAAAAGAGAAGCCCACTCAGGGCACAGGCTTAGGGGGCTGAGGTTACAAGAAGAATGTGAAGGTTTGAAGTAAGGCCCCCTATATCTGGTAAAGGAGGAATAAGGAGAGTGAGTGCCTGGTATTCAACTTTATTTGTAATAACAAAAATGTTGGTAAGCATACAAGTCCCTAAGAACACTCAAGAATGTTTAAGACAAGTATTACAGATGATCGAATATCTCCATCTATAAAGGGTGACAATGTTTATTTAATAATTAATATATGGTTACCAAATTCATGAATATGTGCACAGTGGGTGCTCAATACAGATTGGTTGATATAAACAGAGGTGGGGATAGCTAGCAACACACTTTGGTTCCTCTTAGGCTGTTAAGAGCCATAGATAATGTTAAAAATCATCCCAATCATTTTTCCATTCTTCTTTTTAAACTGAGGCATAAAAAGAGGTAGTGGTTTGCCTACAATCATATAGTTAGTGGCAGAGCTAGTACTCTAGTCTTCTGACTACCAAACCAACACTTTCCCTAAGTGTAAAATTATATCACATCATTTTAAAAAGTGGGTGGTCAAAAACTGTGAAGATATTTATATCCCATGTGAGTGTGCACCAACAGATGACCTCAGCAGAGGAGGATTTTAATAATCAAGTGGATAGGATGACCTGTTCTGTGGATATCATTCAACCTCTTTCCCAAGCCACCCCCGTCATCGCCCAATGGGCCCATGAACAAAGTGGCCATGGTGGCAGGCATGGAGGTTATACATGGGTTCAGCAACATAGACTTCTGCTCACCAAGGCTGACCTGGCTACAGCCAATTTTCCGGGAGCAGAAACCAACACCAAGCCCTCAATATGGCACCATTCCTCGGGTTGATCAGCCAGCTAGCTGGTGGCAGGTTGCTTATATTGGACCTCTTTCAATATGGAAAGGGCAGAGGTTTGTCCTCACTGGAATAGACCCTTACTCCGGATATGGGTTTGCCTATCCTGAATGCAATGCTTCTGCCAAGACTCATGGACTCATGGACTCACGGAATGCCTTATCTACCATTATGGTATTCCATACAGCATTGTCTCTCACCAAGGCACTCACTTTATGGCTAAAGAAGTACAGCAGTGGGCTCATGCTCATAGAATTCACTGGTCTTACCATGTTCCCATCACCCTGAAGCAGCTGGATTGATAGAATGGTGGAAAGGCCTTTTGAAGTCACAATTAAAATGCCAACTAAGTGACAATACTTTGCAGGGTTGGGGCAAAATTCTCCAGAAGGCCTTGTGTGCTCTGAATCAACATTCAACATATGTTACTGTTTCTCCCGTTGCCAGGATTCATGGGTCCCAAAATCAAGGGGTGGAAGTGGAAGTGGCACAACTCACCGTCACCCTTAGTGATCCACTAGCACATTTCTTGCTTCCTTTTTCTGCAACATTATGTTCTGCTGGCCTAGAGGTCTTGGTCCCAGAGGGAGGAATGCTGCCACCAGGAGACAAAACAATGACTCCATTAAACTGGAAGTTAAGTTTGCCACCTGGACACTTTGGGCTCCTCCTACCTTTAAGTCAAAAAGCTAAGAAGGGACTTATAGTGTTAGCTGGAGTGATTACCTGGACTATCAAGATGAAATTGGTCTACTACTACACAATGGAGGTAAGGAAGAACACGCATGGAATATAAGAGATCCATTAGGATGTCTCTTCATCAATACCAGCTACAACCATGTGACCAGCTGCAGAAATGAGGGTGGTAACTGTCATCAGTATTTCCTCCTTCTTTTGTTAAAAACATGTTTGTGCATGTTGTACTAAGGAAATATCTTCCTTTTATTTTCTTTTCCTTTATCATGTTACATAAGATTTATTGACTTCTCATAAACATTTAGTTATTTATGTAACAGTGTTGGGGTTGGAGATTGGTTTGTTTTTGGTTGTACGAAACATAGTTGTATTACATTCAGCACAATTATGACCTCATTATTTTCTTTACTTAAAAATTATGTCTGATCTCAGGAGGTATATAAGGTATATACAGGTTCAACTTGACAAGGGACATACTTGTGACAGCTAATACTGAGTGTCAACTTCATTGGATTGAAGGATACAAAGTGTTAATTCTGGGTGTTCCTGTCTGGGTGTTGCCAAAAGAGATTAACGTTTAAGTCAGTGGGTTGGGGAAGGCAGATCCACCCTTAATCTGGTGACACAATATAATCAGCTTCCAGCAAATGTAAAGCAGGCAGAAAAACGTGAAATGGAGAGATGGGCCTAGCCCCCCAGCCTATATGTTTCTCCTGTGCTGGATGCTTCCTGCTTTCAAACATCAGACTCCAAGTTCTTCAGTTTTGGGACTCAGACTGGCTCTCCTTGCTCCTCAGCTTGTAGATAGCCTATTATGGAACCTTGTGATAATGTAAATTAATAGTTAATAAGCTCCTCTCTCTCTCTCTCTCTCTCTCTCCGTGTGTGTGTATATATATATATATTTATATTTATATGACTATATATAGTTCTCTACATAGATATAGCAATAAGATACATATATATCCTATATATAAATATAGAGCTAATAAGAGACAGATGTATATATACATACACATATATATATATCCTATTCTTTCCCTCTAAGAGAACCCTGACTAATGCACAGCTTTTACTGTTATTTCCATCCTAATGTCCATATGTACCCAATGCTCAGCTCCCACATAAAAATTAGAACATGCAGTATTTGATTTCCTGTTTCTGAGTTATTTTACTCATGGTAATGGCCTCCAGCTCCATCCATGTTGCTGAAAAGAACATGATTTCATACATTTCTATATTTTTAAATTATTTTTATAATTTTTTGAGTACCTAGTAGGTGTATATATTTATAGAGTACACCTACTGTGTACTCTATAAGATATTTTGAAACAGGCATACATTGCATAATAATCACACCAGGATAAATGGTGTCAGTATGACGTCAAGCATTTATCCTTTCCTTGTGTTATAAACAATCCAATCACACTCTTTTAGTTATTTTAAAATGTAAAATAAATTATTGTTGACCATAGTCATCCTGTTGTGCTGTCAAATACTAGACATTATTCACTTTATCTAATTATACGTTTGTAGCCATTAACCATCCCAACTTTCCTGACCCACTATATTTCCCAGCCTCTGGTAATCATCATTCTACCCTTTATCTCCATGAGTTCAAGTGTTTTAATTTGACTCAAACAAATAAATGAGAACCTATGATGTTTTTCTTTCTGTGCCAGCTTTATTTCAATTAACATAATGACATCCACTTTCATTCATTTTATTGCAAATGACAAGATCTCATTCTTTTTTATGGCTCAGTGGTACTCCATTGTGTTTATGTACCACATTTGCTTTATCCCTTCATCTATTGATGGATACTTATGTTTCTTTTAAATATTGGCTATTGTGAATAGTGCTGCAATAAATATGGCAGTACAGATATATCTTCCATATACTGATGTTTTGGGTCTATATCTAGCAGTGGTATAGCTGAATCATATAGTAGTTATATTTTTAGTTTTTAAAGAACCTCCAATTTGTTCTCCACAGTGCCTGTACTAATTTACATTCCCATCGATAGTATATCCACTTTTCCTTTTCTCCACATCCTTACCAGCATTTGTTATTGCCTGAATTCTGAATATTAATAAAAGCCATTTTAACTGAGGTAAGGTGATATTTCATTGTATTTGCATTTATCTGATGACCAATAATGTTGGGCACATTTTCATATACTTGTTTGTCATTTGTGTGCCTTCTTTTGAGAAACATATATTCTTTTTTTTTTTTGCCTAGTTTTAATTGGATTATTTCCTATGGAGTTATTTGAGCTTCTTCTATATTCTGCTTATTAATCCCTTTTCAGATGGGGAGTTTGTGAATATTTTCTCCTATTCTGTGGGTTATCTCTTCATGCTGTGGGCTGTATTTCTTGCTGTACAGAAGCTTTTTAACTTGACATGATCCCATTTTTCCATTTATGCTTTTATTGTCTGTGCTTGTTTGATATTGTTAAAGAAATCTTTGCCTATCCCAATGTCCCAGAGAGTTTCATAGTGTTTTCTTTTAGTAGATTTATAGTTTAAGGTCTTATATTTAAGTATTCAGTTTATTTTGGTTTGATTTTTGTATACAGCAAAAGATATCCACATGCAGAAGAATAAGTTTTCTCAGTACCATTTACTAAAAAGACTGTCTTTCCCCAATATAGGTTCTAGGCATGTTTGTCAAAGATGAGTTCACCGCAGGCATATAAATTTGTTGCAGGGTTTTCTATTTTGTTCAACTGGTGTATGTGTCTGTTTTTATTCCAGTACCATGCTGTTTTGGTTACTAGAGCTATGTAGTAAAACATAAAGTTAGATGTATTGGTCCATTCTTGCATTGCTATAAAGAAATACCTGAGACTGGGTCATTTATAAAAAGTAGGTTTAATTGGCTCATGATTACACAGGCTGTACAGGAAGCAATAAAGCATTTGCTTCCAGGGCAGCCTCAGGGAGCTTCTACTCATGATGGCAGGCAAAGCAGGAGCAGGCACCTAACATGGCAGAAGCAGGACCAAGGGGGGCAGGATGTGCTATACACATTTAAACAAGATCTTGTGAGAACTCACTCACTATATAGTAACAAGAGGGCATAATGCTAAACCATTCATGAGGTCTCCACCCCCATGATCCAATAAACTCCCACCAGGCCTTTTATCCAACATTATGGATTACAATTCAACATGAGATTTGAGAAGGGGTGCAGATCCAACCTGTATTATTCCTCTCCAGGCCACTCCCAAATCTCATGTCCTTCTGACATTTCAATATACAATCATGACTTCTCAACAGTCCTCCAAAGTCATAACGCATTTCAGCATTAACTCAAAAGCCCAAAGTCTCATTGGAGACAAGGCTAGTCCCTTCTGCCTATGAGCCTATAAATTTTTTTTTTTTAAAAGTTAGTTACCCCCAAGATACAATGAAGATACAGGCATTGGATAAATACTTCTGTTCCAAAAGGGAGAAATTGGTCAAAGAAAGGGGATACAGGCCTCATGCAAGTCTGAAACCCAGTGGGTCAGTCATTAAATCTTAAAGCTTCAAAATAATCTCCCTTCACTCCATGTCTTACATCCAGAGCACACTGGTGTGAGGGGTGGGCTCCCAAGGCCTTGGGCAGCTCTACTCCTGTGATTTTGCAGGGCTTAGCCCTGGAAGCTGCTCTCACTGGTTGGTGTTGAGAGGCTGTGGCTTTTCCAGGCACAGGGTGCAAGCTGTCAATGGATATGCCATTCTTGGGTCTGGAGTATGATGGTCCTCTTCCCACAGCTCCACTAGACAGTGTCCCCATGGGGACTCTGCAAGGGGACTTCAACCCCACATTTCCCCCTTTGCATTGCATTAGTAGAGGTTCTCCATGAGGGCTCCACCTCTGCAGCAGGCTTCTGCCTGTACATTCAGGATTTTCCATACATCCTCTGAAATCTAGTTGGAGGCTCCTAAGCTTCAACTCTTGCATACTGTGCCCCCGCAGGCTTAACACCATGTAAAGGCCACCAAGGCTTATGGTTTACGCTTCCTGAAGCAGCAGCCTGAACTGTACTTGTGTCCCTTTGATCCATTGCTGGAGCTGGAGTACCTGGAATCCACGGGTCCATGTCCAGAGGCTTTACAAGACAATGGGGACCTGTAATGGGCCCAAAAAACTATTCAGTCCTTCTAGGCCTCCAGGTCTGTGATGGAAGGGCCTGCTATGGAAGTCTCTGAAATGCCTTTAAGGCATTTTTCTCATTGTCTTGTCTATTAGTACTTGGCTCCCTTTTACTTATGCAAATTTCTGTAGCCTGCTTGAGTTCATCCCTTGAAAATGGGTTTTTCTTTCCTACCACATGGCAAGGCTGCATTTTTTAAAAGCTTTTATGCTCTGCTTCCTCTTTAAGTATAAGTTCCAATTTTACAGCATTTGTTTGCTCATGCATATGACATAGGCTGTAAGAAGCAGCCAGGTCACGTCTTGCATGTTTTATTGCTTAGAAATTTCTTCTGCCAAATACCCTAAATTATCACCCTAAGGTTCAAAATTTCACAGATCCCTAGGGCAAGTACACAATTCCACCAGGGTTTTTGCTAACACATAACAAAAGTGACTTTTACTTCAGTTTCCAGTAAGTTTCTCATCTCCATCTGAGACCTCATCAGCCTGTACTTTATTGTCTATATCATTATCAGCACTTTGGATGCAACCATTTAAAGAGTCTGTAAAAAGTTCTAAAATTTACCTCATCTTTTTATATTGTTCTGAGCCTTTTAATTCTTCCAGCCTCTGCCAATTACCCAGTTTCTTATATATGTATATGTATCATGGAATACTGCTCAGCCATAAAAAGGAATAAAATAATGACATTCACAGGAGCCTGCATAGAATTGGAGACTATTATTCTAAGTGAAGTAACTCAGGAATGGGAAAGCAAGCATCATATGTTCTCACTCATATGTGGGAGCTAAGTTATGAGAATGCAAAAGCGTAAGAATGATACATTGGACTTTGAGGATTTGGGGAAAAGAGTGGGAAAGGGGTGAGAGGTAAAAGACTACACATTGGGTACAGTGTACACTGCTTGGGTGATAGGTACACCAAATCTCAGAAATCACCACTAAAAACTTATTTATATATATATA
>NW_012118166.1:89466-93792 GCF_000951035.1 Colobus angolensis palliatus | reverse complement strand
TTTTTTTTTTTTTTTTTTTTTTTACTTTTTTATTATGGCCATTCTTGCAGGAGTGAGGTGGTATTGCATTGTGGTTTTGACTTGCGTTTCCTGATAATTAGTGATGTTGAACATTTTTCCATATGCTTGTTTGGCCACTTGTATATCTTTTGAGAATTGTCTATTCATGCCCTTAGCCCACTTTTTGATGGGATTGTTTGTTTTTTCCTTTCTGATTTGTTTGCATTCCTTGTAGATTCTGGATATTAGTTTTTTGTCAGGTGTATAGGTTGTGAAGATTATCTCCCACTCTGTGGGTTGTCTATTAATGCTGCTGATTATTTATCAGAAGATTCTTAGTTAAATTAAGTCCACCTGTTTATCCTGGTTTTTGTTGCATTTGTTTTGGAGTTCTTGGTCATGAAGTCTTTGCCTAAGCTAATATCTAGAAAGGTTGTTCTGATCTTACCTTCTAGAATCTTTACGTTTTCAGGTCTTAGATTTAAATATTTGATCCATATTGAATTGATTTTTGTGTAAGGTAAGAGATGAGGATTCAGTTTTATTCTTCAAAATGTGGCTTGCCAATTATGTCAGCAGCATTCATTGAATAGGGTGTCCTTTCCCACTTTATGTTTTTGTTGGCTTTGTCCAATATCAATTGGCGGTAAATAATTGGCTTTATTTCTGAGTTCTCTATTTTGTTCCACTGGTCTATGTGCCTATTTTTATACCAGTACCATGCTGTTTTGGTGACTCTGGCCTTATAGTATAGTTTGAAGTTGGGTAATGTGACGCCTCCAGTTTTGTTATTTTTGCTTAGTCTTGTTTCAGCTATTGAGATTCATTTTTTGTTTCATATAAATTTTAGGATTTTTTTTATCTAGTTTAGTGAAAAATGGTGGTGGTATTTTGAGAGCAATTGCATTGAATTTGTAGGTTGCTTTTGGCAGCATGGTCATTTTCACAATATTGATTCTACCCATCCATGAGCATGGAATGTGTTTCCATTTGTTGTGTCATCTATGATTTATTTCAGCAGTGTTTTGCAGATTTTCTTGTAGAGGTCTTTCACTTCCTTGGTTAGGTATATTACTAAGTATTTTATTTTATTTTTTGAAACTATTGTGAAAGGGATTACATTCTTGATTTGATTCTCCCCTTTGTTGCTGTTGGTGTATAGCAGAGCTACTGATTTACTTACATTAATTTTGTATCCTGGAACTTTGCCAAATTTATTTATCAGTTCTAGGAGCGTTTTGGATAAGGCTTTAGCGTTTTATAGGTATACAATCATATCATCAGAAAACATCAACAATTTGACTTCCTCTTTACTGATTTGGATGCCATTTATTTCTTTCTGTTTTCTGATTGCTCTGGCTAGGACTCCCAGTGCTATTTTAAATAGAACTGGCAAAAGTGGGCATCCTTGTCTTGTTCCAGTTCTCAGAAGGAATGATTTCAACTTTTTTCCATTCAGTATAATGTTGGCTGTGGATTTGTTCTAGAGGGCTTTTATTACCTTGAAGTATGTCACTTCTATGCTGATTTTGCTGAGGATTTTAATTGTAAAGGGATGCTGAGTTTTGTCAAATGCTTTTTCTGCATCTATTGAGATGATCATGTGATTTTTGTCTTTAATTCATTTTATTGGTGTATAACATTTACTGACTTTCATATGTTAAGCCATCCCTGTATCCTTGGTATGAAACCCACTTGATTATGGTGAATTATCTTTTTGATATGTTGTTGGATTTTGTTCACCAGTATTTTGTTGAGAATTTTTGCATCAATGTTTATCAGAGATACTAGTCTGTAGTTTTCTTTTGTTGTTATGCCCTTTACTGGTTTTGGTATTAGGGTGATACCGGCTTCATATAATAATTTGGGGAAGATTCTCTCTTTCTCTATCTCTTGGATGAGTGTCAATAGGACTGGTAACAATTATTCTTTGAATATCTGGTAGAATTCAGCTGTAAATCCATCTGGTCCTGGACTTTTTTTTTTGGACAATTTTAAATTACCATTTCCATTTTGCTGCTTGTTATTGGTCTATTCAGAGATTCTATATCTTTCTGGTTTAATCGATAAGGGTTGTATATTTCCAGGAATTTACCCATCTTCAGGTTTTTTGGTTTATGCACATAACGCTGCTTATAGTAGCTTTGAGTAATCTTTTGTATTTCTGTGGTATAAGTTGTAGTATCTCCTGTTTCATTTCTAATTAAGCTTATTTGGATCTTCTCTCTATTGTTCTTGGTTAATCTTGCTAATGGTCTATCACTTTTATTGATTTTTTTCAAAGAACCAGCTTTTTTCTTTTTTATTTTTTATTTTGTTTCAATTTCATTTAGTTCTGCTCTGATCTTTGTTATTTATTTTATTCTGCTCGGTTAGAGTCTGGATTGTTCTTGTTTCTCCAGTTTCATCGTGTGACCTTAGATTTTCTGTTTGTGCTTTTTCAGACTGTTTTGTTAAAATGAAATCTTACTCTGTTGCCCAGGCTGGAGTGCAGTGGAGTGATCTCAGCTCACTGCAACCTCTGCCTTCTAGATTCAAGCAAATCTCCTGGCTCAGCCTCCTGCATAACTGAGATTACAGGCATGTACCACCATGATCAGATAATTTTTCTATATTTAGTAGAGACAGAGTTTCACCATTTTGGCCAGGCTGGTCTCGAACTCCTGACCTCAAGTGATACCTCTACCTTGTCCTCTCAAAATGCTGGGATTATAGTCATGAGCCACCATGCCCAGCCACTTTTAGATTTTTTGATGTAGGCTTTTAAGGCTATGAACATTTCTCTTAGCACCACTTTTGCCGTATCCCAGAGGTTTTGATTGGTTGTGTCACTATTATTGCTCAGTTCAAAGAATTTTTAAATTTCCATATTGGTTTAATCACTGACTCGATGATTCAGGAGCAGGTTATGTAATTTCCATGTACTTACATGGTTTTGGGAGTTCCTTTTGGAGTTGATTTCCAATTTTATTCCATTGTGGTCTGAGAGAGTACTGGACATAATTTCAATTTTCTTAAATTTACTGAGACTTGTTTTGTGACCTATCATATGGTCTATTTTGGAGAATGTTTCATGTGCTGATGAATAGAATGTATATTCTGCAGTTGCTGAGTAGAATGATCTGTAGATATCTGTTAAGTCTATTTGTTGTAGGATATAGTTTAAGTCTATTGTTTCCTTGTTGACTTTCTGTCTTGATAACCTGTCTAGTGCTGTCAGTGGCATATTGAAGTCCCCCAATATCACTGTGTTTCTGTCTATTTCATTTCTTAGATCTAGCAATAATTGTTTTATAACTTTGGGAGATCCAATGTTAGGTGCATATATATTTAGAATTATGACATTTTCCTGTTAGACTCATCCTTTTATCATTATATAATGTCCCTCTTTGTCTTTTTAAACTGCTGTTGCTTTAAAGTGTGTTTTGTTTGATATAACAAAGCTACTCCTGCTTGCTTTTGGTGACCAATTGCAAGGAATATCTTTTCTACTCCTTTAGCTTAAGTTTATGTGAGTCCTTATGTGTTAGACATGTCTCCTGAAGACTGCAGAAATTTTGTTGGAGAATTCTTATTCTGCAATTCTGTATTTTTTAAGTGGAGTATTTAAACCATTTCCATTCAATGTTAGTTTTAACATGTGAGGTACTCTTCTATTCATTATGCTATTTGTTGCCTAAATGCCTTTTTTTTTTTTTTTGAGACAGTGTTTCACTCTTGTTGTCCAGGCTGGAGTGCAATGGCACCATCTTGGCTCGCTACAACCTCTGCCTCCCGGGTTCAAGCAATTCTCCTGCCCCAGCCTCCCAGGTAACTAGGATTACAGGTACCTGCCACAACATGCAGCTAATTTCTTGTATTTTGAGTGGAGATGGAGTTTCACAATGTTGTCCAGGCTTGTCTTGAACTCCTGACCTCAGGTAATCTGCCCAACTCCCCTCCCAAAGTGCTAGGAATACAGGTGTGAGCCACTGTGCCCAGTCCCTGAATGCCTTTTGTATATTATTATGTTATTGTTATATAGGTCCTATGAGATTTATGCTTTCAGGATGCTCTATTTTGGAGTATTTTGAGGACTTGTTTTAAGATTTTAAGCTCCTTCTAGAAGTTCTTGTAGTGCTGACTTAGTAGTGGCAAATTCTCTCAGCATATGTTTGTCTGGAAAAGACTATCTTTCTTTCATTTATAAAGCTTAGTTTTGCTGGATACAGAATTTTTTTGTTTGATTGCTTCTGCTTTTTTTTTTATATACTTTAAGTTCTAGAGTACATGTGCATAACGTGCAGGTTTGTTACATATGTATACTTGTGCCATGTTGGTGTGCTG
>NW_012118166.1:84238-84681 GCF_000951035.1 Colobus angolensis palliatus | reverse complement strand
CATGGTTTTTATCTCTATCATTTCGTTTATGACCTTCTCTGCTTTAATTATTCTAGCTGTCAATTCTTCCACTCCTTTTTCAAGATTATTAGTTTCTTTGCACTGGGTACGTAATTCCTCCTTTAGCTCTGAGAAGTTTGATGGACCGAAGCCTTCTTCTCTCATCTCATCAAAGTCATTCTCTGACCAGCTTCGATCCGTTGCTGACAAAGAGCTGCACTCCTTTGCAGGGAGAGATGCGCTCTTATTTTTTGAATTTCCAGTTTTTCTGCCCCGCTTTATTCCCATCTTTGTGGTTTTATCTGCCTCTGGTCTTTGGTGATGGTGACGTATTGATGGGGTTTTGGTATACGTGTCCTTCCTGTTTGATAGTTTTCCTTCTAGCAGTCAGGACCCTCAGCTGCAGGTCTGTTGGAGATTGCTTGAGGTCCACTCCAGACCCT
>NW_012118166.1:71788-76683 GCF_000951035.1 Colobus angolensis palliatus | reverse complement strand
TGTATCACTGGCGCTGGGAGTTGGAGACTGGAGCTGTTCCTATTCAGCCATCTTGCTCCACCCCCTCGTTTCTGCTTTTAAAACTGAAGGACTGCATTTATTCATGAAGCATTCTTGGCATTCATGGAAACATGTTTTAATTTCCCCTTCAAAATTTATTTAATAAAAATATAATTCCCAGCCGGGTGCGGTGGCTCAAGCCTGTAATCCCTGCACTTTGGGAGGCCGAGACGGGCCAGGATACAAAATTTTTGACTGACAATTGTTTTGTTTAAGTTGGCTACAAATAGGACTCCAATATCTTCTAGCTTGTAGGGTTTCTGCTAAGCAATTTGCTGTTAGTATGATAGGTTTTACTTTGCAGATTACCTGATGCTTTTTCCTCACAGCTCTTAAGATTTTTCCTTCTTCTTGTTTTTAGATAACCTGTTATGTGCTTAGGTGATGATCTTTTTGCAATAATTTTCCCAGATTTTCTTTGAACTTCTTGATGTCTACGTCTCTAGCAAGGCTGGGGAAGTTTCCCTTGTTTATTTCTCCAAATATGTTTTCCAGACTTTTAGATTTCTCCTTTCCCTCAGGAATGCCCATTATTATTACATTTGGATGTTTAACATAGTCTCAAACTTCTTGGAGACTTTGTTCATCTTTAAAAATTCTTTTTTCTTTGTTTTTGCTGGATTGGGTTAATTGAAAGTCTTGTCTTCAAGCTCTGAAGCTTTTTCTTCTGCTTGTTTGAATCTGTTGCTGAGACTTTACAGTGAATTTTGAATTTATCTTAGTGTTGTCTTGATTTCTAGAAATTCTTATTGTTTTTATTTTTACTTATGCTATTTTACTGAATAATTTTCATTTCATATTCTGATTTTCTTTTATTTCTCTAAGTAGGAGACTGATATGATCTTTTTGGGGTGTTTGTTCTTGCTCTTCTGGGTCTAGCCACACAGCAGAGCTACTGGGTTCCAGGTTGGTACTAGGGAGTGTCTGCAAAGAGTCCTGTGATGTTATCTGTCTTCAGGTCTTGCAGCCATGGATACCATCACCTGCTTCAGTGGAGGTAGCAGGGAAGTGAATTGGACTCTCTGAGGGTCCTTTGTTGTGTTTTTGTTTAGTGTGCTGGTTTTGTCTTAGTTGACCTCCAGCCAGAAGGTGGTGCTTTCTAGAGCCCATCAGTTGTGGTCCTATAGGAAGTATGCAAACTTGTCCTAGAGGACACCTGGTTAAGTATTCAGGTTTCTCAGGCAGTGGGTAGGGCCATTGAGCTCCCAAGAGATTATGACCTTTGTCTTTGGCTACCAGGGCAGGTAGAGAAAGAGCATCAGGTGAGGGCAGGGATAGCTGTGTCTGAGCTCATTCTCTTCTTGGATGGGGCTTACTGTGGCTGCTGTGGGGGATGAGGTTGTGGTTTTCATTTCGGTTGTGGTTTTCATTTCAATTGAATTATATTTCCAAGGGGATTATGGCTGCTTCTGCTGAGTCATACATGCCACCAGGGAAGTGAGGGATAGCCAGAAGTCACAGGCCTCACCCTGTTGCCATGCAGCTCACAGTCCTAAAGGTCTGTCTCATGAGTCTATTTTCAGGCAGCCAGAAATCAGGGCTAAGAACTTGCTTCAGACCACGAGCTTCTCCACTGAGACAGCAAGCAGATTCACCATTTTTTTCAGTGTCTCAGGGAGCCTGCAGCAGTGATCTAGTTTCTTTAAATGGTCTGTGGGATCTCTTGGCTTTCCTGGTATACTCCTTTGCTAGTTCTTGGAGCAAACATTTACAATGTGAGTCTCCACACACTGCTCTGTTTGTCCAAGTGAGAGCTGCAAGCGGGTCCTGCCTCCTATCTGCAATCTTAAGCATTATCCTATAAATGATCTTTTAAATGTGTAGTTGAATTAAGTTTGCTAGTATTATTTTGAGAAATTTTGCATCAGTATTTATCAGTGATATTGCCCTGTCTTTGTCTGGTTTGGGTATCAGAGTAATAATGGTCTTGTAGAATAAGTTTGTAAGTATTCTTTTTTGATCTAATTTTCAGAAGAGTTTGAGTAGAATTGATATTGCTTAGTCTTTAAATGGTTGGTAAAAATCAGCATTAAAGCCATCACATCCTGGGCTTTCCTTTGCTGAGAGATGATTTATTATGGCTTTAATCTTGTTATCTTATTACTTTTGATTGATCTCTTCAGGTTTTGCGGTCTTTATGGTTCTATTTTGGTAGATTTTATGTGTCTAGAAATTTGTGTATGTCTTCCAGGTTTTTTAATTTATTGGCATATTGTTGCTCATAGCAGCCTCTAATGATCCTTTGAGTTTCTGGGGTCTCAGTTGTAATGTCTCTTTTTTTCACCTGTGATTTTATTTATTTGGGTCTCCTTTGTCTTTTCTTTTTGTTTTTTTTTAGTTAGCCTGTCTAAAGGTGTGCTAATTTTGTTTACCTTTTTAAAACACCAAGATTTCATTTCATTAATCTTTTGTATTGCTTTGTTCATTTCAATTTTTTTTTTTCTGGTGTTTATTATTTCTTTTCCTTCACTATTTTTAAGTTTCATTTTTTCTTCATCAGTAAATTGTTTATTTATAGTTTTTCTACTTTTTTTGTTGTAGATGCCGATAGCTGTAAAATTTCCACTTAGTACGTTTTTTACTATATCCCTTAGGTTATGTTATCTTCTGTTTCTATCATGATTGGTGTTAAGAAATTTTTTAATTTTCTTTTTTCTTTCTCCATTGATCCACTACTTATTTAGGAGAACATTGCTTAAATTTCATCTGGTTTTATAGTTTCCAAAATTCCTCTTGTTATTGATTTATAGTTTTAATCCATTGTGGTCAGTGAAGATAATTGATATAACTTCAACTTTTGAGTCTTTAAACACTTGTTTTGTGACTTAACATATGGTCTGTCCTTGAGAATGATTCATGTGTTACAGTCATTAAATGAAATGTTTTGTAAATAAATCATCTGGTCTATAGTGCAACTTAATTTTATTATATTTTTGTTGATTTTTCTGTCTGGATGATTTGTCCAGTGCCTAAAGTGAAGTGGTAATTTCACAAGTTATTTTGGTACTTGGCTCTAGCTCTCTGTTTAACTCTAATATTTGCTTTATATACCTTTGTCCTCTACTGTTTGGTGCATATGATGTACTTATAATTATTGTATCCTTCTGCTGAGTTGACTTGTTTATTCTATAGTAACATTTTTTCTCTTATTTTAGTTTTTGTCTTGAAAACTATTTTGCCTGATATATTTATCATTACTCCTGCTCTTTTTGCTTATTTCCTTCGGCATGGATTGCCTTCTTTTATTTCTTTATGTTCAGTCTATGTGTGTCTTTATCGGTGAGTGTGTTTCTTGCAGGCAACAGATTATTGGGTTCTGTTTCTTTTTAAAAATTCATCCAACCACTCTGTCTTTTGATTGGAGAGTTTACTCCATTTACATTCAATGTTACTCTTGATAAATAAAGACTTAATCCTGCCATTTTTTTTTTTCTGGTTGTTTTGTGATCTTCTCTTCCTTCTTCTTTTTCCTTCCTGTCTTTATTTTAATCAAAGTAATTTTCTCTCATGGCTTGACATAATTTCCTGCTTTTTTGTGTGTATTCATTGCATGTTTTTTGATTTGAGGATACCACGAGGCTTGCAAATACTATCTTGTAACCCATTATTTTAAGCTGATAACAACTTAACAATGTTTGCATAAACAAAGAGCAAAAAATAAACTAATATACACTTTATATTACCTTCATCCTCTCATTTTTTAACTTTTTGTTGTTTACATTTATATCTTTTTGTATAGTCTGTGTCCTGAAAGGTTGCTGTAGTTATTATTTTTGATACATTCATCTTTTAGTCTTTCTACTCAAGATATAAACTGTTTGCATACCAGAATTATAGTGTTATCATACTGTGTGTTTTTCTGTGTAGTTACTATTACCAGGTGTTTTTGTTCCTTCACATGATTTCTTATTGGTCACTAATGTCCTTTTCTTTCAGATTAAAGGACTCCCTTTACTATTTCTTATAAGGCATGTGTTGATGAAATCCCTCAGCTTTTGTTTATCTGGAAAAGTCTTTATTTCTCCTTTATGGTTGAAGGAGTTTTTTTCGAGATATACTCTTCTAGAGAAAAGGGTTTTTTGTTTTGTTTTGTTTTCCTTTAGCACTTTAAATATGTCATAGTACTATGTCCTGGCCCATAAAATTTCCACTGAAATATGTTGTCAGATGTATTGAAGCTTCATTGCATATTGTTTCTTTTCTCTTGGTGCTTTTATAATTCTTTATCTTTGACCTTTGGAAATTTGATTATTAGATGCATTGAGGTAGTCTTTTGGTTAAATCTGCTTGATATTCCATAACCTTCTTGTATTTGAATATCAATATTTGTATTAGTTTGTTCTCACACTGCTCTAAAGAAATGCCTGAGACTGGGTAATCATAGCAGCTTCTGCTTCTAAGAAGGTCCCAAGAAGCTTCCAATCATGACAGAACGCAAAGGGGAAACAAGACATCTCACGTGTCAGGAGCAACAGAAAGAGGGGTACAGTGCTACACACTTTAAAACAAAAGGACAGCATGAAGTGGATGGTGCTAAACCATTCATAAAAAACTGACCCCATGATCCAATCACCTCCCACCAGGCCCCACCTCTAACACTGGGGACCACAATTTGACATGAGAATTGGGTGGGGGCATAGATCCAAACCATACCAATATCTTTTTTCTCTATTTGGGAAGTTCTCTGTTATTATCTCTTTGAATAAACTTTCTACCCTGATTTCTCTTTCTACCTTGCGTTTAAGGCCACTAACTCTATTTTTTTTTATTTTTATTTATTTATTTATTTTTTTTTATTATACTTTAAGTTCTAGGGTACATGTGCATAACGTGCA
>NW_012118166.1:62583-65666 GCF_000951035.1 Colobus angolensis palliatus | reverse complement strand
GGTCTTCTGTGTCCTTCGCGCTGGGAGTTGGAGACTGCAGCTGTTCCTATTCGGCCATCTTCAAGGCCACTAACTCTTAGATTTGCCCTTTGGGGACTATTTTTTAGCTTTTGTGGGAGTGCTTTATTTTTAAAAAATATGTGTACTTTGTCTTCTCAGACTGTGTTTGTTTTCAAGTAACTTGTCTTCAAGTTCTCTAATTTTTTTGCTTGACCAATTATGCTTTTGTGAGACTCTGATGTATTCTTCAGTATGTCAGTTGCATTCCTCAACTTCAGAATTTCTGTTTGGTTCTTTATACTTATCTAAGTCTCCTCAGTCTACCTGACAGAATTTTGAATTCTTCCTCTTTGCTATTTTTAATTTCCTCTAGTTTCCTCAAAACAGGTATTTTGTGTTCTCTATCCAGAGTGTTACACATCTTTGTCTCTCCAAGATTGGTTCTTGGTGTTTTATTTAGTTTGTTTGGTGAAGTTATGTTTCCCCAGGTAGTCTTAATACTTGTGAATGTGTGATGGTTTCTGAGTATTGAAGGTTTAGGTATTCATTGTAGCCTTTGCAGTCTCGGATTCATTGTAGCTTTTGCAGTCTCGGATTGTTTTTACCCAGCCTTCTTATGATGGCTTTCCAGATATTTGATGGAACTCAGGTGTTTTGATCCAAGTTTTCAATAACTGTAGTCATATCTGCATTTGTTAGTACCCCAAGCTCAGTAATGATGTGGCACTTGCAGACTTGTAGAGACCTGCTCGATGGTCTTGTATAGAATCCAGATTTCTCTGGATTACCAGGCAGAGGCTCTTGTTCTCTTTCCTTATGTTATCCCAAGAAACAGAGCCTCTCTTTCTGTCCTTAGGTATCTGGAGCTGTGAGAGGGGTTACACAGGTACCCCGGTGGTCACCATTACTGGGATTGAGTGGGGTCAGGCCTGAAGCCAGCACATTATACAGTTTTGCTCAAGGTCTGTGGTAATCACTACCTGTCTACTGCCTGTGATTGTTCAAAGGCCTTGTGCTCTACAATCAGCAGATGGTGAAGTCAGACAGGCTTATATTTTCTCCCTCAGGGCAATGAGTTTACCCAGTCACAGACAGCCCACAGATGCCTTTCAGGAGTCATGGCACATAGGCTGAAACCTTAGGACTCTCCATGGTACTTTTTTCTATTGTGGCTCATCTGTCACCCTAGCCACAAATCAAAGTTTTTTTCACTCTTCCCTTTCCTTTCCACAGGCAGAGGAGTCTCTCTCCATGGCCATCACCACCCCAGTCCCATGGCAAGTACTATCCATTTACTGCCAGTATTCATTCAAGACCCAAACGGTTTTCATTCAGCTTGTGGTGAATGCTGCCAGGCCTGGAATACTCCCTTTAGGTCACTTGGCTTCCCTCTAGCCTAGAGCAAATTCCTGAAATGGCATCTAAGAGCTAAGTCCTGGAATCAGGGACCCCAAGGGCCCTCTTGGTGCTCTACCCCTTTGTGGCTGAGCTGGTACCTAAGCTGCAAGACAAATTTCCATTTACTCTTTTATCTCCTTTTCTCAAGCAGAAGGAGAATCTCCCCATAGCCACCACAGGTCTTACTGTACTTGGCAACTTCTGAAACCATCTCAATACATCTCTGGGTCTCACTTAAGATCCACAGTGAGTACTTTTTTTTTTTTTGCCACTGCTTCGGATTCTTCAGGGCACAAGGTCTGTGTAGTCAGCAGGTGGTGAATCTTGCCAGGACTGAGTCCTTCCATTCATTGCAACAGGTTCCATTCCGGTGAAGGGCAGGTTTATAAATGTGATCCAGGAGCTAGAGTGTGAAATGGGTTCCTCAAGACTCTGCATGGTATTCTATCCTTCTCTGGATAGGCTGGTTTTCAAGTTGGAAGACAATGTTCTTTTTACTCTTCACTCTCTTCTCCTCAGGTGGCAGGGTGGCAGAAGGAGTTTCTCCTATAAGGGTTAACTTTGCTGTCTGAGGTTGGAAGAAAACTGGTGTAAGCACTCTCTTGTCCACTCCAGCTTGTGTTTCACTGGGTTGTGTGTCCCCCAAGTCCACTCACTCTGAGGCCAACACAGCAACATGACTTGCCCCGAAATTGCAGTCCTTGTAGCCTATACTGCCTTTCAAGTTTATTTAAAACCCCAGAGCACTATAGCCCACAATGGTAATAATGCTTTCTGGAATTCAGGTTCCAACTAGTCTGATGGGTGATTCCCCTCTGGCTATAGCTGGTCGAAACACTTCCTTCATGGGCACCAGTTGATTTCTGCCCCGTGTTGCTTTCTACTGTGACAGGAAAGCACTGAGTTAGTGTGCATGGTTCCACTGTGATTCCTCTCCCTAAAGTACACAGATTCTCTCTCATTGCCACATGGCCACTGTCGAGGGATGAGGGATGGATAGCATTAGCAATTAAAGATGGTATTTTCTCTCCTCTTTAGTGCCCCTTTTAGTGATATAAAGTTAAGACTAGGTACTGTGATTGTTCATCTGAGTTTTAATTTTAATAAATGTGCTTCTTTTATGTGAATAGTCACTGAATTTGTTTTTCTTGCAGGGAGGAAGATCAGTGAAAACTTCTGTTAACCCATCTTGCTCTATGTCCCATTGATTTTATCAGTTTTTTATGGCTGCATTGTATTTCATGTTGTGTATATACCACACTATTTTTATCCAATCATGCATTGATGAAGAGTTAGGTTGATTCCATGAATATCTTATTGTGAATAGCATTGTGATAAACATGAGTTTGGGTGTCTTTTTCATGTAATAATTTTTTCTTTTGGGTAGATGTCCAAAGAACTACCATAGAAATGGTAGTTCTATGTCTAGTTCTTTTTATTATTATTATTATTATTATACTTTAAGTTCTAGGGTACATGTGCATAATATGCAGGTTTGTTATATATGTATACTTGTGCCATGTTGGTGTGCTGCACCCATCAACTCGTCAGCACCCATCAATTCATAATTATATCATGTATAACTCCCCAATGCAACCCCTCCCCACTCCCCCCTCCCCATGATAAGCCTCAGTGTGTGATGTTCCCCTTCCCGAGTCCAAGTGATCTCATTGTTCAGTTCCCAC
>NW_012118166.1:11604-57594 GCF_000951035.1 Colobus angolensis palliatus | reverse complement strand
GCGCTCCTTTGCAGGGGGAGATGCGCTCTTATTTTTTGAATTCCCAGCTTTTCTGCCCTGCTTTTTCCCCATCTTTGTGGTTTTATCTGTCTCTGATCTTTGACTATGTTTAGTTCTTTGAGACATCTCCATACTTTTCCCATAGATGTTGTATTAATTTACATTCTCACCAATAGTGTGTGAAACAAAAGGTGATCTTTTCTCTACCACAACATCTGTTCTTTTTTTATTTTTAAATAACACCCTTGCTCTCTCATGTAAGACGATATCTTATTTTGGTTTTACTGCATTTTTTTGATGATTAGTGATGCTGAATATTTTTAATAGGTTTGTTGTCCACTTGTATGTCTTATTTTTTAAAATGTCTGTTCATGTTCTGTTCCCATTTTCAAATGGGATTTGTTTTCTTCTCCTTGAGTTTTTGAAGTTCATTATAGATTCTGGATATTAGTCCTTTGTCAGAGGCATCATTTGCAAATATTTTATCCCATGTTTTACACTGTCTGTTTAGTCTGTTGATTATTATTTTTTGCTGTGCAGAAGCTTCTTAGTTTGATTAAGTCCCATTTGTCTATTTTTGCTTCTTTTGCATTTGCTTTTGGGGTTGCGGTCATAAATTGTTTGGCTAGACCAATGTCCTAAAAGGTATTTTCTAGGTTTTCTTCCAGGACTTTATAGTTTTAAGTCTTAGATTTAGGTCTTAATTCACCTTGAGTTAACTTCTGTATATGGTGAGAGATAGTGATCTAGTTTTATTCCTTCATGTGGCTAGAAAATTTTTCTAGCACCATTTAATAAAATACAAGTTTTTCCCATTGTTTAGTTTTGTCACCCTTGTCAAAGATCAGTTGGTTGTAGGTGCACAACTTCATTTCTGGGTTCTCTATTCTGATCTGTGTGTCTATTTTTGGACCAGGACCATACCATTTAAGTCACTGTTGCTTTGTAGTATTATTTGAGGTCAGATAATGTAATTTCTCCAACTATTTTCTTTTTGCTTAGGGTTGCTTTGGCTATTCAGGCTCTTTTTTGGTTCCTTATGAGTTTTGTGATTGTTTTTTCTAATTCTGTGAAAAAATGACATTAGTTGTTTTGACAGAAATTATATTGAACCTGTACATTGCTTTGGGCGGTATGGTCATTTTATATTGATTCTTTCAATCCATAAGTATGAAATGTTTTTCAATTTGTTTGTGTCATCTATGGTTTCTTTCATTAGTGTTTTGTAGTTCTCCTTGTAGGAGCTTTCACCTCTGCATTAGTCCATTTTTTACACTGCTGATAAAGACCTACCAGGGACTGGTTAATTTATAAAGGTAAATAGGGTTAAATGGACTTTTCTGCGTGTCTGGGGAGGCCTCACAATCATGGTGGAATGCAAGGAGAGGCAAGTCACATCTTACATGAATGGCAGCAGGTAAAAAGAGCTTGTGCAGGGAAACTCCTGCTTATAAAACCATCAGGTCTCCTGAGATGTTATTCACTATCATGAGAACAGCATGGGAAAGACCTGTCCCTATGATTCAATTACCTGTCACTGGGTCCCTCCCACAACATGTGGGAATTCAAGATGTGATTTTGGTGGGGACACAGCCAAACCATATCAACCTCTTTGGTTAATTATATTTCTATCTATTTTATTTTTTGTGTGTGGCTTTCATAAATGGGTTTGAGTTCTTCATTATTTCTCAGCCTGTATAGTGTTGGTGTATGGCAATGCTAATATTTTTACATTGATTGTGTATCCTAAAACTTTCTTGAGGTCAGTCATCCAGTCTAGGAGTCTTTTGAAAAAGTCTGTAGAATTTCCTAGATGTAAGATCATGTCATAAGCAAACAGAGCTAATTTGACTTTCTTTTTTTTTTCAATTTCGATGACTTTTATTTTTTTCACTTGCCTGAATGCTCTAAGATTTTGAGTACCATGTTGAAAAAGAGTGGTGAATGTCAACATCCTTGTCTTGTTCTAGTTCTTAGTGAGAATATTTTCAATATTTTCCCACTCAGTATGATGTAGTCTGTGTGTTTGTCACAGATGGCTCTTATTATTTTGAAGTATTTTCCTTCAATGTCTAGTTTATTAAGGGTATTTTATCATAAGGAAATGTTGGATTTTATTAAATACTTTTAATGCATCTTTTTAGATGCTCATAACATTTTTGTTTCTAATTCTGTTTATGTGGTGAATCACTTTCATTGATTTGCAAATATGCAACTGTAGTTGAATTCCTGGAATAAATTTCACTTCATCAGGATAAATTATCTTTTTGATGTGCTCATGGATGGTTTGCTAATATTTTGTTTAGGATTTTTGTGTTCACATTAATCAAAGCTATTATCCTGTAGCTTCCTTTCTTTGTGATGTCCTTGCATGATTTTGGTATCAGGGTGATGCTGTTTTGAAGAATGACTTAGTGGGGAATGTCTCATCCTTGATTATTTGAAATAGTTTTAGTAAGCTTGATACTCACTCTTCTTTATATCTTGTAAAACTTGGCTGTAAATTTATCTGGCCATGGGCTTATTTTATGTTGGAAGGTTTTTAAAAATTACCAATTCACATTAAATACATATTGGTTTGTTCACAATTTCTATTTCTTCCTGATTCAATCTTGGGAGGTTGTATATTTCCAAAAATTTTTCTATTTGTCCTAGGTTTTCTAGTTTGTGCACAGAGATGTTTATAGTAATCTCTGATGATCTTTTGTATTTATGTGATATATTTTGTCATGTCACCTTTATTATATCTAATTGTGTTTTAAAATTTTCTTACTCTTTTTTTCTTGGTTAAACTAGCTAGTAGTCTATTGATTTTGTTTATCCCCTAAAAAACACTAATTTTTTGTTAATCCATTTTTTGGTCTTAATTTTATTTAGTTCTGTTCTGATAGTTTTTATTTTTTTCCTTTATGTTAGCTGTTGGTTTGATTTGTTCTTGCTTTTATAGTTCCTTGAAGTGTAGTGTTAGGTTGTTAATGTGAGATCTTTCTATCTTTTTGATGTAGGCATTTATTACTAAAAAATTTTCTCAGCACTGCTTTCACTATATCCCAGACATCTTGGTATGTTTTATCTGTAATTTGTTTCAAAAATTTTTTTGATTACTACCTTAATTTCATTGTTTTCTCAAAAGTCATTCAAAAGGAATTTGTTTAGCTTCTATGTACTTGTTTCCTTTCGAGAGTTTCTTTTGGTATTGATTTCTATTTTTATTTTACTGTTTTCTGAGATGATATTTGGCATTTTTTTTAATTGTTAGAGACTTACTTTGTGGACAAACATATGGTCAATATTAGAGAATGTTCTATGCAGAGTTGAGAAAAATGAACATTCAACAATTTTTGGGAAGAATGTTCTATACATGTCTATTAAGGACATTGGTGTAGAGTCGAGTTGAAGTCAAGAGTTTTTTGGTTGACTTTCTGCCTCAATTACCTGTATAGTGTTGTCAGTGTGGTGTTTAAGTCTACCACTATCATTGTATTCCTGTCAGTCACTTTTCTTAGGTCTAGTAATATGTATCTGGGTGCTCTGGTTTTAGATGCATATTTTTTAGGTTAGTTAAGTACTATTGTTTTATTGAGTACTTTATCATTATGTAATTATCTTCTTCGTCTTTTTGAGCCTATTTAATCAGATTTAAGCATGGCCACTCCCCCTTGCTTTTGTTTTTCATTTTGCTTTGAGTCTATAGGCAACTTCATCCATATGATGGATCTTTTGTAGGTAAGAGATGGATGAATTTTTTAAATCCAAATTACTAGCCTATATCTTTTAAATGGAGCATTTAGGCCATTTATATTCAAGGTTAATATTGATTTGTGAGATCTTGTTCCTGTCACAGTTTTGTTAGGTAATTGCTTTGTAGTCTCAATTGTGTAATTGCTCTCTAAAACCTGTGAGCTTTCTAGTTACATTTTTTTTTATGATGATGAATACTTTTGTTTCCATGTTTGGAATTCTTTTGAGAAGTTCCTTTAGTATCAGTTTGGTGGTGACAATTTCCCTTAGTGTTTGGTGGTCTGGGAAAGATTTTATTTCTCCTTCATTTGTGAAACATAGTTTGGCAAGATATAAAATTTTTGGCTAATGTTTCTATTTTCTTTTTTTAAAAGACAATCAAGATGGGGTCTTGCTATGTTGCTCAGGCTACTCTTGAACTCCTGGGTTTAAGTGATCCTCCTACCTTGGTCTCCCAATGTGCTAAGATTACAGGCACGAGTCACCATGCCCAGCCTCTTTTTCCTTCAAGAAGGGTACAAATAGGCTCCCAATCTCTTTTGGCTTATAACATTTCTACTGAGAAATCTGCTGTTAGTCTGATAGAATTTACTTTATAAGTAATTTGGCACTTCTCTCTAGCTCCTTTGAGCATTTTTTCTTGCATACCAGCCTTGGAAAGTTTGATGACTCTATTCTTTGGCGATGCTCACCTTGTATAGTATCTTCTGGATGTTCTCTGAGTCTCTTGTATCTTGATGTCTATGTCTCTGGAAAAAAATTGGAAAAATTTCCCTAAATTTTTATTCAAATATGTTTTCCAATATTCTTAGTTTTTATTCTGCTTCAGGGATATCTAGATATCATAGGTTTGCTTAATTTAAATAATCTCATATTCCTCAAGGGCTTTATTCAGGTTTTAAAATTATTTTTTCTTTTCCTTTTTTGTCTAGCTGAGTTAATTCAAAAGATCAATCTCCAAGCTCCAAAATTTTTTCTTCTGCTTGGTTTATTCTATAGCTAAAGCTTTCCACTGTGTTTTAAAATTTTTTTCAGTAAATATTCTATTTCCAGAAATTCTGCTTAGTAAAAAAAAAAAAAACAAAAAAACAAAAAAACTCTCCTAAATTATTATTTTTTTTTGTTTATTTGTGTTGGTGTTCAATTTTCTCTTGTTATTAAGCCTTCTTACTTTCCATTTCTTGATTTATTGAAGTCATTGAACTTCCTTATGCTCCATTTTTAGAATTCTTTATCTGTCGTTTCAAAATTTTTGTTTAGGATTCATTGCTAGAGAACTAGTGTGATAATTTGGGGATGTCATAACATTATGTTTCTTCATGTTGCAGGATTTCTTGTACCATTTTTTCTTTTCTATAGAAGGTTCAGTTCTTATTTTTAAATTTGTTTTTCTGAGGGTGGAATTGTTTTATTTCCCCCTCCAGAATGTGACTGTTTTCCATGTTAGGTACCATCTTTTAGGTTTTCTTCTATGTGCTTTTATGAGGCCAAGACTTTGTATGAATTCCTTGGTTATGGATAGAATTAATGTAGTAGTGGTGGTCTCTCAAATGCTAGTTGTGTGTAGGTTTTAGTAGTGGTATGTTGTGTGTGGTTAGACTCACTGTCTCCTACAGAGATGGGAAGATATAGGTCTTGGGAGGCTTATCTTATTTCCCATTGCCTTGCATTTCTGTCAGCAGGAATTATATTGGATTATGCAGTTCATTTTGCAGGCCAGTAGGTGCCATTTTTAAGTATGACCCAGATGAGCTCTGCACAATGATGTCAGCAACTGTAAAGGGCCATGCAGTTTGATTCTCTGGCCAGTAGGTGGCATTTGAATGTGAGAGGTAATTTCAGTAATGACAGTGGAATTTTTACTTGGGCCTTGATTGTGGGAAGTACTGAAATGTTCCTGGCTATGAGTGGTCAGTAGAGCTCTCGTGCCTTTGTTCCATGCTCTTCTGCCATGGTGGCTGGAGAGGGCAGAGCTGGGTCAGGTTAGGTTCAGTGAGCCCACAACAAGGCTCTTTAGTGGGTGCAAGAACTGACCATAGTTGGGGTCTACAGGCAACTCATAGGCAGTTTAGACAACACATCAGGGAGGGCTGGAAGTGTGTTGCTTCCATCACAGAGCCTACTCAGGAAACCAGTGGTGGCATTGGGTTTTTAGCCCGTTGGTCTACAATAGGACTTCCTTAGTGCCCACACTCCTGACTCAGCAGGTGTTCCTCTAGCATCTGAAAACAGGCCTGCCTCATTATGCTATTGCCAAGTCATCCATGCCAAGATTGCTGAGCCTTTTTATACATTCGAGACTGTGAGACTCCTTGTAGCAGAAACCTTGGCTATCTGGTCATAATCTTCCCTATTCAGTCTTGCAAAGCGAAGGCACCCAGCTCTTACACAGCCACACTCTTCTGAGCCACACTCTTCTCTGTTATCAGAAATTGAGAGCCCCTCCCTCACTTGAAATCAATCCACAAATCTGATTTCCATACCCCTGGGCAGTATGCTTGACCACTGGGAAACTGGGACCAGGCCACAGGATTTTTCCTCTTGCCCTTTGGGGTCAAGCATTAGCTGTAATGTGGGGGTAAACTGCTCCCAGCATACCAACAAACCACTCAGGCAGGGCAATGGAGGCTGTGCTATAAGTACCCCTATGTGGAAACAGCCAGGCAGGCAGCCTTGCAAGTAACCAACAGGTATGGGGGTACATGATTCAGATGCATTTCAGTCCTATGGCAATGACAGTGGGGACTATATTGGACATGTGAGTGTGCATGGGCTCCACTTTCTCCCTACTTGTCACATATTAGGAGCTGTAGCTTCTTAGGGCAGGATGCACAGTCTTTAGAGTTGGGCCTCCAGAGTTTGATTTTGCTGGTTTTGCTCAGCACATTGAAGCCTTTTGGGCTCCATATGTGTTCAGGCAGTGCCTTTCTGTGTTCCTCACACAGCTTTCCTGCTAGTTCAAAGTTTTGTGAGGATCATGGAAACTTCTACAGGTAGGATATCAGAAGTTCATGGTAAAAATGTGGTGTCCCAGGGTTTCTTTACTCATCCTAGTTTTGAGTCTGGTCCAGGTCTTGGGGCCAGTCATTGTTCCTGGCAACACCAAGTTGGCAGCCCCACTTCCTTTATCTTCAATTACAGTATCTTCCAAAATTCCACTAAAAGTTAGAGCTAGTAAATAAATTCAGTAAAGTTGCAGGATGCAAATCAACATACAAAAATTAGTAGCATTTCTACATGGAAATGACGACATAGCTGAAAAATAATCAGAAAAATCCCATATATAATAGCATCAAAATTTTAAAATACAAAGGGATAAATTTTATTGAGGAGGTGAGATTTGAACAATGAAAATATAAAACATTGAAAAATGAAAGAAGAACCAAATAAGTGGAGAAAAACAAAAAATATTATATGCTCATGGATTGAAAGAACTAATATTGTTAATGTGTCCATACTACCCGAAGCTATATAGAAATTCAATGCAATTCTCATCAAAATTCTGATAAAATTCTTCACAGAAACAGAAAAAAATATCCTAACGTTCACATAGAACCACAAAAGACCCCAAATAGTCAAAGTAATATGGAGAATTTAAAAAAAACGTTGGAGGCAGTATGCTTCCTGGATTAAAATTTTATTACAAAGCTGTAGTAATTGAAACAGTATAGTACTGGCATGAAAACAAGAACATGTAGAAATGAAACAGAATATGAAGCTAAGAAATAAATCCAAACCTATCCAGTCAGTAATTTGGGGGAAGGGCACTAAGAATATAATGAGAAAAAAATGACCTCTTCAATAAATTGTGCTGAGAAAACACTTCCGCATGCAAAAATAAAACAAAATAAAAGTTGATAAAAGGTATAAATGCAAGACCTAAAATCATAAAGTTTCTTTAAAGGAACATAGGAGAAATGCTCCGTAACATTGGTCACAACAATGAGTTTTGTGATATTACACTGGCTGCAAAAAAGCAAAAATAAATAAATGGTACTACATCAAACTAAAATGCTACTGCAATGCAAAGGATACAACCAATAAAATAAAAAGACAACCTATACATTGGAAAACATTTTCAAACCACTTGTCAGATAAGGGATTAATAGTCAAAATTTATATAGAACTCTTCCACCACAAAAGCAGAAAAACAAATAACCCATATAAAGCAAGGGCAAATGACCTAAACTGACATTTTTTTTTTCAAAGGAAATATAAAAATGTTCAGCAGCTATACAAAAAGTTGCTCAACATCACTAATCACTAGTTACATACAAGTTAAAAACACTGTAGTATCACTTCACACCTGACAGAATGGCTATTATTGAAAAGTCAAGAGATAACAAATGTTGGCAATGGTGTGGAGAAAAGGAAACCCCACGATACTGTTTGTGGAAATTTAAATTGGTGCGGTCATTATGGAAAACAGTATGGAGACTCTTGAAAAATGTTAAAATAGAAAGATATAATCCAGCAATATTTCTGGTTGTATTCCCACAGGAGATGAAGTTATTAACTTTTGTGAGAAGTATCTGCACTCCCATGTTTACTATGGTGTTATTCACAATAGCCAAAATATGGAAACACCTAATCATCTGTTGTCAGTGGATGAATTGATAAACACAATGTGGTATATATACAAAATAAAATACTATTCACCCTTAAATATGAAGAAAATCCTGTCACTTGCAAGACATGGATAAATCTGTAGGATATTATGTTAAGTAAAATAAACCAGAAACAGAAGAAAACATATTTTATTATGTCACATATAGAAAAATTTAAAAGAAAAAAATCAAATACAGAGAGACAGAGAATAAAACAGTGGTTATCAAGGGACTGGTAAAGAAGGAAATGGGGAGATGTAAGGGAAAAAATTCTGAAGTGCAGACATGTAGGATCAACTAGTCCAGAGATCTAATGTACATTACGAGGAATATCGCTAGTAAACTTTTATTATATTAGGTAAAAAAAGTAATAAGTTGTCTTAAAAAAAATCAAGAAAACCATCTGATAAGGTTTGGTCCTGTGTCCCCACCCAAATCTTACATTGAATTGTAGTTTCCAATGTTGGGGGACCTGGTAGGAGGTGACTGAATCATAGGGGATAGATTTTTCCCTTGCTGCTCTGGTGATAGTGAGTTCTCACAAGACATGATGGTTTAAAAGTCTGTGGCAATTCCCCCTTTGCTCTCTCTCTCTCTCTTCTATTGCCATGTTACATGCTTACTTTCCCTTCACCTTCTATCATTATTGTAAGTTTCCTGAGGCCTCCCCAGCCATGCCTCCTGTACAGCCTGCAGAACTATGAGTCAATTAAACAGCTTTTCTTTATAAACTACCCAGTATCATTTGGTTCTTTATAGCAATGTGAAAACAGAAAAATACAAAAAAACGGTATCAGAGAAATGAGGCATTTCTATAAAGATACCTGAAAATGTGGAAGCAGCTTTGGAACTAGGTAATGAGCAGAGGTTGGAACAGTTTTGAGGGCTCAGAAGAAGACAGGAAGATTAGGAAAAGTTTTAAATTTCCTAGAGACTTGTTGAATTATTGACCAAAATGTTGATAGTAATATGGGCAATGGATTCTAGGCAGAAGTGGTGTCATATGGAGATGAGAAACTTATTGGGAACTGGAGTAAGTGTCACTCTTGCTATGCTTTACCAAAGAGACTGGCAGCATTGTGTCCCTTTTCTAGAGACTTGTGGAACTTTGAACTTGCAAGAAATGAATTAGTATATCTGGCAGAAAAAAATTTCTGAGCAACAACGCATGCAAGTTATGACCTGGCTGCTTCTAACAGCCTACATCACATGCATAGGCAAAAAAATGATGTAAAATTGGAACTTAAAGAATAAGTATAGTGTAAAAGTTTGGAAAATTTGCAGCCTGACTATGTGTGGGGGAAAAAAAATTTCTAAGGAGAAATTCAAGCTGGCTGCAGAAATTTGCATAAGTAAAGAAGAAACAAATGTTAATAGCCAAGACAATGGTGAAAATGCCTCTAAGGTATTTTAGAGACCTTAGCAGCTGCCTCTCTTATCACAGGCCTGGAGTCTTATGAGGGAAGAATGGTTTCATGTGCCAGGTCCAGGGCCCTGCTGTTCTGTGCGGTCTTGGGACATGACACCCTGTGTCCCAGCCACTCCAGATCTAACCGTGGCTAAAAGGGACCAAGGTACAGCTTGGGCCATTGTTTTAGGTGGCATAAGCCCCAATGCTTGGCAACATCCATGTGGTGTTGGGCCTGTAGGTGCAAAGAAGGCATGATTTGAGGTTTGGGAGCCTCCACCTAGATTTCAAATGATGTATGGAAATGCCTGGATATCCAGGCAGAAGTCTTCTGCAGAGGCAGAGCCTTCATGGAGAGCCTCTGTGAGTAAAGTGCAGAGGGGAAATGTGGGGTTGGAGACCCCACTCAGAGTACCTATGGGGGCGCTGCCTATTGGAGCAGTGAGGAGAGGGCCATCGTCCTCCAGCCTCCAGGATGGTAGATTCATCAACAGCTTGCACCATGCACCTGGAAAAACTGCAGGCACTCAATGCCAGCCTGAAAAAGCAGCCATAGGGGCTTTACTCTGCAGAGCCACAGGGCCACAGCTGCCAAAGGCCTTGGGAGCCCAACCCTTATATCACTGTGGCCTGGATGTGAGATATGGAGTCAAAGGAGATTATTCTGGAGCTTTAAGATTTAGTAACTGCCCTGCTTGGTTTTAGACTTGCATAGGGCCTGTAGCCTCTTTGTTTTGGCCAATTTCTTCCATTTGGAATGAGAACATTTACCCGATGCCTGAACCCTTATTGTATCTTGGAAGTAACTGTTGCAGGAAGTCAGGGACCCCAAACAGAGGGACCGACTGAAGCCATGGCAGAAGAATATCAATTGTGAAGATTTCATGGACATTTATTAGTTCCCAAAATTAATACTTTTATAATTTCTTACACTTGTCTTTACTGTAATCTCTGAACATAAATTGTGAAGATTTCATGACACTTATCACTTCCCCGATGAATATCCTTGTGATTTCCTATGCCTGTCTTTACTTTAATCTCTTAATCCCATCATCTTCTTTGTAAGCTGAGGAGGATGAATGTCACCTCAGGACTCTGTGATTGTGTCAACTGCACAAATTGTTTGTAGAGCATGTGTGTTTGAATATGAAATCTAGGCATCTTTAAAAAAGAACAGGATAACAGCAATGTTCAGGGAACAAGAGAGGTAACTGTGAACTGGCCACCGCTGAGCGGGACGGAAACAGAGCTATATTCCTCTCCTCTTTCATAAGCAAATAGGAGAAATATCACTGAATTCTTCTTCTCAGCAAGGAACATTCCTGAGAAAGAGAATGCGCCCTGAAGGTAGGCCTATAGACGGCCCCTTTTTAAGGCATCCCGTCTTTTATGGTCGAAGCCGATAGGACGAAATAAGCCCCGGTCTCCTATAGTGCTCCCAGGCTTACTAGGATGGGAAAATTCCCACTTAATAAATTATGGTCAGACAGGTTATCTGCAATCAAACCCTGTTTCCTGATAAGATGTTATCAAAGACAATGCGTGCCCAAAACTTCATTAGCAATTTTAATTTCACCTCATCTGGTGGTCCTGTGATCTCGCCCTGCCTCCATTTGCTTTGTGATATTTTATTACCTTGTGAAGCATGTGATTTCTGTGACCCACTCCCTATTCATGCACTCCCTCCCCTTTTGAAAATAGCTAATAAAAACTTGCTGGTTTTACGGCTCGAGAAGCATCACGGATCCTGCCAACATGTGATGTCTCCCTCGGACACCCAGCTTTAAATTTCTCTCTCTTGTGCTCTTTCCCTTTATTTCTCTACCCAGTCGAGACACTTAGGAAATAGAAAAGAACCCATGTTAAACATTGGGAGTGGGTTCTCCCAATAGTGACTAACTTGTTTTTGATTTTACATACTCATAGGCAGAAGGAACTTGCCTTATCTCAGATGAGACTTTAGACATGGATTTTTGAGTTAATGCTGGAATGAGTTAAGATTTTGGGGAGTGTTGGGAAGGCATGATTGTGTTTTGAAATCTGAGAAGGATGAGATTTGAGAGAGGCCAAGCATGGGATAATATGGTTTTGCTCTGTGTCCTCACCCAAATCTCACGTCAAATTGTAATTTCCAATGTTGAGTGTGGGACCTGTTGAGAGGTGATTAAATGATGGGGGTGGATTTTTCTATTGCTGTTCTGGTGATAGTGAGTGAGTTCTCATGATAGCTGATAGTTTAAATATCTGTGACACTTCCCCCTTCACTGCTCTCTTGTCACCAAGTGACAATATGCTTGCTTTCCCTTCACCTTCTGCCATGATTATAAGTTTCCTGAGGCCTCCTCAGCCATGTCTCCTGTACATCCTGCAGAACTGTGAGACAATTAAGCTTCTTTTCTTTATAAACTACCCAGTCTCAGGTAGTTTTTTATAGTAATGTGAGAACAGACTAATATACCATTCCATTTATTATAGCAACAAAAAACAAAGATACATTAAAATAAATTTAACCAAGAAAGTAAACAATTTGTGTACTGAAAACTATACAACATTGATAAAATAAATTGAAGAAGACACAAATAAATGGAAAAATATCTTGTGTTCATGAATTGGAAAAATCAATATTGTTCAAATATACATACTCTCCAAAGTGATATACAGATCCAATTTAGTCATGCCCAAAACTCCAGTGGCATGTTTCACAAAAATAGAAAAGTAAATTCTACAATTCATATGGAATCATAAAGAACTCTCCATAGCCAAAGCAATACAGAAAGAAAAACAAAGTTGGAAGTATGCTACCTGACTTAAAAGTATACTATAAAACTATAGTAATCAAAGTGGTATGTTACTGTCATGAAAACATACACATTGACAAATGGAACAGAATAGAACACCTAGATATAAATCCAAGCATATTTGGTAAACTAAGTTTTGTTAGTGACATCAAGAATACACAATGGAGAAAAAAATTATCTTTCTAGTACATTGTTTTGAAAAAACTGCTTACCCACAAGTAATAGAATAAAATTGCCCTAACTTCACCTTATACAAAAATCAACTCCAAATATATTAGAGGCCTAAACATAAAACCTGAATTAGTAAAACTCCTAAAAAATAGAAAAAAACTTTGACAAAAATTTTTGGCAAGACATTTTTTAATAGACAAATAATAGCACAGACAACAAAAGGAAAAATAAACAATTGAGACTACTTCAAACTAAGACACTTCCGACCAGCAAAGCAATCAATATAATGAAAAGGAAATCTATGAATTGGGAGAATATTTGTGAATCATATGTCTGGTAACAGGTTAATATCCAAAATATATAAGACACTGAAATAACTCAATAGAAAAAGAGAGAAAAAAAAAACACTCAAAGAGCCTGAATAAAAATGGGCAAAAGACCCGAGTAGGCATTTCTCCAAAGAAGACGTAAAAATAGACAAAAGGTATATGACAAAGAAGTTCAACATCACTAATCATTAGGAAAATGAAAATAAAAAATACTTCATACCTCTTAGGATGACTATCATCAAAAAGAAAAGAGATAACAAGTGTTGGTGAGAGTGTGTAGAAAAAGGGACCTTTGATTAATGGTGAGAATGTAGGTTCGTGCAGCCATTGGGTAAAACAATGTAGATATTCCTAAATAAATTGAAAATATAACTACTATATAACCATGCAATTTCTCTTTTTGGTACATACCTACAGTTTTTTACCATGTGCTGTTGTAATAAAATACCACAAACTGGATAATTTATAGTTTACAGAAATGTATTGGCTTGTAGTTTTGGAGGCTGGAAATTCCAGTATTAGGGAGCTGTTATCTCACGAGGGCCTTACTACAGCGTTATTTCATGGCAGAAAACATCACATGGAGAAAGAGCAAAGGGAGGACAAGGGAGAGAAAAAGAGGGACAAACTTGTTCTTTTACAAGGAACCTACACCTGTGATAATGAACACAGTCCTGTGGTAATGGCACTAATTCATTCATGAGGGTCATGCCCCCATGAGACAAACACATCCCATTAGGCCTCATTTCCTAACGTTGCCACATTAGGGATTAAGTTTCCAACCCATGAACTTTGGGGGACATTTTCAAATCGTAGGTATACTGAAAAAAAAAAAGACATCTCTACCCCATAGTGATATATGCACTCTTAAATTCATTACAGCATTATTCACAATAGCTAAAGCATGAAAACAACTGAAATATCTGTTAAATACATAAATAGATAAATTGTTATTTAAATATTATTTAGCTTTCTTTATTATTATACTTTAAGCTCTGGGGTACATGTGATGAATGTGCAGTTTTGTTACATAGGTATACATGTGCCATAATGGTTTGCTGCACCCATCAACCCATCACCTATATTAGTTATTTCTCCTAATGCTATCCCTCCATTAGCCCCTCACCCCCTGACAGGCCCCAGTATGTGATGTTCCCCTCTCTGTGTCCATGTGTTCTCTTTGTTCAACTCCTACCTATGAGTGAGAACATGTGGTGCTTGATTTTCTGTTTCTGTGTTAGTTTGCTGAGAATGATGGTTTCTAGCTTCATCCATGTCCCTACAAAGGACATGAACTCATTCTTTTTTTTGACTGCATAGTATTCCATGGTGTATATGTGCCACATTTTCTTTACCTAGTCTATCATTGATGGACATTTGGGTTGGTTCCAAGTCTTTGATATTGTGACCAGTGCCACAATAAACATACATGTGCATGTGTCTTTATAGTAGAATGATTTAAAATCCTTTGGGTATATACTCAATAATGGGATTTCTGGGTCAAATGGTATTTCTAGTTCTAGATCCTTGAGGAATTGCCATACTGTCTTCCACAATGGTTGAATTAATTTACACACCCACCAACAGTGTAAAAGTGTTCCTATTTCTTCACATCCTCTCCAGCATCTGTTGTTTCTTGACTTTTTAATAATCGCCATTCCAACTTACGTGAAGATGATATCTCATTGTGGTTTTGATTTGCATTTCTCTAATGAACAGTGATGATGAGCATATTTTCATGTTTGTTGGCTGCATAAATGTCTTCTTTCGAGAAGGGTCTGTTCATATTCTTTGCCCACTTTTTGATGGGGTTGTTTTTCCTTGTAAATTTGTTTAAGTTCTTTGTAGTTTCTGAATATTAGACCTTTTTCAGATGGATAGATTGCAAAACTTTTCTCCCATTCTGTAGCTTGCCTGTTCATGCTGATGATAGTTTCTTTTGCTGTGAAGAAGCACTTTAGTTTAATTAGATTCCATTAGTCTATTTTGGATTTTGTTGCCATTGCTTTTGGTGTTTTAGACATGAAGACTTTGCCTATGCCTATGTCCTGAATGGTATTACCTAGGTTTTTATGGTTTTAAGTCTTAGGTTTAAGTTTTTAGGTCTTACCTTTAAGTCTTCTTCTTTTTTTTTTTTTTTTTTTTGAGACGGAGTCTCGCTCTGTCGCCCAGGCTGGAGTGCAGTGGCTGGATCTCAGCTCACTGCAAGTTTCACCTCCTGGGTTCACGCCATTCTCCTGCCTCAGCCTCCCGAGTAGCTGGGACTACAGGCGCCCGCCACCTCTCCTGGCTAGTTTTTTATATTTTTTTTAGTAGAGATGGGGTTTCACCATGTTAGCCAGGATGGTCTCGATCTCCTGACCTCGTGATCCGCCCGTCTTGGCCTCCCAAAGTGCTGGGATTACAGGCTTGAGCCACCACGCCCGGCCACCTTTAAGTCTTTAATCCACCTTGACTTAGTTTTTGTATAAGGTGTAAGGAAGGGGTCCAGTTTCAGTTTTCTGCATATGGCTAGCTAGTTTTTCCAACACCACTTATTAAATAGGAAATCCATTTCCCATTGCTTGTTTGTGTCAGGTTTGTCAAAGATCGGATGGTTGTCAATGTGTGGTGTTATTTCTGAGGCCTCTGCTCTGTTCCATTGGCCTACATATCTATTATGGAAGTAGTACCATGCTGTTTTGGTTACTGTAGTCTTGTAGTATAGTTTGAAGTTAGATAGTGTAATGCCTCCAGCTTTTTTGTTTGTTTTTTTTTGTTGTTGTTGTTGTTGTTTTTTGCTTAGGATTGTCTTGGCTATGCGGGCTTTTTTTGTTCCATATGAAGTTTAAAGTAGTTTTTTCCAATTCTGTGAAGAAAATCAGTGGTAGCTTGATGAGGATAGCATTGAATCTATAAATTACTCTGGGCAGTATGGTCATTTTCACAATACTGATTATTCCTACAAATGAGCATGGGACGTTTTTCCATTTGTTTGTGTCCACTCTCATTTTCTTGAGCAGTGGTTTGTAATTCTCCTTGAAGAGGTCCTTCACATTCCTTGTAAGTTGTATTTCTAGATATTTCATTCTCTTAGTAGCAGTTGGGAATGGGAGTTCACTCATGATTTGACTCTCTGTCTGTTATTGGTATATAGAAATGCTTGTGATTTTTGCACATGATTTTGTATCCTGAGACTTTGCTGAAGTTGCTTATCAACTTAGGGTGATTTGAGGCTGAGAAGATGGGGTTTTCTAAATATACGATCATGTCATTTGCAAACAGAGACAATTGGACTTCCTCTTTTCCTATTTGAATACCTTTTATTTCTTTATATTTCCCAATTGTCCTGTCCGGAACTTCCAACACTATGTTGAATAGGAGTAGTGAGAGAGGGCATTCTTCTCTTGTGCTGGTTTTCAAAGGGAATGCTTCTAATTTTAGCACATTCAGTGTGATATTGGCTGTGGGTTTTTCATAAACAGCTCTTACTATTTTCAGATACTTTCCATTGATACCTAGTTTATTGAGAGTTTTTAGTATGAAGGGGTGTCGAATTTTGTTGATTTGCATGTGTTGAACCAGGCTTTTATCCCAGGGATGAAGCCAATTTGATCGTGGTGGGTAAGCTTTTTGATGTGCTGCTGGATTTGGTGTGCCAGTATTTTATTGAGGATTTTCACATCGATGTTCATCAGGGATATTGGCCTGAAATTTTCTTTTTTTGTTGTGTCTCTCTCAGGTTTTGGTATCAGGATGATGCTGGCCTCATAAAATGAGTTAGGGAAGATTCTCTCTCTATCGTTGGGAATAGTTTCAGAAGGAATGGTATCAGCTCCTCTTTGTGCCTCTGGTAGAATTTGACTGTGATTCCATCTGGTCCTGGACTTTTTTTGGTTGGTAGGCTATTAATTACTGCGTCAATTTCAGAACCTTCATTGGTCTATTTGGGGATTTGACTTCTTTCTGGTTTAGACTTGGAAGGGTGTGTGTGTCCAGTAATATACCTATTTCTTCTAGATTTTCTAGCTTATTTGTGTAGAGCTGTTTATAGTATTCTCTGATGGTAGTTTGTATTTCTGTGGGATCAGTAGTGATATCCCCTATATCATTTTTTTATTGCGTCTATTTGATTCTTCTCTCTTTTCTTTTGTATTAGTCTGGATAATGGTCTACCTATTTTGTTGATCTTTTCTAAAATCCACCTCCTGGATTCATTGATTTTTTGAAGAGATTTTTTGTATCTCTATTTCCTTGAGTTCTGCTCTGATGTTAGTTGTTTCTTATCTTCTGCTATATTTGAATTTGTTTTCTCTTGCTTCTCTAGTTCTTTTAATTGTGAGGCTAGGGTGTTGATTTTAGATCTTTCCTGCTTTTTCTTGTGGGCATCTAGTGCTATAAATTTCCCTCTACACACTGCTTTACATGTGTCCCAGAGATTCTGGTATGTTGTATCTTTGTTCTCATTTGTTTCAAAGAACTTCTTTATTTCTGCCTTCATTTCGTTATTTACCCAGTAGTCATTCTGGAGCAGGTTGTGCAGTTTTCATGTAGTTGTGTGGTTTTGAGTTAGTTTCTTAACCTTGAGTTCTAATATGATTGCACTGTGATCTGAGAGACTGTTATGATTTCTATTCTTCTGCATATGCTGAGGAGTGTTTTACTTCCAATTATGACGTCAATTTTAGAATAAATGCAGTGAGGTGCTGCAAATAATGTATATTCTGTTGATTTTGGGTGGAGAGTTCCGTAGATGTCTATTAGGTCTGCTTGGTCCAGAGCTGAGTTTTAGTCCTAAATATTCTTGTTAATTATCTGTCTCATTGATCTGTCTAATATTGACAGTGGGGTGTTAAAGTCTCCCATTATTATTGTGTGGGAATCTAAGTCTCTTTGTAAATCTCTAACAATTTACTATATGAATCTGGGTGCTCCTGTATTGGGTGCATATATAATTAGGATAGTTAGCTCTTCTTGCTGCATTGATCCCTTTACCATTATGTAATGCCCTTTTTTTTTTTTTTTGTCTCTTTTGATCTTTGTTGGTTTAAAGTCTGTTTTATCAGAGATTAGGATTGCAACTCCTGCTTTTTTTATTCTTTCTATTTGCTTGGTAAATATTCCTCCATCCCTTTATTTTGAGGCTATGTATGTCTTAGCATGTGAGATGGGCCTCCTGAACACAACACACCAATAGGTCTTGACTCTTTATCCAATTTGCCAGTCTGTGTCTTTTAATTGGGGCATTTAGCCAATTTACCTTTAAGGTTAATATTGTTATGTGTGAATTTGATCTTGTCATTATTATGTTAATTGTTTATTTTGCCTGTTAATTGATGCAGTTTCCTCATAGCATCAATGGTCTTTACAATTTGGCATATTTTTGCAGTGACTGGTACCAATTGTTCCTTTCCATGTGTGGTGCTTCCTTCTGGAGCTCTTGTAAGGTAGGCATGGTCGTGACAAAATCTCTCAGCTTTGATTGTCTGTAAGGGATTTTATTTCTCCTTCACTTAGTGAGCTTATTTTGGCTGGATATGAAATTCTGGTTTGAAAAAATTTTTTCTTTAAGAATGTTGAATATTGGCCCCCACTGTCTTCTGGCTTGTAGTGTTTCTGCCAAGAGATCTACTCTTAATCCGATGGGCTTCCCTTTGTAGGTAACCCGACCTTTCTCTCTGACTGCCCTTGGCATTTTTTCCTTCACTTCAACCTTGGTGGATCTGGCGATTATGTATCTTGGGGTTGCTCTTCTCAAGGAGTATCTTTGTGTTGTTCTCTACATTTCCTGAATTTGAATGTTGGCCTGTCTTGCTATGTTGGGGAAGTTCTCCTGGATAATATCCTAAAGAGTGTTTTCCAACTTGGTTCCATTCTCCCCATCACTTTCATGTACACTGATCAAATGTAGATTTGGTCTTTTCACATAATTCCATATTTCTTGGAGGCTATGTTTGTTTCTTGTCATTCATTTTTCTCTAATATTGTCTGCTTGCTTTATTTCATTAAGTTGATTTTTAATCTCTGATATCCTTTCTTCCACTTGATTGATTCAACTATTGATACTTGTATATGCTTCACGAAGTTCTTGTGATGTGTTTTTCAGGTCCATCAGGTCATTTATGTTATTCTCTAAACTGGTTATTCTAATTAGCAATTCATCTTACCTTTTTTTAAGGTTCTTAGCTTCCTTGTATTGGGTTAGAACATGCTCCTTTAGCTCGGAGGAGTTTGTTATTACCCACCTTCTGAAGCCTACTTCTGTGAATTCGTCAAACTCATTCTCCATCCTATTTTGTTTCCTTGCTGGTAAGGAGTTATAATCCTTTGGAAGAGAATATGTGTTCTGCTTTTTGGAATTTTCTGACTTTTTGCACTGGTTTGTCCCCATCTTTGTGGATTTACCTACCTTTTGTCTTTGATGTTGGTGACCTTTGGATGGGGTCTCTGAGTGGATGTGTTCTTTGAGTTTATTAGTTTTTCTTCTAACAGTCATTCTCCTCTGCTGCAAGTCTGCTGGAGTTTGCTGGAGGTCCACTCCAGACCCTGTTTCCTGGAGTTTTGTTGCCACCAGCGGAGGCTGCAGAACAGCAAAGATTGCTGCCTGTTCTTTCCCCTGAAAGCTTCGTCCCAGTGGGGCACCTGACTTATGACAGCCAGAGCTCTCCTGTATGAGGTGTCTGTCAGCCCCTACTGGGAAGTGTCTCCCAGTCAGGATATCAGGGTGTCAGGGACCCACTTGAGGAGGCAGTCTGACCCTTAGCAGGGCTAAAATACTGTGCTAGGAGGTCTGCTGCTCTTTTCAGAGCCATCAGTCAGGGACGTTTAAATCTGCGGAAGCTGCACCTACAGCCACCCCTTCCCCAGGTGCTCTGTCCCAGGGAGATGGGCGTTTTATCTATAAGTCCCTCACTGGGGCTGCTGCCTTTTTTTCAGAGATGCCCTGCCTAGAGAGGAGAAATCAGGCAGTCTGGCCACAGCAGCCTTGTTGAGCTGCCAAGGGCTCTGACCAGTTCAAACTTTCTGGCTGCTTTGTTTACACTGTGAGGGGAAAGCTACCTACTAAAGCCTCAGCAATGGCGGATGACCCTCCCCAGAGCAGGCTCAATCCAAGTCAGACTATTTGTCGCCCTGGCTTCAGCCCTCTTTCCAGAGGAGTGAACGGTTCTGTCTCACTGGCATTCCAGGAGCCACTGGAATTTTTTTGGGGGGGGGAGGCGGAACACTCCCGCAGTTAGTTTGGTGCCTGTCCAAAGGGCCGCCCAGTTTTATGTTTGAAACGGAAGGCCCTGATTGGCTAGGTACCAGAGGTAATCTGGTCAGCAGGTTGTGAAGACCATGGGAAAAGCACAGTATCTGGGCTGGAGTGAACAGTTGCCCATGCTCAGTCCCTCATGGCCTCCGTTGGGTAGGAGATAAAATTCCCCAACCCCTTGCACTTCCCGGGTGAGGCAACTCCCCACCCTGCTTTGCACTTTCCGGGTGAGGCGACTCCCCACTCTGCTTTGGCTCGCTCTCCGTGGGCTGCACCCACTGTCCAACCTGTCCCAAAGAGATGAACTAAGTATCTCAGTTGGAAATGAAGAAATCACCCGCCTTATGCATCAATCTCACTGGGAGCTGCAGACTGGAGCTGTTCCTATTTGACCATCTTGCCAGCAATCCCCCTAAGTATTACTTAGCTTTTAAAACCGGGATCCTGCCATTTGTGACAACATGGATAAACCCAGAAGACAAGATTAGGCTAAACAAAATAACCCAGACAGAGAAAGAAAAATATCACATGTTCTAATTTATACGTGTGATCCTTAAAAAAAGACATAGGGCAGGGCCAAGATGGCAGACTAGAAGCAGCTCATGTGCACTGCTCTCGGGGAGAGGAAACAATGGCTAGCGAACATTGACCCTGCAGGCTGATCTTCTCGGAAGCCCCATCAGCATTCATCAAGGCATGAAAAGAGCACAGAAAGCAGAGAGGAGAAAAGCTGGGCACCAGCCTGTCTCAGCTCAGTGCAGAGCCAGAAAAATCTCTCTATCAGGGAAAAAGGTAGGTGAGTGAGAGTTCCTAGGGGACTCACACACTCCACAAGAACCTTTGCAAGACTAGGAATAGGAGAATCCCCATCTCCCATGCACCCCTCCGCCAACTGTGCTTCTGGACTTAGAGAGCCACCCTGTGGAAGCAACTCTGAAGCCCAAGGGATTTATATAATCCTAGGGCTATGGAGTTGACTAGCTCTGGTCCCATAACCTCAATAGAGGCTGCAGTTATGTTGTCTTGGAGCAGAAAGATTGTTCTACCCACCATTGCCAGATGAGATCCAGCATCAGCTTCTGACCCAGCAGTCCTGCTTTGGCCCAAATTTGGCTGACTACTCCACCTACCCCCACCACTCATAGCCAGGTAGACAATGCTTGCTAGAACTTCCAGCCCAGTGGTCCCACTTTTGGGTGAATTCAGCTGGAGGGCACAGCCTCCTGATGTCCCAGGAAACACCCAGAGGGCAGGGCACATAACCTTACCCACCTCTACCACTGATAGCCAAAAGGGCAATGCTTACAAGAGCTTCTGCCCCAGCTGTCCCACTTCTTTGTAAACTCAGCTGGAGGGCACAGCTTTCTGTTCTCCTGGGAAACACCCAGACGACAGAACACCTGACCACATATGCCCCACTACTGGTAGCCAGGTGAGCAGCATCTGTTAGAACTTGCAGGCCAGCAGCCCCACTTTTGTGTAAGCTCAGCTAGAGGACACAGCTTTCTGTTGTCCCAAGAAACATCTAGATGGTAGAGCACATGACTCCATCCACACCCACCACTGGTGGCCAAGTGGGAAGTACTTACTAGAGCTTCTAGCCCAGTGGCTTCACTTCTGTGTGAACTCAGCCAGAAGGCTCAGCTTCCTGTTGTCCAGGAAACACCCAGACAGCTGAATGCAGGACCGCACCCACCTCCACCACTGGCAACCAGGTAACACTTGGTAGAGCTTCCAGCTCAGCAACTTTGCTTCTGTGTAAACTCAGCCAGCAGGTGCATTCTCCTGTTGTCTCAAGAAGCACCCAGATGGCAGATGGCAGGGCATGTGATATGGTTTTGCTGCATCCCCACCCAAATCTCATATTGAATTCCCACATGTTGTGAGAGGGACTGGGTGGGAGGTAATTTAATCATGTGGGCAAGTCTTTTCTGTGCTGTTCTCATGATAGTAAATAAGTCTCACAAGATCTGGCCACTGATGGCCAGGCAGGCAACACCTGCTAGAGCTTCTGACCCAGTGGTCCTGCATCTATGGGAACTTAGCTGATGAACACAACCTCCTGTTGTTCCAGGAAGCACCTAGTCAGCAGTGTGGGCATCCTCACCCACCCTTGCCGCTGGTAACCAGGGGAGCCATGTTTGCTAGAGCTTCCAGCCCAATGGTCCTACTTCTACCTGAATTTGCCAAGGGGCACACCATTCTGTTGCCCTAGAAACACCCAGACAACAGGGTAGGCAACTACACTCAACCCTACCTCCCATAGCCAGATGGGACACACTCACTGGGGCTTCCACCTAGTGGCCTCACTTCGCCCTAAACTCTGCAGGAAGGGGCAACCCCATGTTTCCCCAGAAAGCACATGGACAGCAGATTAGGTCTCCTGGGAAGGATACTTTTGGCTGCTAGCAACAATTTCTGCCTGAGGGAGCCTTGTGGACCAGAACACCCAACAAAAGAAATGCAGGTAAAGACACAGTAATTGTAGGGGGCTACTCCAAGATCCAGGAGCAGACTAGAATTGAAGCTGGTGAACCAAACCCAACTTATAACATAATCAAACCCTATAGGTGTCAAAGAAGGAAAAAGCAGAACAAAATCTGTCCAAAAAACAACAACTTTAAAGACTGAAGGAACATCAGCCCACCCAAATGACAAAGAACTAGCATAAGAACTCTGGCAGCTCAAAAAGTCAGAGTGTCTTCTTTCATCCAAATTACCACACTAGTTCCCCAGCTAGGGTTCTTTATAAGACTAAAATGGCTGAAATGACAGAAATAGAATTCAGAATATAGATAGTAATAAAGATCACTGAGATTCAGGAGAACATTGAAACCCAATTGAAGGAAGCTACAAATCACAGTAAAAAGATACAGGAGTTGGTAGACAAAATGGCTATTATAAAAAAGAACCAAATTGATCTTATAGGGCTGAAAACCCACTATAAGAATTGCATAGGCCAAGTGTGGTGGCTCACATCTGTAATCCCAGCACTTTGGGAGGCTGAGGTGGGCAGATCATGAGGTCAGGAGATCAAGACCATCCTGGCTAACATGGTGAAACCCCATCTTTACTAAAAATGCAGAAAATTAGCCAGACGTGGTGGCAGGCATCAGTAGTCCCAGCTACCCGGGAGGCGGAGCTTGCAGGGAGCCAAGATCGCGTCACTGCACTCCAGCCTGGGTGACAGTGCGAGACTCTGTCTCAAAAAAAAAAAAAAAAAAAAGAATTGCATGATACAATTGCCAGTATTAACAGCAGAATTGACCGAACTGAGGGAAAATATCTCAGAGCTCAAAGACTGGCTCTCTGAAATAATTCAGTCAGACAAAAATAAAAAAGAATGAACAAAACATCTGAGGCATATGAAATTATGTAAAGAGACCAAATATATGACCCATTGGCATCCCTGATAAGAAGAAGAAAAAGTAAGCAACTTGGAAAGTGTATTAGGGATATTGTCCAGGAGAACTTTCCCAACATTGCTAGAGAGGTCAATATTCAAGTCCAGGAAATGAGGGGTACCTCTGTGAGATAATACACAGGAAGACCATTCCCAAAACACATAGTCATTAGATTCTTCAAAGTAAAAATGAAAGAAAAAATATTAAATGCAGCTAGAGGGAAGGGGCAGGTCACCTATAAAGGGGATCCCATCAGACTAACGGCAGATCTTTTAGCAAAACTCCAACATGTCAAAAAAGATTGAGGACCTATATTCAGCATTCTTAAAGAAGAAAATTTGCAAGCAAGAGTTTTATGTCTAGCCAAACTAAGCTGTACAAGTGAAGGAAAAATAAGATCCTCGTCAGACAAGCAAATGCTGAGGAAATTTGTTACCACCAGATCTGCCTTACATGAAGTCCTGAAAGGACCATTATATAAGAAAAGAAAAGACCATTACCAAACACTACGAAAACACACTGAAGTACACAGATCAGTGACACTGTAAAGCAACCACACAAACAAGTCTGCATAATAACCAGCTAACAACAAGATGACAGGATCAAATCTGCAAATATCAATACTGTCCTTGAATGAAAATGAGGTAAATGTCCCAATTAAAAGATACAGAGTGACAAGCTAGAAAAGAAGCAAGACTCAATGGTATGCTGTCTTCAGGAGACCCATCTCACATGCAATGACATCCATAGTCTGAAAATAAATGGATGGGGAAATATCTACCAAGCAAATGGAAAACAAACAAGCAGGGGTTGCAATCTTAATTTCAGAAAGAGTGGACTTTAAACCAACAAATGTAAAAAAAAATAAAGAGAAACATTATATAATGGTAAAGGGTTCAATTTAAAAAGAAAACCTAACTATCCAAAATAAATATGCACCCAACACAGGAGCACTCTGATTAATAAAGCAAGTTCTAAGAGACTTACAAAGAGACTTAGAGCCCCACAAAATAATAGTGGGAGAACTCAACACCCTAAAAACAATATTAGATAATTGAGGCTGAAAATTAACAAAAATATTCAGGACGTGAACTCAACACTTGACTGAATAGGCCTAATATGAATCTACAGAACTGCCCACTCAAAAACAACAGAATATACATTCTTCTCATTAACACATGGCATGTACTCCAAAGTTGACCACACAATTGGACAAAATAGTACTAAGCAAATAAAAAAAAATTTCATACCAACCACACACTAGGGCTGCAGCACAACAAAGATAGAAATCAATACTAAGAACATCACTCAAAACCACACAATTACATGGAAATTAAACAACCTCCTCCTGAATAACTTTTAGGGAATTAATTAAATTTAGGCAGAAATCACGAAATTCTTAGAAACTGAGCACAAAGATAAAACATACCAGTATCTCTAGGACACAGCTAAAGCAGTGTTAAGAGGGAAGTTTATAGCACTAAACGCTCACATAAAGAGTTGCAAATATCTCAAATCAACAACATAACATCACAACTAGAAGAACTAGAAAAGCAAGCGCAAACCCGCCTCAAAGCTAGCAGAAGAAAAGAAATAACCAAGATCAGAGCTGAGTTACAGGAGGTGGAGACACAAAAAGAATCATAAAAACTATCAATTAATTTAGTATTTTGTTATTTGAAAACATCAATAAGACATACTGCTACCTAAATTAATGCAAAATAGACAAAGATCCTAAGAAACATAATTAAAAATGACAAAGGGGACATAACGACTGGCCCCACAGAAATATAAAAAACATTCAGAGTACTATGAACCTCTCTATGCAGACAAATTGAAAATCTAGAAGAAATAAATACATTTATAGACACGTACAACCTCTTAAGGCTGAGCTAGGAAGAAATAGAATCCCTTAAACACCAATAATGATTCTGAAATTAGATCAGTAATAAACAGTTTACCAAGCAGAATAAGTCCAGGACCAGAGAGAGTCACAGGTGAATTTTACCAGATATACAAAAAAGAGCTGGTACTATTCTTACGGAAACGAATCCAAAAAATCTAGGAGGAGGATGTCCTTCTCACCTCATTCTATGAGGCAACAAGCATCAGTTTGGTAGCAAAATCTTGCAGACACACACACACACACAAGAAAACTTCAGGCTGATATCCTTGATGAACATAGATGCAAAAATCATCAACAAAATACTAGCAAACTGAGTCCAGCAACACATCGCAAATCTAATCCATCATGATCCAGTTGGTTTTATCCCTGGAATGTGGGGTTTGCTTAACATGCACAAATTGATAAATGTAATTTATTAAATAAACACAGCTAAAAAGTCAAATGACATGATCATCTCTATAAATGCAGACAAGATTTCAACGAAATTCAATGTCCCTTCATGTTGAAAAGATTCAATAAACTAGGCATTGAAAACACATACCTCAAAACAATAAGATCCATCTGTGACAAACGTACAGGTAACATCAAACTGAACGTGCAAAAACTGGAAGCATTCCTCTTGAAAACTGGCACAAGAAAATGATGCCCTCTCTCATCACTCATATTCAAAATATTATTGGAAACCCTGGCCAAAGCAATCAGGAAATAGAAAGAAATAAAAGGCATCCAAATAAAGAGAGGAAGTCAAACTATTGCTGTTTGTGGATGACATAATTCTATATCTAGAAAACTCCGTAGTCTCTGCCCAAAAGCTCTAGCTCTGTCAAATCCAACAAAGCTTTAGGATACGAGATAAATGTACAAAAATTATTAGCATTTCTCTACACCAACAACATCCAACCTGAGTGTCAAATCAGGAATGCAACCTCATTCACCATTCCCACAAAAAGAATAAAATACCTGTTGGGGTCCGCGTATTTCCTAAACAAAGGAATGAACACACAAGACAACACAGGACAAGACATACATGGCAGCCACGCCAAATGGCACATACTGCTTTATTTTATCCAGCCATTTGTGGAATGTTGCCAAGTCTCGGGGCATGTGTTGCTTCTCTGACCTTTCCTTGACTCACAAAATCAGTAAACATTGACCAGTTCCAGAGCCCACTGTTTACAGCTGGCTCCTTTGCCCTTCCTGTTTGCAGAGAAGGACTGTCCTGCTTTGTCTGCAAGAGCAGGGCTTATCAGGAACGTCTCGTTTGTGAGCACGCAGTCCTCTACATCTCCCCCTTCTTTATTTACAGGTTTGAATTTCTTTCAAAACCATCATCACATGTTGGGCTTGCTGGGATTCAGTGTTTGCCTTTTGGCACCATTTCCAGCAGACTGTGAAAATGACAAAGACAAAAACAACAATCAATACATTACTAGAAACAGAAGTCAGTAAAGGTTTTACAGGACTCATAGGGTTTAAAGATTTCAAGCTTTGCGCAATACCAGTCATTAAATCTGCGCCAGTCAGCAATGGTAACTGATTATGAAACGTTTCAGAAATATTGTGTGTTAGCTCTTATATTTCCAGGGAAAGACTATTATGGCCAATTAAAAGCCTTTTTATCTCTGTCCAATTATGTAGAGTGCTGTTAAAAGGAACAGGGGTAATACAAAATTGAGTAGTATTCCAGTCACATTTTAACAAGGCTCGAGTATTTAACACTGTCAGCTGATCCTCTATCCAAGAAACCACTTGTTCAAAGTTATCTACTCGTTCAGTCAAATGAGCATCGATGTATCGTTGTTGCCACAACAAGTGAGATTGTTCATGCCATTGTTGTACGAACTCTGCATTTTGGATGTAACGCCAGTCCAGCAACAGCGGCAGTGGAAGCAATGGCCACAAGTCCTACTACTGCTGTTACGATGATCTTAACTGCTCTCCAGCTGTGGTGGACAAGATCTTGCATTACTTTGTAAATTTGAGTAACTCCAGCAGATTCACTCCAGGTGCGTGTCAAGTTCACAGGTAACCAGGTTTCTTTTCTAGCTCTTAAAATATATATATCGGAGCAAGTCTCATTCTAATTATTATGCCACCAAGTAGTATTTATACAGCTTAAAAATGTACAATTGCCCGTACAGTTAACTACACCTGTATTATTATCCTATTTAAAGATTCCTGCTAACAACAAGTAAGGTTTTTTAACACAAGCAATGACATATCTAGATCTGTTTCGATGTAAAGCTAAATGGAAAGGATTAGAAAGATTAGTGGTATTTAAGGACATGTTTCTGTAAAAGTAAACATTGGTTTGCCAGCAGCTAGTAGCTTCCATATATGACTTTGTATTTGTGAGGTGTTGGCCAAATGTGGCATAGGGGACGACAAGACACCATCATGCCAAACAATAGTTTGGTTACCTTCAGCATAAATGCTGTGATTATTTCTATGCCATCGTAGGCTAACGTGGCTAAACTTAGTCTGAAAATCCTTATGCACACTCTAGTCAGTGACAAGATATTTGTAATTCCTACCTTTTACCTCTAATAATAATCATGGTCTACTTCCTCTACATCTAGTCCACTCTAATTGGGAAACACCTCCGGACACGTCAGGAATAGGACATAAGGATAATGTAGTAGGCAAGGTTTCATTAAGCAGAGCAATATGATTATATTTAAAACTCTGAGTAACAACAATCATAGTAAAGGCAGCAGTGTGACTATGATTATAGCACACAGCCCAAGCTTCATGAGAAGGATGTAAACAATGTGGACTGTTCCTAAGACATATAGGTAACCTTTCCACCCTAAATTGATATGAACTGTTTACTGCACCTGTGTCTAACTCAGGATCCTGATTTTAAAAAGGTGATGGCATCCAAGCAGTATCATTAGTAAATACTAAAACTTCTGTGTCTCCTCAGGCCACACCTTGATATAAGGGTGGAAAGGGAATATAAGCCCAATATGTGAATTCTCCAGCTGTTACCTGGCAATTCACTACAGCTAGCATAGCCAGAAATAAGGTCAGTGAGGTTTTGGGCTGCCCAGTTTTTTGAACAACTCCTTTAGCTTCCTGAGTAAGCTTTTTCAGCTGACCTCATGTCGAGGGTTCTGCTCGACGAGTTCTGAAGGTGAAGGTTCTCTGAGCACTCAGATTCAATTCCTGAAATGCCGCCAGGAAGTCCTCCGGCCGGCTCCTCTCCGCCATGGCACTGCTTCAACTGTCGGGATGGGAACCACTTGTCTCCGGCACCTGTACGAACGAGAGCATAACCTCGACCCTATCGTAAAACTTTTCCTTTTAAATATTAGCCTCATACTGAAGGATAGTACACCCACAAATTGCTAGCTTGTGGCTTTTCTAATGATTGTTGAAAATGTTTCACTGCTGCAGATTGCTGTAATTGGCACCAATAGTTAAGAAAATTTAAAGTAAAAAGAGCTTTCAGAATTTGATGTTTTGGGGAATCTCGTCCATTTCCCCCTGTTTGTTTTAAAAGTTGTAATTTTAAGGTAGCATTAGCTCTTTCAATAATTGCTTGACTTTGACTGTTAAAAGGAATACTAGTGGAATGATGAATGTGGTATGAAGAAAGGAAGGCAGCCAATCTATGAGAGCAATAAGCAGGAGCATTATCAGTTTTTAATTCAACAGGAACTCTTACAACTGCAAAGCAAGTAAGCAAATGAGTAATAACAGAATCAGCTTTTTCAGAGGGTAATGGTGTAGCCTATTGGAAGTGTGACTAAGTGTCAATTGTATGATGAACATATTTCAAACGACCAAAAGAAGAAACATAAGTTACATCTATTTGCTAAATATGATTTTGTTGAGTGCCTTGGGAATTCATACCTGGACTTAAAAAGGGTGCAATAATAGGAGCACAAGATAAACAGGCTCTGACAATAACTCGGGCTTGATGGCGTGTTACAGAAAATCGCCGTTGTAATCTTAAACTGTTAGTATGATGTAATTGATGTTCATCTTGAGCCTGTTGGACATTGCCAACAAGTAAAGAATCAATTTCGCTATTGCCAAAAGTTAAAGGTCCTGGTAAAGCTGAATGTGAACGAATATGAGTGATTAAAAAGGGGGGTTGTACAGGAAGTAAGAGTCAAGAACAATAAGGAAAATAGTTTTGGTAAAGGGGTTTTTGGGAGTAATGGTAAAGAAATTTGAGAAATATACTTAGTCACATATATAGCATATTGGGAATCACTAACTATATTACAAGGGGTTTGAGGCCAATCTTGCAGTACTATAAGAATGGCAAAAATTTCTCCTTGTTGTACAGATTCAAATGGATAGTGAGAAATTCTTAAATTATCTGATGCCTAATATCTAGCTTTTCCATTGCTAGAAGCATCAGTAAGAAAGGTGGGACCTTTAACTGGAGTATTAGAAATAGGATTATAGGGCAGGAAAGAATATTGTTGTAGAAAAGCAAATAATCTATGACTGGGATAGTGCTGAGAAAAGGAACTAGTATACTCAGCACAAGCCACTTGCCATCCTTCATGAGTTTCTAGTAAAGATTCAATGTATTGATTAGATAATTGGGTAATAATTTTTGCAGGGTCAGTTCTAAGCAATTGACAAGCTCTATGTCATCTTTTAATAATCAATTCAGCCAATTTATCAATATAAGGGTAAATTTTTTAATGGCTTTATTAGCCAAAAATAGCCACTCCAGAATGTTATTATCCTGATGTAAGATGGCTGTTGGTGAATGAGTAGTATGAAAAAGTCATAAAGAGAGTGGAAGATCGCGTATAATATAATCAAGGTGAGCTTCACTAATTCTATTTTCCACAAAAGACAATTCCTCTTCTGCAGCAGGGGATAATTGCCGAGAACTGTTTAAATCTGAATCCTCTTCTAAGGTAGCAAACAAATGTTGTAATTTATAAGTAGGAATACTTAAGATGGGACGAAGCCAATTAATATGCTCTAACAATTTTTGAAAATCATTAAGGGTCACAAGTTGATTTCTCTTAATTTGAACCTTTTGTGGGCGGATTTGTTTTTCAGCTAATAGATACCTCAAATATTGAATGGGGAACTGAGTTTGTACCTTCTTAGGAGATATTTATAAATTATAATGAATTAACTGTTGTTGTAAAACCTTAAAAACTTGATTTTGGAGGGTTACATCGGGGTAGCCAATAAAATATCATCCATATAATGATAAATCAACACAGTTGGAAACTGATTTCTTATAGGATTTAAAGCCTTATGTACGAATTCTTGATATAAAGTAGGGCTATTAAGCATACCTTGGGGAAGAACTTTCTATTGATATCTTTGAGTGGGCTGCCTATTTTTATATTCAGGAATAGTAAAGGCAAACTTCTCACAATCTTGAGGTTGCAATGGAATAGAGAAAAAACAATCTTTGAGATCCAGGACCATTATTTTCTAACTTTGTGGGATAAGGGCGGGATTCGGAAGACTAGGCTGTAAACTTCTCATAGGTTGAATGCAAGCATTTACAGCTCTAAGATCAGTTAATAAACGCCATTTTCTACTTTTCTTTTTAATAACAAAGGCAGGGGAATTCCATGCAGAAGTACTTGGCTCTATATACCTCTCGGCCAATTGTTCCTTGACTAACTCTTTTAAAGCCTCATATTTTTGGCAGCTGAAGAAATATGAGGAATGCTTAAAAAAGCACTAAATTGTTGTAAAAGATCCTGTCCTCAAAGATTAATATTGATAGGAACAATATAAGAAAAACACTTGACCTTGTTGACTTTCAGGACCGACACAGATTAAAGGTTCTACGCTTTGATAAACCACAGAAGCAGCACCTAAGCTAGTGAGTGTAACTGAAACTTATCTCTTTTTCTATTGCATAGGCCACTGATTTAAACAAATGATAGACACATCTGCCCTTGTGTCAATTAACCTCTTAAAAACTATTCTATTAATGTGCAATGAACATAAGGGCTTTGATCAGAAACTAAAGTTTCTTAAAAAACAGTTTTTCTTGTGCTACCAAACCTCCCTTGTCGAGATACCTCTCTAGATAGAAACGGAAAAAAAGGCAATAAAAGTAATTGTGCAATATGCTCTTCTGCCTCTAAGTGCATAAATTGTGAGACTTGTACTATAATAAGATTTTTATTAGTAACATCAGGATCAATGATTCCTGGAATCACCATTAAACTCTGTATAGCACTGCTGCTTCAGCCTAACAAAAGTCCTACATGTCCTTTTGGCAAAGGGCCACACACTCCAGTAGCTAATTTATATACTTCTCCATTAGGAGACAAGGTATAAGGCTGAGTAATAGCTAAGTCAGCAGCGGTGCTCTGCTTAGTTGCCGCATAAAGCTGGGAAACTGAGGTAAGGTGTGGTATCTTTAAGGAGGACTCGAATTCATTCCTTGATGTTGTAGGCCATTGCTCACTGGGTATTGTGGTAGGCTTGTACTGTAATTGTTGGGGCCCTAAGCCTGTGGGCCTTGGCTCCTGTTTCTCGGGAGAGGAGACAGTAAATTTCTACTTTCATCAGTTTTGGATCGACATTCATTTGTCCAATGTCGACCTTTGCCATAACGTTTGCACACCTCTGAAGGCAGCTCTCTACCTTGAGGGATAAAAGTGTTCAATTTTTTATGACATTCTTTTTTGAAATGTCCAGGTTTACTACATTGAAAGCAAACACCTTGTTTGTTATTTCCTTTTAAGGCTTTAGATAGGGCTCCAGCAAATAACTGAGCATTATAAATAGCCTCTCTAACACCAGCACAAGCTCTAATATATTCATCTAAATTGGCCTCACTGGCCTTTAATGGTCTCAACAATTTTTGACAGTCAGCATTAGCATTTTCAAAAGACAATGTTTGTAACAAATTTTTTTAAGCAGGGCCAACACCTACAGTTTTCAAGACAGCATCCTGAAGACGGGCTACAAAATCTGGATATGGTTCATTTGCACCCTATAAAATCTTCACAAAGGAGAGGGAAGATTTTCTTGCTATCTCTACCTTATTCTAGGCCTTTAAAAACAAAGTCTTGATTTGAATAAGGGTGACATCATCTAGGCTATCCTGAGCATTAAGAGTAGCATATTGGCCCGTGCCTGTGAGTTGTTCCTCAGTGGGTCCTGGGGGATCACACGTAGCATTTTTCCTAACCTGCACATGCACCTCGTCTATCCACCAGCTGTGCAATTGTAACCACTGAGAACGATCAAGAACAACCTTCTTTAAAGTCTCCTAGTCTATAGGAATCATCAAATTTTCCGATGAAAAAGCATCAAGAAGACTAAGAACAAAAGGAGATTGAGGTCTATAGTTAGAAATGGCAGCTTTCATTTCTTTCAAAAATTTAAATTGTAAGGCAGTAAATTGGATATTATTGCCACCTTTTGGGAACTGAGCATTAGGAGCAAAAGGAGCATGAATAATTGGAAAGAGATTCAGCTCCTCAAATTCTCTTATCTTTTCCTTTTCTCCCTCCCCCAATGGCGGGAAAGGCACTGAGAAAACTTTGCCAGACAAAGGTAAGGAAGCTGGGGGAAGAGGAGGTGCTGGAAAATCATCTTCTAATGGGGCAGAAGGAAGAGAAACAGGGAAAGCTCGCAAAGGTGAATTTGAAGAATGTATCTGTAATATCTGTTGAAACATTCCCATAATACGCTGCATGTCAGAATTCTTCTTAGAAGAAGGAAGAGTTGGCTCTTCCTCTTCTCCCTCTTTTGCTACTCCCCCATCCTCTGTTACCTTGGCATAAATGGGCTCCATTTCAGATTCATTTTTTCCTAAATCCTCAGATGCCTTTCCTCCTGTGGCTACATCACCATGCTCTCAATCAGTCTCAAGTAACTCTAACGCCTGAGTGATAGAGCTACACAAGGTCCACAAATTTAAAGGCATAGTATCCTCTAACTGGTGAGCTCTACACAGAGCTTTTACTACCTGTAACCATTCTCTCCCATTCAGCTGCACTTTAGTCTGATACTGAAACCAGGAACAATGTTGTTCAACATGGGCAAACAATCGCTTCAAAGTCTTTTCTTTCACTTCTGCTCCTATAGACAGCAACAGTCCTTGAAGCAGCCACAAATATTCTGAGGCCAGAGAGGTGGAATTCCCTATAATTTTCCTGTGGGTCCCCCTTCCGTACTTACACACCCGGGGTACTCCCCCTCCGGTTCATTGCTCTCTTGGAGCCATGGACCGTGCTTGTTGCACCAGTTGTTGGGGTCCGCGTGTTTCCTAAACAAAGGAATGAACACACAAGACAACACAGGACAAGACATACATGACGGCCGTGCCAAACGGCACACACTGCTTTATTTTATTTTATTTTATTTTTATTTTATTTTATTTTTTTTGAGGTGGAGTCTTGCTCTGTCGCCCAGGCCGGAGTGCAGTGGCGTGATCTCGGCTCACTGCAAGTTCCGCCTCCCGGGTTCATGCCATTCTCCTGCCTCAGCCCCCCAAGTATCTGGGACTACAAGCGCTCGCTGCCACACCCGGCTAATTTTTTTGCATTTTTAGTAGAGATGGGGTTTCACCGTGTTAGCCAGGATGGTCTCAATCTCCTGACCTCGTGATCTGCCCGTCTCGGCCTCCCAAAGTGCTGGGATTACAGGCTTGAGCCACCGCACCGGCACTACACTGCTTTATTTTATCCAGCCGTTTGTGGAATGTTGCCAAGTCTCGGGGCATGTGTTGCTTCTCTGACCTTTCCTTGACTCACAAAATCAGTAAACATTGACCAGTTCCCAGAGCCCACTCTTTACAGCTGGCTCCTTTGCCCTTCCTGTTTGCAGAGAAGGACCGTCCTGCTTTGTCTGCAAGAGCAGGGCTTATCAGGAACGTCTTGTTTGCGAGCACGCAGTCCTCTACAATACCTAGGAATACAACTAATGAAGGAAGTGAAAGATCTCTAAAAGGGGAACTACAGAACAGTGCTCAATATAATCAGAGATGGCACAAACAAATGAAAAAACATGTCATGCTCATGGATAGAAAGAATCAATATCATTAAAATGGCTATACACCCCAAAGCATGTATAGATTCAATGCTATCCCTATCAACCTACCAGTTACATTCTTCACAGAACTAGAAAAACAATTTAAAAATTAATATGGAATCAAAAAAGAATCTGAATATCCAAGGCAATCCTAAGGAAAAAGAACAAAATGGGAGGCATCACCTTATCCGACTTCCAAATATAGGGCCACAGTAACCAAAACAGCATGGTGCTGGTAACTAAAAAACAGACACATAGACTAATGAAGCGGAATAGAGAGTTCAGAAATAAGGCTGAACACCTACATGTATCTGATCTTTGACAAAACAGACAATAACAAGCAATGGGGAAAGGACTCTTTTTCAATAAATGGTTCTAGGATAACTGGTTAGCCATATGAAGAAGATTGGAACTGGACCCTTACTTTACACCACTATTCAAAAGTCAATTCAAGATGAATTAAATATTTAAATGTAAAACCTAAAGCTGTAATAACTCTGGAAAATAATGGAGGACATACCATTCTGGACATAAAACTTGGCAACAATTACATGAAGAAGTTGTCAAAATAAATTGCAACAAGAACAGAAATTGACAAATGGGTCTAGTTAAACTACAGAGCTTCTGCACAGCCAAAGAAACTATCAACAGAGTCGTCAGACAACCTACAGAATGGGAGAACATATATATTTGACAAAGGTCTAATATACAGAATCTATAACCAACTTAAGCACATTTGCAAGGAAAAATGAAACAATTTTGTTAAAAAGTGGGCAATGGACAAAAGCAGACATATTTTCAAAAGAAGACATACACATGACCAACAAGCATAAGAAGAAAATGCTCAACATCACTAGTCATTAGATAATATGAAATGAAAACCACAACAAGATACTGTCTCACACCAGTCAAAATGGCTATTGTTAAAAAGTCTAAATTAATATATCCTAGTGAGGTTGTAGAGAATAGGGAATACTTATACATTGCTGGTGGGAGTGTATATTCGTTCAGACATTGTTGAAAGCAGTGTGATTATTCCTCAAAGAACTTAAAACATAATTACCATTCAACTTAACAATCTCATTATTCAAGATATACCCATAGGAATATAAATCATTCTACCATAAAGACACAGGCACATGTATGTTCATCAGAGCACTATTCATGATAGCAATGGTAGACTGCATAAAGAAAATGTGGTACAGACACACTACGGAATATATGCAGCCATAAAAAAAAAAAAAAAAGCTCTTGAAAACTTGCAGAAGACAACGATGCCTTCTCTCACCACTTGTAATCAAAATAATATTGGAAGCCCTGGCCAGAGCAAGAAACAAGACAGAAAGAAATAAGATCATGTCCTTTGCAGCAACATGAATAAAACTAAATACCACATGTTCTTACTTGCAGAATGGAGCTGGAGGCCGTTATGCATAGCAAATGTATGCAGGAACAGAAAACCAAATACCACATATTCTAGCTTATAAGTGAGAGCTAAATAATGAAAACATATAGACATTAGGAGGGGAACAATAGGCACTGGGGCCTACCTGAGGGTGGAGGGTGGGTGGAGGGAGAGGATCAGAAAAAAATGCCTATTGAACACTATGTTCATTACCTGAATGACAAAATATTTGTACACCAAACCCTCATGACATGCAATTTACCTATATAAAAAACTTTAACATGTGCCCCTGAACATAAAATAAAAGTTTTTTAAAAAACAGAATACATGGCAACAGAGAGCAGAATAGTGGTTATCAGGGGTGTGTGGGGGTGTGAGGAAGATAGGAATATACAGAACAAAGGTACAAAATTACAGTTATGTAGAATGAGTAGGTCTAGAGATATAATGTACAGCTTGTGAGTTATAGTCAGTAATATTGTATTGTACACTGGAAATTTACTAACAGAGTAGATTTTAGTTACTGTTACCAAGAAAAAGAAGAGGAAAAGTAACTATGTGATGTAGCAGATACGTTAATTTACTTGACTGCAGTAATTACTCTACTATATATGTCAAAACATCATGTTGTACACCTTAAATTTAGCCATACAATAATAAAAATAATTGTACAAAATAAGCTACTAAGAGTGCTATTTAACATAAAAAATAATCCTTAGTAGAAGGAAAACTGAAACATTCAGAAACATGTGGAAATTAAATAGCACACTTTTGAACAACCAATGAGCCAAAGAAGAAATCAGAAAGGAAATTAGAGATGATCTCGAGAAAAAAAATAAAAATACAACACGTTGAACCCTATAGGATGCAACAAAAGCAATCCAGTACTAAGAAGGAAGTTTATAGTGATAAATGTCTACTTTAAAAAAAGAAAGATCTCAAGTGAGCAACCTAATTTTACTACAAGGAAATAGAAAAAGAACAAAGTAAACCCAAATTTAGCAGAAGGAATAACAATAATAAAGATCAGAGCAGAATTACACAAAGAATAAAAAACATTAGAAATGTTTCAAAACTGAGGTTTTTTTAGAAAAGACAAAATTGATTTTCAGCTAGGCTTAATAAGAAAAAAAGAGAAAAATCAATGAAATCAGAAATGAAAGAAGAGACATTACCACTGATGTCACAGAAATAAAAAAGATCATAAGAAAGTAATACAAAAAATTAGATGCCAACAAATTGGCTAACTTTGAAAAACAGATAAATTTCTGAAAGCATAAAACCTACCAAGATTGAATCATGAAGAAGCAGAGACTCTAGATAGAAAAATAATGAGCAAGGAGATTAAATAGGTAATAAAATGTCTCAAAAAAAAAAAAAACAACAAAAAACATAAAACAAAAAACCCGGGACCAGATGGCTTCACCTGTCTACCAAACACTTAAAGAAGAATTATTACCAATCCTGAAACTCTTCCAAAAAATTTGATAAGGAGAAAAACTTATTTTATAATGCAAGTAATTATCCTGATACCAAATCCAGAGAAAGACACACAAGAAAACAAACTACAGGCCAATATCTCTGATGATCATAGTTGCAAAAATCCTCAATGATATACTTGCAAACTGAATTCAACAGCACATTAGAAGGCTCATACAGCATGACGAAGTGAGATTTATTCCTGAAATGCAAAAATGTTTCAAGATGAGGAAATAAATTAATGTGGTACACCACATTAACAGAATAAACACTAAAAACATATGATATTCTCAATAGATGAAGAATAACCATTTGACAAAATTCACCATCCTTTCATCATAAAACTTTCTTTTTTTTTTTTTGCAAAATGCATTATTTTCTTTTATTTATTTATTTATTTATTTTTATTATACTTTAAGTTCTAGGGTACATGTGCATAACGTGCAGGTTTGTTACATATGTATACTTGTGCCATGTTGGTGTGCTGCACCCATCAACTCGTCAGCACCCATCAATTCATCATTTATATCAGGTATAACTCCCCAATGCAATCCCTTCCCCCTTCCCCCTTCCCCTTGTTGGGCCCAGTGTGTGATGTTCCCCTTCCCGAGTCCAAGTGATCTCATTGTTCAGTTCCCACCTATGAGTGAGAACATGCAACATACTTTACCAGGCTAGTGTGGTGGCTCAGGCCTGTAATCTCAGCACTTTGGGAGGCTGAGGTAGAAGGATTGTTTGAGGCTATAATTTTGAGACCAGTCTAGGCAACATAAGGAGACCCATCTCTACAAAAATAAAAAACCAATAAATTTTGCTTGGTGTGATAGCACATGCCTGTAGTCCCAGCTAATCAGGAGGCTGAGGTGGGAGGATCACTTTAGTTTGCAAGGTTGAGGTTGCAGTGAGAGTCATTCTGCCACTGCACTCCAGCCTGTGCAACAGAGTGAGACTGTCTCAATAAAATAAAATAAAATAAAATAAAAAATAGTGAAAGTACCTCAACATAATAAAGGTTATATATGCAAAGTCTATAGCTAACATTATATACAACCTTGAAAATCTGAAATATTTTCCTCCAAGATTATGGTTGAGGCAAGGATGCCCACTCCTGCCACTTCTATTCAACATAGTACTGGAAGTCCTAGACAAAGTGATCCTGCAAATAAATAAATAAAAACAAAGAAATAAAGGATATACAAATCAGAAAGAAAGAGTTAAAACCATCCTTGTTTGAAAATGACATTATTTTGTGTATAGAAAGCCCCGAATACTTCATTTAAATACTGTTAGAACTAACAAATGAATTCAGTAAAGTTGTAGGATACCAAATCAACATACAAAAACAAGTTGTGCTTTTATACACCAACAATGAAATATCTGTAAAAGAAATTTTTAAAATCCCATTTACAATAACACCTAAAGAATAAAATAGGAATAAACTTGACTAAGAAGGCAAAAGACTTGTACATTGATAATTTTAAAACATTAATGGATAAAATTAAAGATGACACAAACAAATGGAAAGACCTCTGGTGTTCATGGATTGAAAGATTTAATATTATTAAAATGTCCATAGTACTCAGAGATTCAATGCAATTCCAGTGACATTTTTACATTTTAAACATCCCAGTGGCTTTTTCTTCCAAAAATAAAAAAAATTAATAAATCCATGTGAAACCACGAAGGACCTCAAAAAGCCAAATCGAGCTTGGGGAAGAACACAGCTGGAGACATCACGCTGCTTGATGTAAAAATATATTACAAAGGTGCAATAATTAAGCTGTACGGAAGTAGCATAAAGTCAGACATAAAGACCAATAAAATAGAATACAAGGCTCAGAAATAAATCCTTGCATATATACGTTTAATTGATCCTCTACAAGGATGCTATGAATACACAGTGTGGATGAGACAGTCTCTTCAACATATGTTTTTGGGAAAACTAGATATCCACATGCAAGAGGATGAAATCTAACCCTTATCTCACAACATATACAGAAAATCAAAATGGATTAATGCCTCACATCTAGGACCTGTAACTATAAAACTCCTAGAAAAACAAAACATACAATAAAAGCTTTATGACATTGGTCTTGGCAATGCTTTCATGGACGTGACACCAAAAGCAAAGGAAAGAGAAGCAAAAATAAATAAGTGTGACTACATCAAACTCAGAAGCTTTTGCACAGCAAAAGAAACAACCAACTGAGTGAAAAAGCAACCTATAGAAGAGGATACCACACTCACATATTTCTGGGGATCTTGCAGAATATCATATATCCGAAAAGGAGGTTAATCTCCAAAATGTGTAAGGAACTCCAACAGCTCAACAGCAATAAACTGATAACCTTATTTTAAAAATAGGCTATAGTAATGGAGAGTCATATAGATATTTCTCCAAAGAAGATATACAAATAGCCAATAGATGTATGAAAAGATGCTCAATGTCATTAATCATCAGGGAAATTAAAATCAAAACCACAATGAGATTATTATTTAATACCTATTAGAATTGGATATTGTTTAAAAATCTATACAAAAAACCACAAGTGTCATTGAGGATGTGGAAAAAATTGAAACCCTTGTATAGCAATGGGGAGCATGTAAATTGGGTCAGCCACCATGAAAGCAATATGAAAGTTCTTTAAAAAATAAAAATAAAATTATCATGTGATCAAGCAATCCTATATCTGGGTATTTATTTCACAAAGTTGAAATAAGCATCTCAAATAGACAATAGTACTCCTGTGTTTATTGATTTTAGCACTATTTACAATAGCCAATATGTGGAAACAAATGTCAATCAATGGGTGTATTGGTGAAGAAAATGTGGTATACACATACAATGAAATATTATTGATCTTTTAAAGACAATTCTGGGGCATGGCAAGGTAGCTCATGCCTGTAATCCCAGCACTTTAAGAGGCTGAGGCAGGAGGATTATTTGAGGCTGGGAGTTCAAGACAAGCCTGGGCAACATAGCAATACCCTGTCTCAATATTTTTATTAGAAAAATGTTATCTGGTGTTTGCCTGTTGTCCTAGCTACTTGGCAGGCTAAGGTGGGAGGATCACTTGAGTCCTGGAGTCTGAGGCTACAGTGAACTATTACTGTGCCACTTCACTCCAACTCCAGCCTGGGCAATGGAGCAAGATCCTTCCTCTTTAAAAAAAAAGAAGAAAATTCTGAAATATGCTACAACTTGATTAAGCCTGAGGACATTAAATGAAATAAGTCAGGCACAGGACAAATACTGCATGATTCCACTTATATGAAATCTCTAAAATGGTCGAACTCATAGAATCACAGAGTGGAATGGTAGAATAGTCAAACTCATAGAATCAGCCAGGGTTTGCAGGGAGAGGAAAATGAGCAGTTACTAAACAATAACGATAAAATTTCAGTTTTGCAAGATAAATAAGTTCTAGAGATCTTCTGTACAACATTGTACCTAGAGTTAACAATACAGTATTTATATGCTCAAACATTTTAAAGATGGTAGATCTTACAATTTTACCCTCTTACCAAAATAAAATAAAATAAAAATTGAGAGAACAACACACACACTACAGGATAGTGTGTGTGTTAACTAGACGTTAACAAGATAAGTGGTCAAGTTCATTAATACCTCTCTTGATACAATGCAGATATTTAATAAATGGGTGATATTATTACTAGCTTCTAAATAAAAATAGAATAAATGAATGAATGAATGTTTGTGAGTCCAAGATAGAAAAGATAGCTATAATCTCATCTAAACTAGCACATCATTTAAATATTTTTCTAGCCATGAAAGTTTATTTTTTCTTTTTTTTTTTCAGACAGAGCCTCAATTTGTCACTCAGGCTGGAGTTCGGTGGTGCGATCTTGGCTCATTGCAGCCTCAACTTCACACACTCAAGCTATCCTCCCTCCTTAGCCCATGAAATAGCTGGGACTACAGGTGTGCACCACCACACCAAGCTAATTTTTGTATTTTTTTGTAGAGATGGGGTTTCACCATGTTGCAAAGGCTGTTCTCAAACTCCTGGACTGAAGCAATCTGCCCACCTTGGTCCCCCAAAGTGTTGGGAGCACAAACACAGTGCCTGGTGCCTTTTTATTTTTTTTGCCAGAGTCTTGATCTGGCATTCAGATTGGAGTACAGTTGTGTAGTCTTAGCTCACTGAAGTCTTGAACTTCTGGGTTCTAGCAATTCTCCCACTTCAGTCTCTCAAGGAGCTGAGACTACAGGTGCAGCTACCATGGCTGGCTAATTTTTAAAATATTTTTTCTACAGAAATGGGATCTCACTTTGTTGCCCAGGCTGATCTTGAACTCCTGGTCTCAAGCAATCCTCCTGCTTCAGCCACACAAAATGCTGAGATTACAGGCATAAGCCTGGCCTTGTTTAATTTTTTAAAGAGAACATAGAGGTGTCTACGTTCTGGGGGGCTGTGGGAAGAAGATTGTAAAGTAACTATACTGTAATGGCATTAGAGTTACAAGTGAGGCAGGAGGGCTTCAAGCACAGAGAACATGGCTAAAAAACTTAATCGCAAGGGAGGTGATGAAAATTGAGGCAATTTTATAAAGTACATCTGCCTGGAGATTAGATGCACTAGCCAAAGTTTTAAGGTGCTAGAGATATCAAATCAAATCAAATTTTGGACTCCCAGTCATAACATCCATGGTAATATTATTTTATTTTCTCACTATTTGAGATAGCCTGAGCTCCTGAAGGATGTGTGTGTGGGTGTGTGTGTGTGTGTGTGTGTGTGTGTGTGTGTGTGAGAGAGAGAGAGAGAGAGAGAGAGAGAGAGAGAGATACTTCTGTTCTTCTATGGAAGAAGTTTACTTCATGAAATTCCTGCAGGCTGCTTTTCACTATTTTCTACTTCCTTGCCTGGTAGGGCCCTCTAGTACTCATTCCATCACCAGAACAAGACTTGAAATGCTCCAGCTTTGGAATAAGCACCAGTTTTATCATTCGCCCACCATTTTCTTGATGCCTACAGTGTGTCAGACATAGGTTCTGGGCAAAATGCTGAGTATACAAAGATGGCTTCTCTGCTTCACTTTCCTCCTTTGAAAAAATGGTGTAATAATTGAGTATCCTTCGTAGAACTGTTGTGAGTCTTAATGATTTAATAGGTTTAAACACTTGGAATGGAGCCTGCACATAGTTTAGTGTTGCTACTGTCATTAATATGAATAAGATATGGCCCTTTATCTTAAGTCTAATACTGTGGGACTTTAGGCAAGTCTCATAGTCTCTCTATGTACTTTGAAGAGTTTGTATTTCAAAAGATAACAACTCTGCCATAGTTGATACAATAACCGGCAAAAAGTAGAGACTCAATATATGTTCCTTCTTTTCTTCTGTCCCAGGAACACTGTAACATCAAATCTGTCACATTAATTCACTTACCTCTAGAGTGAGGTTTAATGAAGTCTTGTTCTATCATTAACTACAATGTTCCAGTTTAGAACCTTGATTTGGCTAACATCTTTCTAAACCCATAGGCAGCCTTCCCTCTCCATCACGAGCACCCCACCCCCCCCAAACAAGTTTATTCACTCTTTGTGATCCCTCAAATATTGTAAGTTCCTTTGAGAGTAAGAACCACAACATTCACTTATACATCACCTACAACATTCATTTATACATTGCCTACAACACTCAGTGTAAAACTGAACACAAATTAGGGACTCCATAAATGTTTGTGAAACTAAACAACTGATGATCAAAAATCTTTCATTATATGTCTTTTAGGAATTATGCAGTATAACTGAAAATACTTCCAGTATCTTCCAATCTAGCAACATGCTTTTTTCCTGTCTCCTTCAACCCTCTTGAGCTAAATTTCTTTGGCTTTAAACTTAGAAATTTTTCTTTCCTGAATAGGAGGTTAAAATGGACAGGTTTAAAAAATCTTTGTGCCTTGTGTCCTTTTCCTTACAACAACAGCACAGATGAAAACAACTAATCCTTTCCCAGACATTCAGAAAGTAAAAGGGGGGACTCAATTTCAGCTGGTAATAAATTCTGGTGTTTAATAATTAACTCAGATAACACCCCAAATAAACATGGAGAGTCACACTGAATATGTTTTCTCACTTTCTCTCTCTTTTCCTCTCCCCATTTATTTGACATTTCTGCTCTGAATTGCTATGTGAGTATACTTGGAGACCTATTAAAACATATATTTTTATAAGTTGTGTGGCATTAAATGAGGGCCATTTAAATTGATTGTCCAGAATATAATCCAAACCATTTCATCAAATACTACTACACATCACTACATGCTTTCAGACATTCTGAATCAAAAGACATACTGATACACCAACAGGGTACATACATGCCTTCATTTATTATTCACCCATTCATTTCTTTGTTCACATAAACATTTATGAGCACTTGGGGCTAGACTATGTGTTATTTTTCAAAGAGATAAAGATGAGCAAGATACAGCCTCTGCTTTTGTGTAACAGTTAGACATGAAAATGGACAACTACAAAGTCAGCAGAATATGAATAGATATACTTAGAAGGGCAGTAAGGTCTACTGAGAATAGGGCTATGAACTGTCCCTAGGGATGGATATACAGGAATGACTTTACATGGTGCAGTATTGAAGACAATGTATAAATTTATCTGGTAAGGGTAGAAAAGAGAAAATTCATTCCAAAGAGAGGAAATATCATGTGTAAAGTCACCAATAATAAAATTGCATAAACTATTTAAGGACCTAGATGTACCCAAACAGGTATAAATTAGCAAGTGGTAGGAAATGAGATTGGAAGGGTTGGCAGGAGCCAGATTATTGTACACAATGAAGAGTTTTGGGTTATATACTTTAGGCCAGTGTTCCCTAACCTTTTTGGCAGCAAGGACCAGTTTGGTGGAATACAGTTTTTCCACAAACAAGGGAGAGGATGGATATGGGATAAAACTGTTCCACCTCAGATATTCAGGCATTAGATTATCATAAGAAGTGTATAACCTAGATCCCTTGTATGCACAGTTCACAATAGGGTTTGTGCTCCTATGAGAATCTAATGCTTGTAGCTGATCTGACCAGGGGCGGAGCTCTGGTGGTAATGCTCCCTTGCCCATGGCTCACGTCCTGCTGTGCAGCTTGGTTCTTAACAGGCCACAGACCAGTACCATGTTGGTGACAGCATGGAGGAGGACTTGGGAGGGAAAACAGAACTTGGGAGGCAGAGAGACTATGTTACTAGTCCTGGTAAAATATAATAATAAGGGCCTGAAATAGACTGGTGGCAGTGGGGATAAAGAATGAAAGAAATTGAAGAGGCAATTAGGCAGTAGAACAGAGGTGATGTGGTAACTCATTGAATATGGAGGCAGTAGGAAGAAGGAGATGGAGTAATCAAGGACAAGTAAGTTTTTGGGTACAGAGTGGTGCTGTTCCCAGAGCAGGGGACACAGGAGGAATGGGGGATCACAGAGAGAGAATGATTTCTGCAAACATGGTGAGTATGAAGTTCTTAAGACCCAGCCAGGTGGAGATGTGCAGTCAGCAGTTTGAAATGTGGATCTCAATACAGGAAAGGAGGTGAGTATATATTTTGGAGCAATTAGTATGTTAAGAGTAGCTACCTAAATCCTGGACATTCAATACATGCAGAAATGTAAAAAAGGAGGATGGAACAGTGGGAAAGAACAACATTGAAGGGGTCAGTAAAGAAGAAATGATCTAGAAGAAATAGTATTACAGAAGCCAAGGGTGGGGTAGGGGTGGTGTGGTGTTACTTGTGGCTATCATTATTACTGGTGGTGTTTACCTTTGTTGAGGATCTGATTGACAAGGTTATATTTGTACAGAGAAAATAAATTCAAATCATGGAATATTTCAATGTAACACATGCTGAATCTTAAATTGGCTACCAAACTCTCATTGGGACCACTATACAGGTAATGTACTCAGTACAGGTAGAGTGCTGAGTTTAGTTCTGGGTCCTTTGCATTAGAGAGGAAAATTCAAATAGAAGTACATTTATTGGGAGACATCCTAGAAGATACAAGATCTAACAGAGGCAACAATTAAAGAAACTAGCCATGCTTACCCCAGTGAAGAGAATATTCTAGAGGAGGTGATCACTGCATTCAAATATCTGAAAGGCTAACATACGGAAGGGAAATTCATCTTCTCTGTGTTGTTCTAGAAAACATACCTAGAAACAATTAGAATCTGACTTAATGGAATACAAAGAAGAACTGCCTAGCAAGAGGAATTGCTCATTAATGTAACTGGCCTCATTTTACTAGAAATAGTGAACTCCCTATCCTGGAGGTATTTAAGCAAAGCCTATATGGCAAAATATCAGGAGTACAGTACAGAAGGCTTCTGCACTGACTAGGAGGTTAAAATAGATCTTCAAGGCCACTTTAAGGGTTTATTTATTTATTTATTTATTTTGTGTGGAGTTGTGTAGTAACAAATGAGGCTATAGATTTCAATGCCTGTTCCTATTTTTTTTTTTTTTTTTTTTTTTTTTTTTTTTTTTT
>NW_012118166.1:2425-11554 GCF_000951035.1 Colobus angolensis palliatus | reverse complement strand
TTTTTTTTTTTTTTTTTTTTTTTTTTTTTTTTTTTTTTTTTTTTTAGAGTTTACGTTCTCAATTCCTTTCACCACAGTATGGGTTTCTCTACCTGTTATTGGTCCAGTTTATTTCTTTATTGTTATAATATTCATTAACTTACATTTATCAAGCACCTGTTCTACCAATAAAAGGTAGCACTGGTCCTAACGAAATCTGAAAGAAAGATTAATATCAGAAAATCAAGCAATAGGCATCTGATTCTACTTTCCAGCCTTTGGATATTAGTTTTTTGGGGTCTCTGGGTCTGGAGTGAAGAAACTCTGAGTTAAAGGGTGTAGGTATATGTTGGGTTCTGATAAGTATATGGAAATCATTGAGGCAGGGAAGGGTATATCTTGGCTAGAGGTAGGAATTTGGAAACAGAGTGGGGGACACTGAAAATGCTATGTCAAAAAAGATTTTAAAAGTGAGTGAAGGATGAAAGAGGGAGGCTATGATAAGCAGAGGAGCACTTTCTTTAAAAAGTCCAAGTATCTCTCAGTGACTCACTTTCATTTTTTATTTAGGATTAATTTTACTTTTTGCTTTTTCTTCCTGACTCAAGGCTGCTATGTCACCAAAAAGGAGTATTACATGTGCTGTGGTTTACATATGGTTTGTCTGTCCCTACAAAAACTCATGATGAAATTTGTTCCCCAGTATGGCAGTGTTTGGTGGTAGGAACTAATGGGACATGTTTGGGTCATAGGACACTGTCCTTGCTGATGGCTTGGTGTCATTCCTGCAGTAGTGAGTTCTTTTTATGGCAAGATTGGATTAGTTCTTGAGGAAATTAATTAGTTTCCATAAGAATGGATTTTTATAAAGTCAGGACTTTTTTTTATAAAGTCACTACTCAGGGTTTGTCTCTTCTCATGTGTCTTCTTCCACTTTGACTTTATACACTGTTGAGTTCCAATTAGGGAAAAGGATTCAGGGGTGGTGGGAGCAGAAGAAAGCAGAAAGAGAGACCAGATAAACTATAAGTCTGCTTTTCTTCATGGTCCAGGACACATAGCCCTCCTGTGCAAATGACTCACAATTTTCCTGTGCTCAGCTATCACCAGACCTTCAACTGACACAAAAAATACAAGTTAGCTAGCTCATCGCAACCTTGGCATTATCAGTACTATACAAAGCCCTCTTCAGCTCACAGCACAGCACCATTCTATAAAATCCCCAGCAAGCCTTTGTCTATTTGCAGTCAGTTCCTCTCATGCTGATCTGCCCATTGCTTTCTTGCAAAGTATTTTTATACTTTTTCTAATGAATCTGCCTTCTTTTACTCAGAGCTGCCTTAGTAAATTCTTCTTACCACTGTGCCAATGGCCTTGAATAGTCACTTGCTCATCCACAACATATACCACGTTATGATGCAGCATGAAAGCCCTCTCCAGAAGCTAAGACCCTTGAACTTCCCAGCCAGAAGAACTGTGAGCTAAGTAAACCTTTTCTCTTTATAAATTAACCAGTCTTAGATATTCTGTTGCTACACAAAACAGACCAAGACAACCTGCAAATTCTGTGTTGTAAAAAGTGTTAAGTTAAAGGCACACTCTGCTACTGATTTTCTGTTTTGTGACAGGTGAAACCAGTTAATACAATATTTTTGTGTGTGTAAATCAGAAATACAGTTAATATGTTTGTACCCCTACATGTTCTAGGTGCTTTGCATGTTACCTCATTTAATTCTAACAATACTACAAGGTTGGGAGTATTCTCTTCATTTAAAGAGAAGAGGACACAGACACACATTACATTACTTGCATTTAGTGGGAATATAGCTCTGGTCAATGCCAAATCTAGTCTACTTTCCTTTCTACCACATAGCCTATCTTCAATGTCCACATTTTAATGCAGATGCAGACATGTGAAGTGGCAGCATGAGTTTTGCAGCAGAATTCCTTTCCTATCAGGAGATGAGTGGCTTATCTAATGATGACCAAAATATGAGGCATTATCTGGCTGAAGAAACTAATCAGCCTGGGAAAAGGCAGCATTGAAATGGAAATGTACTCCAGACTGTCAGCCCATGTGACACAGAAAACAGTAGTCAGTATTTCCCAGCAGAGACCTTGGGAATCTATTCTGCAGAACAGAAAAGATTTGTATGTTTCTTGGCTGGTGGGGCATGAGAATCTGGGAAGATTTAGAGGAAGGAAATGAAGTCACAGGCAGCACCAGTACAGGTATCCCAACTCACTGAAACAGTGGCTACCAGGTTCTGTGGGAGAATTCTCCTAACCTTGGTTGGAGGAGAAGACCCCAAATATATTTTTCACATGGTAATATACTTTTACCAGACCCCAATAACTCTTCTCTAACAAGAGCTGCCACTGAATAATAATGAGAATCAAATTCCCGAGTATCTGCTCAGCACATGGCTATCATTTGCACAGGTCAGTACTGATGAACTGAAAGGGAAGTTTTAGGAAAAAGTTGTTACTGTTCTGGGATAAATGGCAGTGAGTAGCACGTAAAAGAAAATGAATTACTTTCTGGGCCACCATGCAGTGTCAGTGCTTTTCTTCTGGAGAATGAACACTCTGTAAACTGATCCATGTTACTGGGATTTCGTGGATGAAAGGCAATGACATGCATTTAACATTCCAGAAACTACTAAGCACTTTTTCTTTCATTATTTCATGTGAGTGTATTGACCATCTTGGTACCCACCTATTACAATTATCCCTATTTTACAGCTTAGAGCAACATGTTTCAGAAAAGCTGACACTTCTAATGTCAAATAGCCAACAAGTGGTGAATCCACACTATGAGATCCCAGGTTTTTCACTTGTAAGCAAGGATAAGTAGATGTAATTATTTCTTTGATCAAAATAAGTTACAATCATGATAGTGTGAAAGGAAAATATCTTGGACTCCCCCAAATCACTAAACTGTCAGAAAAATTTCAGCTAGAAACTGCTTAAGGCAAACCTGCCTCCCATTCTGTTCAATGTCATCCCTCTGCTTACTGAGATAAATGCCTGTCTGAACTCGTCCTTTGGAAAGCCTAATCAGAAACTCAAAAAAATGCAACTGTTTGTCTCTCAACTACCTGTGACCTGGAAGACCCCTCTCCACCTTGAGTTGCCCCACTTTTTCTTCAAGTTGTTCCACCTTTCCAGACCAAACCAATGTTCATTTTACATATGTTGATTGATGTCTCATATCTCCCTAAAATGTATGTAAAAAATCTATAAAGCCAAGCTGTGCTCTGACCACCTTGGGCACATGTTGTCAGGACCTCATGAGGCTGTTTCACAAGTGTGCATCCTCAAACTTGGCAAGAAAAAGTTTTTAAATTTTTTTGACTAAAACAGTTATTGCAACAGAGGCTATTTTTGGATTTTTTTGGAACAATGTAGTTTAGACACTTAGAAATGTACTAGTTTTTAAAAAAATAAGTGCACTGTAAAAGCATCATGTGGTCTAGCCTCATAATAATTCTTCCTTTTTGGAAACCCAGAATAAAGTGGGCTCTGCCCAGAGCTTAGAGATCCAGTTAAAAAAAAGAAAAAGATGCTCCCTATCTAAGTAAAATTGGTCTCTGTATACAATCTAACAATAGTTGCATCTTGAATTTTGTAAGGTTATCATAACTTCTAATCCTGTGACTTTAGGCAGTCTAGTCCACAGGCAGTAAGGAGGTTTGTTTTGGGAAATGACTGCTATCACCTGTGTTTCAAAGCTAAACTATTAACTACGTTCCTCCCAAAGTTAGTTCGGCATATGCCCGGGAATAAGTAAGGGCAGCTTGGAGGTTAAAAGCAAGATGAGGCTGGGCGTGATGGCTCACAGCTGTATTCCTAGCACTTGGGGAGGCCATGGCAGGTGGATCACAAGGTCAAGAAATCACGACCATCCTGGCTAACATGGTGAAACCCCATCACTAATAAAAATACAAAAATTAGCTAGGTATGTTGGCACATGCCTATAGTCCCAGCTCCTCAGGAGGCTCAGGCAGGAGAATCACTTGAACCTGGGAGGCGGAGGTTGCAGTGAGCTAAGATCATGCCACTGCACTCCAGCCTGGTGACAGAGTGAGACTCCATCTCAAAAAAAAAGAAAAAAAAGCAAGATGAAGTCAGTTAGGTCAGATTTTTTTCACTATTATAGTTATTATTTTGCAATGGTGATTTCATAACTTTAAGTGATGATTATCACAGTTTTCATAAATAATATAAGTAAACAATTAAAATAATTAGGTAAATGTAATGGAATAAATACTTGTAGGCAAACTTGTCATTATTTAGAATATAAAGTTAAACTAAATAATAAATACTTTATTATTTGGCTATTTTCTTTATTATTATTATACTAGAAGTTCTAGGGTACATGTGCACAATGTACAGGTTTGTTACATAGGTATACACGTGCCATGTTGGTTTGATGCACCCATCAACTCGTCATTTACATTACGTATTTCTCCTAACACTATCCCTCCCCCAGCTCCTCACCCCCCAACAGGATCCAGTGTGTGATGTTCCCCTCACTGCATCCATGTGTTCTCATTGTTCAACTCCCACTTATGAGTGAGAACATGCGGTGTTTGGTTTTCTGTACTTGTGATATTTTGCTGAGAATTATAGCTTCCAGCTTCATCTGTGTCCCTGTAAAGGACATGAACTCATCCTTTCTTATGACTGCATAGTATTCCATGCTGTATATTGACACACTTTCTTTATCCAGTCTATTATTGATTGGCATTTGGGTTGGTTCCAAGTCTTTGCTATTGTGAATAGTGCTGCAATAAACATACCTGTGCATGTGCCTTTATAGTAGCATGATTTATAATTCTTTGGGTATATACCCAGTAATGGGATTGCCGGTCAAATTGCATTTCTAGTTCTAGATTCTTGAGGAATTGCCACACTGTCTTCCACAATGGTTGAACTAATTTACACTCCCACCAACAGTGTAAAAGCATTCCTATTTCTACACGTCCTCTCCAGCATCTGTTGTTTCCTGACTTTTTAATGATCACCATTCTAACTGGTGTGAGATGATATCTCATTGTGGTTTTGATTTGTATTTCTCTGATGACCAGTGATGATGACCATTTTATTCATATGTGTGTTGGCTGCATAGATGTCTTCTTTTGAGAAATGTCTGCTCATGTGCTTTGCCCACTTTTTGATGGGATTTTTTTTTCTTGTAAATTTGTTTAAATTCTTTGTAGATTCTGGATATTAGCCCTTTGTCAGATGAATAGATTACAAAAAATGTCCCCCATTCTGTAGGTTCCCTATTCATCCAAATGATAGTTTCTTTCCTGTGCAGAAGCACTCTAGTGTAATTAGATGCCATTTGTCTATTCCGGCTTTTGTTGCTATTGCTTTTGGTGTTTTAGTCATGAAGACTTTGCCCATGCCTATGTCCTGAATGATATTTCACAGATTTTCTTCAAGGGTTTTTGTGGTTTTAGGTCTTACTATAATTAAGTCTTTAATCCATCTTGAGTTAATTTTTGTATAAGGTATATGGAAGGGGTGCAATTTCAGCTTTCTACATATGGCTAGCCAGTTTTTACAGTACCATTTATTTTTATTTTTTTATTTTTTTATTTTTTTTTGAGATGGAGTCTCGCTCTGTCGCCCAGGCTGGAGTGCAGTGGCCGGATCTCAGCTCACTGCAAGCTCCGCCTCCCAGGTTTATGCCATTCTCCTGCCTCAGCCTCCCAAGTAGCTGGGACTACAGGCGCCCGCCACCTCGCCCAGCTAGTTTTTTTTTTTTTTTGTATTTTTTAGTAGAGACGGGGTTTCACCGTGTTAGCCAGGATGGAGTACCATTTATTAAATAGGGAATCCTTTCCCCATTTCTTGTTTTTGTCAGGTTTGTCAAAGATCAGATGGTTGTAGATGTGTGGTCTTATTTCTGAGGACTCTGTTCTGTTCCATTGGTCTATATCTCTGTTTTGCTACCAGTACCATGATGTTTTGGTTACTGTAGCCTTGTAGTATAGTTTGAAGTCAGGTAGCGTGATGCCTCCAGCTTCATTCTTTTTTCTTAGGATTGTTTTGTCAATGAGGGCTCTTTTTTGGTTCCATATGAACTTTAAAGCAGTTTTTTCCAAATCTGTGAAGAAAGTCAGTGGTAGCTTGATGAGGATAGCATTGAATCTGTAAATTACCTTGGGCAGTATGGCCATTTTCACAATATTGATTCTTCCTATCCATGAGCATGGAGTGTTCTTCCATTTGTTTGTGTCCCCTTTTATTTCCTTGAGCAGTGATTTGTAGTTCTCTTTGAAGAGGTCGTTCACATCCCTTGTAACTTGGACTCCTAGGTATTTTATTCTCTTTGAAGCAATTGTGAATGTGAGTTCACTCATGATCTGGCTCTCTGTTGGTCTGTTATTAATGTATAGAAATGCTTGTGATTTTTGCACATTGATTTTGTATCCTGAGACTTTGCTGTAGTTGCTTATCAGCTTAAGGAGATTTTGGGAGGAGACAATAGGGTTTTCTAAATATGCAATCATGTCATCTGCAAACAGAGACAATTTGACTTCCTCTTTTCCTGACTGAATATCCTTTATTTCTTTCTCCTGCATGATTGCCCTGGCCAGAACCTGCAATACTATGTTGAATAGGAGTGATGAGAGAGGACATCCTTGTCTTGTGCCCATTTTCAGAGGGAATGCTTCCAGTTTTTGCCCATTCAGTTTGATATAGCTCTCATTACTTTGAGATACGTTCCATCAATATCTAGTTTATTGAGAGTTTTTAGCATGACAGGCTGTTGAATTTTGTCAAAGGCCTTTTCTGCATCTATTGAGATAATCATGTGGTTTTTGTTTTTGGTTCTGTTTATGTGATGGATTACATTTATTGATTCACGTATGTTGAATCAGCCTTGCATCCCAGGGATGAAGTCGACTTGATTGTGGTGGATAAGCCTTTTGATATGCTGCTGGATTCGGTTTGCCAGTATTTTATTGAGGATTTTTGCATCATGGTTCGTCAGGGATATTGTCTAAAATGCTCTTTTTTTGTTGTGTCTCTGCCAGGCCATCATGATGATGCTGTCCTCATAAAATGAGTTAGGGAGGATTCCCTCTTTTTCTATTGATTGGAATAGTTTCATAAGAAATGGTACTAGCTCCTCTTTGTATATCTCATAGAATTCAGCTGTGAATCCATATAATCCTGGACTTTTCTTGGTTGGTAGGCTATTCATTATTGCCTCAATTTCAGAACCTGTTATTGGTCCATTTAGAGATTCACCTTCTTCCTGGCTTAGTCTTGGGAGGGTGTATGTGTCCAGGAATATATCCATTTCTTGTACATTTTTTGGTTTATTTGTACAGAGGTGTTTATAGTGTTCTCTGATGGCAGTTTGCATTTTTGTGGGATCAGTGGTGATATCCCCTTTATCAAGTTTTATTGTGTCTATTTGATTCTTTTCTCTTTTCTTCTTCATTATTCTTGCTAGCGGTCTATTTTGTTGATCTTTTCAAAACACCAGCTCCTGGATTCATTGATTCTTTTGAAGGATTTTTTTTTGTCTCTGCCTCCTTCAGTTCTGCTCTGATCTTACTTATTTTTTGTCTTCTGCTAGCTTTTGAATTTGTTTGCTCTTGCCTCTCTAGTTCTTTTAATTGAGATGTTAGAGTGGTGATTTTAGATCTTTCCTGCTTTCTCTTGTGGGGATTTAGTGCTATATATTTTCCTCCACACCCTGCTTTAAATGTGTCCCAGAGATTCTGATACATTGTGTCTTTGTTCTCTTCCATTTCAAAGAACATATTTACTTCTGACTTAATTATGTTATTTACCCAGTAGTCATTCAGGAACAGGTTGTGCAGTTTCCATGTATGTGTGCAGTTTTGAGTGAGTTTCTTAATTCTGAGTTCTCAATTGATTACACTGTGGTCTGAGAGACAGTTTGTTGTGATTTCTGTTCTTTTACATTTGCTGAGGAATGTTTTGCTTCCTATTATGTGTTCAATTTTAAAATAAGTGGGATGTGGTGCTGAGAAGAATGCATATTCTATTGATTTGTGGTGGAGAGTTCTATAGATGTCTGTTTGGTGTGCTTGGTCCAGAGCTGAGTTCAAATCCTGGATATCTTTGTTAATTTTCCATTTTCTGATAAAAATAGATCATAGGAAAACATTCTTTCTTAAAAAATGTGTCATTTATAAAGGGTGAACCATTTTTATCTAATTCAAAGCTTATTTAAAGGTTCTGTATAAAACAAGGTAAAAACAACCAGGATATCAGAGAAATGTAAATAAAGTTATAGAAATAAAAAGATTTTTTGTTGGTAAGAAAGCTTAAAGTGAAATAATTTTATATGAGAAAGAATCATGTGTGGTAAATTCAGAGCTAAAATAAAATGACTGATTTTTTAAGAAAGCAGCATGTTCAGGACAAACCAGAAAGTCCAAGCTTATTATGAATGGTCTATGTAAGTTACAATAGAGGGATATCTATATATCTATATATATTATATATTTTTTTACATAGGTTTTTAAATGGGCTTTGATGGAACTTTCTTCCATAGAAGGAATCTCAGATAAGACTTTTTAAACCTGAGCCCAGCCATAGATTCAAGGAGATATATATATATATATATCTCCTTGAATTTCAATGAAATTTAAATGAAATTTAACTTTTATTGCATCTCTCCATTTTAAGTTTTCTTTCCCCTTTTAAAGGGCATTAAATGGTATTCCTCTCTCTCAACTTATTTTTAGCTCATGTAAGTTTTTTGTTTTCATTTTTGTTTTGTGTTTGTTTTTGGAGTTCTGTTGTAATGGCCTGATGCTAAGAATGTCTCTTTAAGGTCTAAAGAAAATATTTTCTTAAAACATATTATTCTTTGCAGTGCAAAATGTCTTTACTTCTAACTTTTGGTAACTGGCCTAACAGATTTACATTTTATCGAAACAATTCCTATGTCATTATTATTAAGGTTTAGTTTGCATAGAAAAAAAAGAGATTTTTTAAATCAAAGGTTCTTACTTTTGTGTATCTCTCTGTATTGCTTTTATTATTTTTTTTTATTTATTTTTTTATTATTGTACTTTAAGTTCTAGGGTACATGTGCATAACATGCAGGTTTGTTACATATGTATACTTGTGCCACGTTGGTGTGCT
>NW_012118166.1:0-1955 GCF_000951035.1 Colobus angolensis palliatus | reverse complement strand
ACAATCCCACCAACAGTGTAAAAGTGTTCCTATTTCTCCACATCCTCTCCAACACCTGTTGCTTTTAAAGTACTTGTGGCATTGAGTTTTAGTGCTTTGACTCCTAGGTCTAAAATGGACACCACGTCCTGCTAAATTTTCAACACTGACAGTAATTAAAGCCCCATCTTCAGGCCACATAGAAGATGCCAATGAAAATAAACTGCATTCCTAAGACACAATGCCAGATATTAAAGTTATTTCGACTCAAGACCCAGGGACTATTGCAGAAGAGGTTGATGCATGATGTGTGAAATTGTAGGAGTCAATTTTGTACAGTAAAATAAGTTCAGTTTCCCTATATATTAATCATTAATGTTAAAGTCACACTGATGTAAGACCAGCATATGGGCTACTGTGTCAAATTAAACAAGATCATCTTGAAGCATTAACCAACTCCTTAATAAGCATTATGAAGGTTAGAAAAGGCTTATGGAAGTTATATCTTACCATCACAATTAAAATTTTATATATTTTTGTCAAACTTTGAAAAACAAATTTAATTGGCTTCATGCTATTTATATTAGGGCTTATTGTTTGAAAAATTATTTCTCCCTTCTCAGAGAATGAAGGTTTTTGTTTTTCTAAATCTTTGAGTTATAATTTTATTTAAATGAATTACTTACTTTAAAATGACTGTGAACCTATTTTGTGATATCGGTTGTTTTAAACCTTTGATATTTGACAAACTTTCCAAAATCAAATTATAAATTATGTCTTTTTCTGGCCTAATTAATCCTTTAAGATATTAGGTTTCCTAAAGTCCAAAAAAATGACATAATTTGGTTTATTTGTTATAAATATTATACATGAAGCATTGTCAAATATAAAATGGTGTTTGGTTTTATTGGGGGGCTGTATTTGTATAAATATGTTACTGGTACGTTTTTCAAAATTACAGAAAACTCCCATAATTCTGATAAAACTTAGTGTGTATTACTGGTAATAGTTCTAACTGCTATATTAAAGTATTGTATGCCACGAAAGTGACAAACTTTCTTGTCAATTGTGTCTTTGACTATGGCTTCCCTAAAACTTTTTGTCATCCATGGACAATTGTTGTATTATTTTGGACCTCTTTAGAAGGTGGTTTTATAATCAACTATAATACTCTAATAGGTGCTCTTGAATGCAGATTTCTGATAACGTTGGAGATTGTAACTTCAGAATAGAGAAAAAGCTTTCAAGACTCATGGAGAGCTAAAACATTCATGAATATACAGCAGTCCAGGAATTAACTGGATGGACTGAAATAATCTTCTTGAATTTTTTCTTAAAATGTTTCTGATCCTTTGTTTTGTTTTTCAGAGTCTTGGAACTTTTCTTTTGAGATATTGACAGTTTTAACAATTTAGTATACTCCTAAGAACAACATTTGGAGCATATTTGTTTCTCTCTATGTGATTTCTGGAGAATTAGAAACTATTTGTGAGTATCCTTAACTTATGACAATACAGTTATTTGCATAAGTGTGATAAGAATCTGTTTTTATTTTTAACGGGGCACAATTGGAGAAACCGGATATTTTATCAAGGCTTTGACTGGAATGGTGTGCTTTCCTTTAAGGAATCAAACCTGACTAATGGAGACAAGGGAAGCCCCTGGGAAAACTGTTCTCATATTTTTTGTACACAGTTCCTGTACAGGCTTTCTGACCTGTGGTAAGTAAATAAGGTCACTTTCTGACAAGAGCAGCAGCCCCAGGTATATATTAGAACCTCAAGTGGAGAGGACACACATCTATGGCTGGGCTCAGCTTTAAAAAGTCTTATCTGTTACTGGTGTATAAGAATGCTTGTGATTTTTGCACGTTACTTTTGTATGAGACTTTGCTGAAGTTGCTTATCAGCTTAAGGAGATTTTGGGCTGAGACAATGGGGTTTTCTAAATATACAATCATGTCATCTGCAAACAGG
>NW_012118165.1:3538-4999 GCF_000951035.1 Colobus angolensis palliatus | reverse complement strand
ACCTCTGCCTCCTGGGTTCAAGCAATTCTCCTGCCTCGGCCTCCTGAGTAGCTGGGATTACAGGTGCCCACCACCACACCTGGCTAATTTTGAAATTTTTAGTAGAGATGGAGTTTCACTATGTTGGCCAGGCTGGTCTCTAACTCCTGACCTTGTGATCTGCCTGCCTCAGCCTCCCAAAATGCTGGCATTACAGGTGTGAGCCAACACTCCCAGCCATTTTTAAATTTTTAATTCGTAATTTTTGTGGGTATGTTGTATGTTTATATATTTATGGAATACATAAGATATATTGGTACAGGCATGCAATATGTAACACATCATGAAAAATGAGGTATACATTCTCTCAACCATTTATCTTTTGTGTTACAAACAATCCAATTATATTGTTTTAGTTATTTTAAAATGTACAAATAAATTATTGACTATAGTCACTCTGTTGTGCTATAAAGTACTAGGTCTTATTCATTTTTTCTAACTATTATTTTGTACACATAAACCATCCCTACTTGCCTCCACCCACTTACTATTACCCTTCTCAGGTTCTGGCAACTAACCTTCTATTATCTCCATGAGTTTAATTATTTTGAATTTTAGTTCCCATAAATAAGTGAGAACATGTGATGTTTGTGTTTTTGTGCTTGACTTAGTTCACTTAGCATAATGACCTTCAGTTACATCTGTGGAGTTGCAAATGACAGGATCTCATTTTTGTATGGCTAAATACTACTCTACTGTATATAAGTACCACATTTTCATTAGCCATTCATCAATTGTTAAACACTTAGGCTGCTTCCAAAACTTGGCTATTGGGAACAGTGCTGCAAAAAACATGGGAGTGCAGATATCATTTTGATATACTGATTTATTTTCTTTTGGGTACCCAGCAGTGGGATTGCTGGATTCTATGGTAGCTCTATTTATAGTTTTTTGAGGAACCTCCAAATATTTCCACAGTGGTTGTGTTAATTTCCATTCCCACCAACAGTAAAAAGTCTCCCTTTTCTCCACATCCTCACCAACATTTGTTATTGCCTGTCTTTTGCATAAAGCCATTTTAACAGGGGTGCATTTCTCTGATGATCAGTGATGTTGAGCACAGTTCAAATGCCTGTTTACCATTTGTATGTGTTCCTTTGAAAAACATGTATTCAAATATTTTGCCATTTTAATTGAATTACATAGATGATTAGATTAGATTAATTAGATTTTTTTCCTATAGAGTTGTTTGAGCTCCTTATATATTCTGGTTATTAATCCTTTGTCAGATGGGTAGTTTGCAAACATTTTCTCCCATTATGTGGCTTGTCTTCTCATCTTTGTCATTGTATCCTTTGGTGTGCAGAAGCTTTTTAAGTTGATGTGATCGCATTTGTCCATTTTTGCTTTGGTTGCCTGTGCTTGTGGGGTATTACTCAATACATTTTTGCCCAGAAAAATGTCCTGGAGAGTTTACTGAAT
>NW_012118165.1:0-1648 GCF_000951035.1 Colobus angolensis palliatus | reverse complement strand
CAATTTTTTGGTTTTACTGATTTTTAATATTGGTTTCTTCACTTTAATTCCATTTATTTCTGCTTTGATTATTATTTCTTCTAATTCTGGTTTCATTTGACTCTTGCTTTTCTAGTTCTTTAAGATATATTGTTTGATTAAAGTTTTTCTCCTTTTTTGATGTGTAGGCACTTATAGTTATACATCTCCATTTTAGTGCCACCTTTACTGTAACCTATAGCTTTGGATATGTTGTGTTTCCATCATCATTTGTTTGAATATATATTTTAAAATTTTCTTCTTAATTACTTCATTGACCAGCTGGTCATTTAGGAGCATATTGTTTAATTTCTATGTGTTTGTATAGTTTCCAAAATTATTATTGTTATTGATCTGTGATACTTCATTTTTTAGATGTTTTAAGAATTGTTTTGTGAACTGATGTAAAATCTATCCTCAAGAATGATTCATGTCCTGAAAAGAAAAAGGAGTATTCTGCAGCCATTGGATGAAGGGTTCTGTAAATATCTATTAGATCCATTTTGTCTGTAGTACAGACCCTCTTCAATGCCTCTCTCAGTGGTATGAAGTTAAAACCAGGTACTGTGATTGTTCATCTGGTTTTTGGTTCTTGTGGGGCTACTTTTCTGTGAGCCCATAGTTGTTAAAATTCATGTTCTGTGGGAGGACGAACAGTGTAAGCTTCTATTCTGTCATCTTTCCCCACCTTCTGATTGAGGAATTTTGAAATGAAAGTTCCTAAAACATTTAATTACACAGAGCAAGTTGAAATACCAAATTACTGAGAAACTGAAGAATTTTACTGAGAAAATTCTAAATCTTGAGAACTTTTTAAAACTGAAAGTGACGTGAGAAAAAAAAAAAGCTAAAATCTGTATTAGTTTTCTATTGTTGCTCTAACAAATATCCACAAACTTCAAGGATTAAAATAACACATACTGTCTTACAGTTCTAGAGGGCAGAAGTCCAAAATCAATTCCACTGCACTAAAATGCAAGTGCAGACAGACCTGTGTTTCTTCTGTCTGCTCTAGGGGGGAAAGGGAGTTTCTGACCTTTTCCAGCTTCTAGAGGCCTCCTGCATTCCATGGCTTGTGGCCTCTTCCTCCAACTTCAAAGCAAGCAGTGTGGCATTTTCTCTCCTCTCTGACTGCTGCTCCTTCATCGCAGCATCCTTCATCATATCTACAAAGTATATTTGGAGGTAAAGTAACATATTAATATTTACTGGTCTGGGGTTTAGGACATGAAAATATTTTCCTTTAGGTTTTCCCTAAAATACAATACATTGAAAATTAGTTATTCCAACTGATAAAAACGTTAATGATATTAAATGTCCAGGTCCCAGATAGTGTCAAATTTTTTTGCTTTTATTTAAAATTTTTCTTTATTTTAATTATTATGCTATTTTTTAAAGTCATGGAATGGCTTTTTTTGCACTGTATAAACTTTCAGCTTGACAGTGAATTGGAAGAGCATTCATATTCACATGAACATACCTTGTTTTGCTTACTATTCCTACTAATAATAAACAGTGAATAGCTGAACTAATTCCTTCACTCTTTGTGGAAAATATTAATTTCTCTGCCAGTTCTGTGCCCTGTTAAGTACTATGGGGCCATGTGACTAGCTAAAATAATGTCAAACCT
>NW_012118164.1:7467-8038 GCF_000951035.1 Colobus angolensis palliatus | reverse complement strand
GCAACAGAGCAAGAGTCAATAAATAAACAAACAAAAAAAAGAATGCATTAAGTTGCATTAAGTGATGACTACTACGATCCTTTCTTTGTAAACCATCAAATGCTCGTTTGCATCTAGGACCAAAGAACCCCCAAGACATTCAAACCACTAACAGGGACGACTGCATGGTTGTGAGACTGAAGATTGATTTGTGCTCACTGAGCTCTTTTACTTTTTCCACAGTCTGTTTAATGACGGGATATTCCGATTCAATAGAAACATTTCAACCAAGGGTGAAGACATTTGAGCCCCAGAGGGAAAGAGATTAAGAGACAAGCATTCTCCCTTCTCCATATAGATAAATAACTGAAGATGAACGTAGGGCAAGATGCCTTCCCCTGAGGAACGGACCATGTTTAGGGACCAAGGGTGACTCAGAACTCATGGTTCCTCCCATGAGGCTCCACTGGCCCTTCCCGTGCTCACCGTGGTGTTCACACCTCAACTTACCTAGGGTGCTGTCAGAAAAATGAGTGTCAGAGCTCACCCTGAAAGCGGTTTTTGATTCCAGTCTCCCTGCTCCTATGTCTTG
>NW_012118164.1:0-1337 GCF_000951035.1 Colobus angolensis palliatus | reverse complement strand
CAGGCATGGTGGTGCATGCCTGTCATCCCAGCTACTTGGGAGGCCAAGGCAGGAGAATTGCTTGAACCCAGGAGGCAGAGGTTGCAGTGAGCCGACATCACGCCATCGCACTCCAGCATGGGCAACAAAAGTAAAACTCCATCTCAAAAAAAAAATAAAATAAAATAAAAAATAAGTTAGCTGGATGTGGTGGCACGTACCTGTAGTCCCAGCTACTTGGGAGGCTGAGGCAGGAGAATCGCTTGAGCCCAGCAGGCAGAGGTTGCAGTGAGCTGAGATGACAACACTGCACTACAGCCTGGGTGACGGAGCGAGACTCTGTCTCAAAAAAAAAAAAAAAAAATTCAGAGCTTGAAGTCAAGGTCTTTGAATCAATCCAATCCAACAAAGACAAAGAAAAAAGAGTAAGAAAATATGAACAAAGCCTCCAAGAAGTCTGGGATTATGTTAAATGCAAACCTAAGAATAATTGGTATTCTTGAGAACAAAAAGAATTCTAAAGGCCTGGAAAACATTTGGGTGCATAATTGAGAAAAACTTCCCTGGCCTTTCTAGAGACCTAGATCTCCAAATACAAGAGCACAAAGAACACCCGGGAAATTAATCACAGAAAGATCTTTACCTAGGCACGATGTCATCAGGTTATCCACAGTTAAGATGAAGGAAAGAATCTTAAGAGCTGTGAGACAGAAGCACCAGGTAACCTATGAAGGAAACTCTATCAGATTAACAGTAGATTTCTTGACAGAAACCCTGTAAGCTAGAAGGGATTGGGGCCCTATCTTCAGCCTCCTCAAACAAAACAATTATCAGCCAAGAATTTTGTATCCAGCGAAACTAAGCATCTTATATGAAGGAAAGATAGTCTTTTTCAGACAAATGCTGAGATAATTTGCCATTACCAAGACTCCACTAAAAGGAGCTCTAAATCTTGAAACAAATCCTGGAAACACATCAAAACAGAACCTCTTTTAAAGCATAAATCACAAAGGACCTATGAAACAAGAATACAAGTTAAAAAGCAGAAACGAAAAACAAAAAACAAAACCCAAGGTACACAGGCAACAAAGAGAACGATGAATTCAACAGTACCTCACGTCTCAATCCTAACATTGAATGTAAACGGCCTAAATGCTCCACTTAAAAGATACAGAATGCAGAATAAATAAGAACTCACCAGCCATCTGCTGCCTTCAGGAGACTCACCTAGCACATAAAGACTCACATAAACCAAGTGAAGGGGTAGAAAGAGGCATTTCGGCCGGGCGCGGTGGCTCAAGCCTGTAATCCCAGCACTTTGGGAGGCCGAGACGGGCGGATCACGAGGTCAGGAGATC
>NW_012118163.1:4297-6455 GCF_000951035.1 Colobus angolensis palliatus | reverse complement strand
CACATCTCAAAGCATTTTCACAGAAAGCTTCCTTCTAGCTTTTATTGCTCAATATTTGTTTTTTCACCATAGGCCATAACGGGCTCGGAAATGTCCATTTATAGATACTACAAATAGGGCGTTTCCAACTAGGTGAATCTAAATGCAGATTCCATTCTGTAAGATGAATTCACACATCACAAAGCATTTTCAAAGACAGTTTATTTCAAGTTTTTATCACGGGATACTGGGTTTTTCACTATAGGCTTCAATGGGCTGAAAAATGTTTCACTTAGTACGAAAAGAGTGTTTCAAACCAGGTGAATCAAATCACAGGTTTTATTCTGTGAGATGAATCCACACATCACAAAGAATTTTCACAGATAGCTTGTTTCTAGTTTTCAACACGGGATATTCAGTTTTTACTATAGACCTCAATAAGCTCAGAAATATCCCACGTAGATACTACAAAAAGAGTGTTTGCAACCCGGAAAATCACATCCCAGGTTTCATCCAGTGACATGAATCCAAAGCATTTTTACACGAAACATTTTTACAAAGTGCTTGTTTCTAGTTTTCATTATAGGCAGAAATGGGCTCTGAAATGTCCATTTATAGATACACAAAAGGAGTGTTTTCAACCAGGTGAATCAAAATAAAGGTCCCATTCTGTGAGATAAATCTGTACATCACAAAGTATTTTCACAGAGAACTTTTTCTAGTTTTTATCGCACGATATTCCGGTTTTCACTATATGCCACAATGGGCTCAGAAATGCCCTTTGTAGATTCTACAAAAGGAGTGTTCCCAACCTGCTGAATGGAAACACAGGTTCCGTTCTGTGAGATGAATCCATATATCACAAAGCATTTGACAGATAGTTTGTTTTTAGTTTTTATGGAGGGATATTCAGTTTTTCACTGTAGGTTTCAATGGGCACAGAAATGTCCCATTGCAGATTCTACAAAAATAGTGTATTGAAACTGATGAATCAAAACACAGGTTCCATTCTGTGAGATGAACGTATATATCACAACACACTTTCACATAGAGCTTGTTTCTAGTTTTCATTGTGGGATTTTCTGTTTTTCACTCTTTTCTTAATAGGCTCAGAAACGTCCCTTTATAGATTCTACAAAAAGTGTGTTTCGACCAGGTGAATCAAAATACATGTTCTATTCTGTGAGATGAATGCACACATCACAAAACGATTTAACAGACAACTTGTTTCTAGTTTTTATTTTGGAATATTCTATTTTTTACTATAGGCCTCTGTGGGCAAGGAAAATGTTGCTTCATAGATTTTACAAATAGAGTGTTTCTAACCTGGTGAATCAATGCACAGGTTCCACTCTGTGAGATGAATCCACACATCACAAAGCATTTTCAGAGATACCTTCTTTCTAGTTTTCATCACTTGATATTTGATTTTTTTCTTGTCAGCCTCAATGGGTTCAGAAATGTTCTATCGTATATTCTACAAAAAGAGTGTTTCCAACTTGGTGAATCAAAACACAGGTTCCATTCTATGTGATGAATCCATGCACTACAAAACATTTCACAGAGAGCTTATTTCTAGTTTTTATCATGAGATATTTGATTTTTTAATATAGGCCTCCATTGCCTCAGAAACATCCCTTCGTACATTCTACAAAAAGTGTTTCCAACCTGGTGAATCAAAACACAGGTTGCATTTGTGAGATGAATCCACATATCAAAAGGCATTTTCAGAGATATCTTCTTTCTAGTTTTAATCACTTGATAGTTGATTTTTCCTTATCATTCAAAATAAGTTCAGGAATGTCCCCTTCGTAGAATCTACAAAAAGGGTGTTTCCAATATGGTGAATCAAAACACAGGCTCCACTCTGTGAGATGAATCTACATATCACAAAGCATTTTCACAGATAGCTTGTTTCTAGTTTTTATCATGGGATTTTTTTTTTCACTGTAGGCATCAATGGGCTCTGAAATTTCCCATCGTAGAGTCTACAAAAGGAATGTTTCCAACCTGGTGAATACAAATATGGGTTTCATTCACTGAAATAAATACACACATGACAAAGTATTTTCATAGATATCTTGTTTCTAGTTTTTATCCCAAGATTTTCGATTTTTCACTGTAGGCCTCCAGAGGCTTAGAAATATTCCTTTGTAGATGCTACAGAAACTGTTTCCAA
>NW_012118163.1:0-1637 GCF_000951035.1 Colobus angolensis palliatus | reverse complement strand
CTGGCAAAGGCCCCACCCTCAAGCCTGGAAACTTACAGTCCTAAATGGGAACAGGTATTCCTGTTTTTGTATCCGAAATTCCCGTTTGGCTCACTACGCCTCCTATCCTGTACCCATGTAAACCCCAGATCCCAGGCTCCAGAAGCAGATCAACAGATGAAGAGATGAACAGAGGAGCACAAGAATGCCAGAAAAGAATGGCACAGCAGAGAGAAGAGAAGGAGCATCTGAATGCCGAGAGGAGTTCAGCTGGGGATGGTTGGAGAGATAATCAGCTGCTGGACAGCCATACTCCAGGGTAAGATCATCTTCCCACTCCATCTGCCCTCCAGCTCCTCGTCATCCCACTGAGAGCCACCTCTACCACCCAATAAAACCCCCACATTCATCCTTCAAGTCCAATTGTGACCTGATTTTTCTTAAATGCTGGACAAGGACCTGGGTCCCAAGAGCACACTGAGCTGGTTAATACTTAAGTTCTCCGTGGATGGCAAAGTTAAGAGAGTATGCTGTAACACATGCTCACTTGGGTTTCAGGAGCAAAAGGCACCCACCCCCAGACTCTGCTGTGGGCCTGGAGCCCAGGGGCACTTGCCCTGGCTCCTGCACCTGCCCATCTGCATGCTCCCCTTTCTATAATGGGTCTGAGCAGCAGCGGTGGGCAAACAGACAAGCCACACCCCTGTCACATGTCCTGAGAGGGGGTTCTAGGAACTCTCCTGTTTCGACACCTGGCTAATATTTTACAAAAGTGTTTTTTTTATAGATAGACAATCTCATTATGTTGCCAATCCTTTTGTCTTGGCCTCCCAAAGTGCTGGACTTACAGGTGTGGGACACTTTGCCCTGCCATTAGTAGTAAAAATTTTAGTGTAAACTTATTCATAATATCATCTTAATATGTTGCTATCCTTTTAGCTTGACAGTGAAGTTTAGCTCATTCATTTTCAGTATTTATTTCTAAAAAAATGCTTTAAGGTTGATTTTGATAATTTGTATCTTCATGATTTTTCCATTCAAAAATTTTTTTAAATTTCTGTTGAGATTTATTGTTGTTGTTAATTCTGGTTTAATTAGAAGCATATTTCTAAGGAGTTGAACACTTCCTAATTATATTTTGTGTGTGTGTCAGTTATATTCTTTTAGCTTACTTCTACACTTTCAAAAAAAATCTTTGAAAGAATTTATCCTTTGAAATTAGTTAATAACTTCTTTATAACCCAGCATATGGCCAATATTGATAAATGATTCATGCACACATGAAAAGAACTTGTATTTTGTCATTGTTGGATACAATGTAACAGGCTTTGTTAACACACTGTGATAATTGTGTTGTCTACATCTTTCATATCTTACTGTTTTTTCTTTTGTTGTGGTTGCTTTATCAGTTTTTGAGAGATGTGTTAAAGTTTCACAGTTTGATTTTGGATATATTTATCTCCAATCTCCATTTTTATGTGTGCTCTTTTTTTTTCTTTTTTTTTTTTTGCTTTAGGTCCATGGATGTCTACTTTGGGTGTATATGGATTGGAAATGTTATATCTTCACTGTGAATTAATCCTTTCATTAATATGACATACCCATTTTTATTTATAATAATATATCTTGTTACAAAAAGTCACTTTGTCTGATAGTTA
>NW_012118162.1:5339-7614 GCF_000951035.1 Colobus angolensis palliatus | reverse complement strand
CTCTCTCTCTTCCTCCCTCTTCTCTCTCTCTCTCCCTCACTCTCTCTCTTCCTTGCGTGGTTCCAGTTTGGGAGGCCCTTTGCCGATTCCAACAGGAACATCCGACACGAATCCAGCCGGCTCCCCTGGCTTTCTCTCCGTACCCGGGAAAAGTCAGCTCTGCCATCCGGGTTCTCGGAGGACCAGCGGGACTGAGCTAGGAGAAATCTTAGGGGACGCCCAGTTGCTTCTCAGCTTGACCGTCCTCCTTATAAAGAGGATTCTGGGTCTCTGTCTTTTGTCTGGGGATGGCTCAAACACAAACAGACGCTCTGGGCTTCCTCTTACCAGCCCACGTGGGTGCCAAACGACCCCATATTCTTAGGTCCACCCCATGGGGTATCTCCATCCCAACCTGGCCAAACGTGGCTTACAGGACAGCCTAAAGCCAGACTGTTGAATTTTTTATTGCAACACAGTCTCTGGCACCAATACGAATGCCATGATGACAGCGGATGGCCCAGACACGGCACGTTTAACTTCCAAATTCTCAGGGACCTTGACAACTTTTTCACCAGGGACGGCTAATGGCAAGAGGTTCCCTATCCTCAGGCCATCTTCCACCCTCCCTATGTCAAGTTGCACCTCTCATGACATTGTTTTTTTTTTTTTTTTGAGACGGAGTCTCGCTGTGTCGCCCAGGCTGGAGTGCAGTGGCCGGATCTCAGCTCACTGCAAGCTCTGCCTCCCGGGTTTACGCCATTCTCCTGCCTCAGCCTCCCAAGTAGCTGGGACTACAGGCACCCGCCACCTCACCCGGCTACCTTTTTGTATTCTTTAGTAGAGACGGGGTTTCAGCGTGTTAGCCAGGATGGTCTGGATCTCCTGACCTCGTGATCCGCCCGTCTCGGCCTCCCAAAGTGCTGGGATGACAGGCTTGAGCCACCGCGCCCGGCCCCTTTTTTTTTTTTTTTTTGAGACGGAGTCTCGCTGTGTCGCCCAGGCTGGAGTGCAGTGGCCGGATCTCAGCTCACTGCAAGCTCTGCCTCCCGGGTTTACGCCATTCTCCTGCCTCAGCCTCCCGAGTAGCTGGGACTACAGGCGCCCGCCACCTCACCCGGCTACCTTTTTGTATTCTTTAGTAGAGACGGGGTTTCAGCGTGTTAGCCAGGATGGTCTGGATCTCCTGACCTCGTGATCCGCCCGTCTCGGCCTCCCAAAGTGCTGGGATGACAGGCGTGAGCCACCGCGCCCGGCCTTTTTTTTTTTGAGACAGAGTCTCGCTCTGTCGCCAGGCTGGAGTGCAGTGGCGACAGAGCGAGACACCATCACCAGTAACTACCCACATCACCAGTAACTATATCCCATCACCAGTAACCATCCCCCCATCATCAGTAACTATCCCCCCATCAACAGTAACTAAGGAAGGAGACCACTACGACTCCTGCTGCCCTGCTCCCCCCACCTTGCCTAGTTCGCAAGACAGGAGCAAAGAGAAAGAAACAAAAGTAAGATAAATAGCCAGACAAGCTTGGCACCACCCAGTCCCAGGAGTTAAACAAAGTAATGAGAATAACATCAACCCCTGGCCTAAACTACTTGTGTTATCTGTAAATTCCAGACACGTGAAGATGTAATCACGACCCTTTCACGTGGAGCCCTTAAAGTTGTAAGCCTTTAAAAGGCCAAGTATTTCTTTCTCGGGGAGCTCAGCTCAGCTCTTAAGACGCAAGTCTGCCGACACTCACGGCCGAATAAAAAACCCCTTCCTTCCTTCTTTAATCCGGTATCTGAGGAGTTTTGTCTGCGGCCCGTCCTGCTACATAACTATCTCCCATCACTAGTAACTATCCCACATCACCTATAAGTATCCCCCCGTCACCAGTAACTATCCGTTCATCACTAGACCCTCTCCTCCACGTCGTTAGGGCTCCAGAGAGAGGCAGACACCCACTGCCTAGGCGCCCCAGCACCCGCAGTAAGCTCCCCACGGGGGCACCAGGAAACACTTCCCACACCCCAGCTACGAAGCCCAACCTTCAGTCACAGGGCCCACTCCATCCCTAGAAGTCCTGGCTCACTCGCCTCCCCAGTCCCCAGGGGTCCCAGGTCACTCCCCTCCCCCATCCCTAGGGGGTCCCGGGTTACTCTCTCTTCCCCCCTCCCTAGGAGTACTGGGTCACTCTCCCCTCCCCCATCCCTAGGAGTCCTGCGTTAGTCTCCCCTCCCCCATCCCTAGGGGTCCCAGGTTACTCTCCCCAACCCCATCCTTAGGGGTCCCGGGTTAGTCTCCCCA
>NW_012118162.1:0-317 GCF_000951035.1 Colobus angolensis palliatus | reverse complement strand
TGTACCTTCCTTCCCTCAATGGACCCCACCTCCAGGGCAGCGGGTCCCTTGCGCGCTGCAGACTGCAGGGGGCGCGCGTGAGCTGTGCTTGGATTTTTCTTAACCGCCCCCCCCCCCAAACCCACCTCCAAGAGCCCAGCCGCACCTGCTCCATATAAACCCAGCGGGGCGTGGAGACTCCGGGGACTGTTTCCTCAGCCTTTTGTGACTCAAAAGAGTTTAAAATAAAATGTCGAAAATAATCATATACCCAGATCATAGGCCAGTGATGTGTAGATACAGAAAACGGAATCCTACAGTTAATTTTGTTAACTGTG
>NW_012118161.1:6492-6807 GCF_000951035.1 Colobus angolensis palliatus | reverse complement strand
TGTGATCCACCCACCTTGGCCTCCCAAAGTGCTGGGATTACAGGCATGAGCCACTGTGCCTGGCCATTTCTATGATTTAAAATAATACCATCATGGGGTGTGGTGGCTCGTGCCTGTAATCCCAGCACCTTGGGAGGCCAAGATGGGAGGATCACTTGAGCCCAGCAATTCAAGACCAGCTTGGGCAACATGGTAAAATCCTGTCGGCCGGGCGCGGTGGCTCACGCCTGTAATCCTAGCACTTTGGGAGGCTGAGGCGGGCGGATCACCTGAGGTCAAGAGTTTGAGACCAGCCTGGCCAACAAGGTGAAACCC
>NW_012118161.1:0-927 GCF_000951035.1 Colobus angolensis palliatus | reverse complement strand
CGTGCATCACCACGCCCAGCTAATTTTTGTATTTTTAGGAGAGATGGGGGTTTCACCATGTTGGCCAGGCTGGTCTCGAACTCTGGACCTCAGGTGATCCACCTGTCTCAGCTTCCCAAAGTGCTGGGATTACAGGAGTGAGCCATCATGCCCAGCCTTTTTTTTTTTTTAATTTTTATTTTTTGAGACAGTCTCGCTCTTGTCACCAGGCTGGAGTGCAAGCAGCATGATCTCGGCTCACTGCAACCTCTGCCTCCCAGGTTCAAGCAATTCTCATGCCTCAACCTCCTAAGTAGCTGGGATTACAGGTGTACGCCACCAGGTCTGGCTAATTTTTGTATTTTTAATAGAGATGGGGTTTCACCATATTGGCCAGGCTGGTCTTAAACTCCTGACCTCAAGAGATCCACCTACCTTGGCCTCCGAAAGTACTGGGATTACAGACCTGAGTTACCGTACCTGGCTTGCTTCCATCTTCACATGGCTTTCTCCTCATGTCTGTCTGCTCTTCTGGGTTTTTTGTTTTTGTTTTTGTTTTTTGAGACAGGGTCTCATTCTGTCACCCAGGCTGATGTGCAGTTGTGCAAGCATAGCTTACTGCAGCCTCAAACTCCTGGGCTCAAGCCATCCTCCTACCTGTGCTGAGTAGCTGGGACTAAAAGCACACACACTGCACCCTGCTAATCCTTTTAAAAATTGTAGACTGGGTGCGGTGGCTCACACCTGTAATCCCAGCACTTTGGGAGGCCGAGGTGGGCAGATCACGAGGACAGGAGTTCGAGACTAGCCTGGCCAACATGGTAAAACCCTGTCTCTACTAAAAATACAGAAATTAGTTGGGTGTGGTGGTGCGTGCCTGTAGTTCCAGCTACTCAGGAGGCTGAGGCAGTGAACCTGGGAGGTGGAGGTTGCAGTTAGCCAAGATGG
>NW_012118160.1:3805-4316 GCF_000951035.1 Colobus angolensis palliatus | reverse complement strand
GCGCCTGGCCAAAAAATTTTTTCTTTAACCATAAATTAACCTTAGCTTACTGTATTACTTTATAATACAGTAATATACTTGTATAATAATACTTTAAAATACAGTAATATACTTTTATTATTTTTTAACTCTCTGACTTTTGTAATAACACAGTGTAAAACACATTGAACATATATATAAAAATATTTTTTCTTTATACCCTTTTTCTATAACTTTTTCGTATTTTAAAATTTTTTACTTATGTTTTTGAAATGGAGTCTCGCCCTGTTGCCCAGGCTGGAGTGCAGTGACGTGATCTCCACTCACTGCAACCTCCGCCTCCTGGGTCAAGCGATTCTCCTGCCTCAGCCTCCCCAGTAGCTGGGATTACAGGCACGCGCCCCCATGCCCAGCTAGTTTTTGCATTTTTAATAGAGACAAGGATCACGAGGTCAGCAGATCGAGACCATCCTGGCTAACATGGTGAAACCCCATCTCTTCTAAAAAAACAAAAAATTAGCCAGGCGTGGTG
>NW_012118160.1:0-1825 GCF_000951035.1 Colobus angolensis palliatus | reverse complement strand
TTGAGACAGAGTCCCACTCTGTTGCCCAGACTAGGGTGCAGTGACATGATCTTGGCTCACTGCAACCTCCGACTCCCGGGTTCAAGCAATTCTCTTGCCTCGGCCTCCCGAGTAGCTGGGATTACAGACACCTACCACCATGCCTGGCTAATTTTTTTGTATTTTTAGTAGAGACGGGATTTCGCCATGTTGGGCAGACTGGTCTCGAACTCCTGACCTCAGGTGATCCACCCGCCTTGGCCTCCCAAAATGCTGGGATTATAGGTGTGAGCCACTGCGTTCGGCCGACAGTTTTTCTTAAAATAAGGCAACAGTGAAGTTTGCCACATTGATTGACTCTTCCTTTAACAAAAGATTTCTCTGTAGCTGCAATGCTGTTGGATAGCATTATCCCCACAGTAGAACTTTCTCTCAGAATTGGAGTTAATCCCTCAAACCCTGCTGCTGCTGTATCAACTAAGCTTATGCAATATTCTAAATCCTTTGTTGTCATTTCAAAAGTGTTTACATCTTCACCTAGGAGTAGATTCCACCTCAAGAAATTGCTTTCTTTGCTTATCTATAAGAAGCACTCCTGATCTATTCAAGTATTATCATGAGATTGCAGCAGCTAAGTCACATTTTCAGGCTCTACTCCTAATTCTGGTTTTCCTGCTATTTCCACCCCATTGCAGTGACGTCCTCCACTGAAGTCTTGAACTTCTCAGTCATTCTTCTGGGTTGGAATCAAATTCCAAACTCCTGTTGATGTTGCCGTTTTGACCTCTTTCCATGAATTATGAATGGTCTTAATGGCACTTAGAATGGTGAATCCTTTCTAGAAGGTTTTCAGTTTACCCAACTCCATCAGAGCTATCATGCTATGTATGACAGCAATAACTTTATATAGTCTTCTGAAATATATTTCTTTTTTTTTGAGACAGTCTCACTCTGTTGCCCAGGCTGGAGTACAGTGGTGCGATCTCGGCTCACTGCAACCTCCGCCTCCTGGGTTCAAGCTATTCTCCTGCCTCAGCCTCGAGTAGCTGGGATTACAGGCTAATTTTTGTATTTTTAGTAGAGGTGGGGTTTCACCATGTTGGCGGTCTCAAACTCCTGACCTCAGGTGATCCACCTGCCTTGGCCTCCCAAAGTTCTGGGATTACAAGTGTGAACCACCACGCCTGGCTGAAATATGTTTGTTTGTTTATTTATTCATTTTTCGAGACAGAGTCTAGCTGTGTCAGCCAGGCTGAAGTGCATCGATGCTGAAATATATTTCTTATGCCATAAGACTTCAAAGTAAAAATTAGTCCTTGATCTGTGGGCTGTAGAATGGATGTTGTTTTACAGGGATGAAAACAAGATTCATCTCCTTGTTCATCCCCATCCAAGCTTATGGGTGACCACGTGCATTGTCAATGAGTATTAATATTTTGAAAGGAATCTTTTCTTCTGAGCAGTAGTTCTCATCAGTGGGCTTAAAATATTCCGTAAACCATGCTGTAACAGATGCGCTGTCATCCAGGCTTTGTTGTTCCATTTCTAGTGCACAGGCAGTGTAGATTTAGCATAAGTTTTTTTTTGTTTTGTTTTGTTTTTTTTGAGACAGAGTTTGGCTCTTGTCGCCCAGGCAGGAGTGAAATGGCGTGATCTTGGCTCACCACAACCTCTGCCTCCTGGGTTCAAGCGATTCTCTTGCCTCAGCCTCCTGGGTAGCTGGGAATACAGGCATGCACCACCATGCCCAGCTAATTTTGTATTTTTAGTAGAAACAGTGTTTCTCCCTGTTGGTCAGGCTGGTCTCAAACTCCCGACCTCAGGTGATCCGCCTGCCTTGGCCTCC
>NW_012118159.1:5582-6336 GCF_000951035.1 Colobus angolensis palliatus | reverse complement strand
AAAAAAAAAAAAAAAAAAAACAAATGTGTAGAAGGCCCCCTTCTCTGTATGAAAGGCTTCTTTTTCCTGCTCACCCCCACCCCAGTTCCTACCTACAAATTCCTCAGTTCAGGCTATTGGTGTTCACTTCTTGAAGACATATCTCAATCCATTAATCAAGTGAGCACCCACATTATGCCAGGAAATGCTTACAAAGATCCTGGAAGACTGGCGTCATGATCACCATTTTATACACAAGGAAACGTATGGTCAGACACCGACATGATTTGTCTGAGGTCACAGAAGTAGCAATTAGTAAAGCTGGAAATTGACCTCAGATTTTCCAAGTCAAAGCCACTGCCATGTTTTAAAACGTATATAGGCCAGGCACGGTGGCTCGTGCCTATAATCCCAGCACTTTGGGAGGCTGAGGTGGGTGGACTGCCTGAGGTCAGGAGTTCAAGACCATCTTGGCCAACATGGTGAAACCCCCGTCTCTACTAAAAATACAAAAAATTAGCGGGGCGTGGTGGCGCGTGCCTATAATCCCAGCTACTCGGGAGGCTGAGGCACAAGAGTCACTTGAACCTGGGAGGTGGAGGTTGCAGTGAGCTGAAATTGCACCATTGCACTCCAGCCTGGGCAACACAGTGAGACTCTTGTCTCAAAACAAAACAAACAAACAAACAAAAAAACCCACCATATGTAGTCTATGGGGGAAGATCCAGTAGACTTGCTATCTTCTACATTGGCTTAAAAGGCCTCACCATGCGCT
>NW_012118159.1:0-392 GCF_000951035.1 Colobus angolensis palliatus | reverse complement strand
CGGAGGTTGCAGTGAGCTGAGATCCGGCCACTGCACTCCAGCCTGGGCGACAGAGAGAGACTCCGTCTCAAAAAAAAAAAAAAACACATCTTAAGGAAAATTCAGGCTCTGATGAGCACTATGGCATAAAGCAAAGAAGAGTGGACTTGTGCCACTCTTAGCCTTACCCCATGTGAGCCATATGGCCTTCGCAAACCCAGTTAATCTCTTTGGTATTTTTCTCTTTAGCTATAAAATGCAGACACTCTGCTAAATCAGCCTGATAAGAGATGTTGTGAGGGTCGAATAAGAAAATACATAGAAGTGGCCGGGCGCGGTGGCTCAAGCCTGTAATCCCAGCACTTTGGGAGGCCGAGACGGGCGGATCACGAGGTCAGGAGATCGAGACCATC
>NW_012118158.1:2104-3762 GCF_000951035.1 Colobus angolensis palliatus | reverse complement strand
TGCCCACCACCTCGCCCGGCTAGCTTTTTGTATTTTTTATTAGAGACGGGGTTTCACCGTGTTAGCCAGGATGGTCTCGATCTCCTGACCTAGTGATCCGCCCGTCTCGGCCTCCCAAAGTGCTGGGATTACAGGCTTGAGCCACCGCGCCCGGCCAAGAAAGTTCTTAATATGAATTAGTATTAATTTATTAATTAATTTGTACATTGGAGAAAAACTCTGTGATCTTATCACTAGATGAAGCAAAAGCACTTGATGAAATTTAACACCATGATGAAACTTCTCAGCAAACTAAGAAGGGAACTTCCTTAATGTGATAAAGACTTTCATTAAATTTATAATTAATTTAGGAACAATTGACATACCTAATATTGAGGTTTTCTGTACCTAATATGATTCATCTTTCTATTTGTTAAACTTATTCTTTTGTTCTTCAGTATTTTAAAATTGTGCTTATATCAGTGTTTTACATTTGGAATTGCAAAATGATGTAATGAAACATGAAGACTGAAAGTCCTCGCTAGAGCAATTAGGCAAGAGAAAGAAATAAAGGGCATCTAAATTGGAAAGGAGGAAGTCGAATCGCCACGATCATATATGTAGAAAACCCTAAAAGCTTCACCATAAAACTCTTAGAACTGATAAATGAATTTAGTAAGATTGCAGAATACAAAATCAATATACAAAAATTAGTAGTGTTTCCATACATCAATAATGAACTAGCAGAAAAAGAAGAGAGTAATCCATATACAAAAGCGACCAAACAATGAAATACATTTGACCAAGGAGTTGAAAAATCTCTACAAGGAATACCATAAAACACTGATGAAGGAAATTGAAGCAGGCACAAAAAATGGAAAGACATCCATTTTCAAGGATTTGAAGAATTAATACTGTGAAAATGACCACATTACGAAGAGCAAGCTTAGATTCAATGCAGTCCCTATCAAAATACCAGTGACAGTCTTCACAGAAATAGAAAAAACAATCCTAAAATTAATATGGGACCACAAAGGACTGCAAATGCCAAAGCAGTTCTGAGCCAAAAGGACAAAGCTAGAGACATCACACTACCAGACTTCAAGATATACTGCAAAGCTCTAGTAATCAAAACAGCATGGTACTAGCGTAAAACCAGACAATAGACCAATTGAACAGAATAGAGAACCTAGAAATAAATCCACATATTTATAGCCAGCTGGCAAAGGTGCCAAGAACATGCTTTGGGGAAAAGACAGTCTTCAATAAATGGTGCTGGGAAAACTGGATATACATATGCAGAGTGAAACTGCACCCCTGTCTTTCACTATATACAAAAATAAGCTCTAAATGGATTAAAGACTTAAATGTAAGACAAAGGCACCAGAGACAAAATGAATCATCTATTTTCTTTTATTATTATTTTTTAAAATATAGAGATGGGGTCTTGCTACGTTGCCCAGGCTGGTCTCAAACTCCTGGGCTCAAGTGATCCTCCTGCCTTGGCCTCTCAGAGTGCTGGGGTTACAGGTGTGAGCCGCCAGTGCCCAGCTAAATACTGTATTTTCAGCCCATGTTTGCTTGCAATATGAAGACATTGCTATACTTATTGAAAAGAAGAGGCTGGGAGCGGTGGCTCATGCCTGTAATCCTAGCACTTTGGGAGGCCGAGGCAGGTG
>NW_012118158.1:0-1506 GCF_000951035.1 Colobus angolensis palliatus | reverse complement strand
TGGGAGCGGTGGCTCATGCCTGTAATCCTAGCACTTTGGGAGGCCGAGGCAGGTGGATCACCTGAGGTCAGGAGTTCGAGACCAGCCTGGCCAACCCCGTCTCTACTAAAAATATAAAAATTAACCAGACTTGCTGGTATGTGCCTGTCGTCCCAGCTACTTGGGAGGCTGAGGCAGGAAAGTATCTTGAACCCAGGAGGCGGAGGTTGAGATGAGCCAAGATTGCACCACTGCACTCCAGCCTGGACGACAGAGTGAGACTCATCTCAAAAAAACAAACAAACAAACAAACAAAAAGAATTTGCTTATAAGTTGACCCATGCGGTTCCAACCTGTATTGTTCAAAAAAACCAAAACCGCCGTTAGACCTAGAATCTCACTTCTGCAAATCTAACCTACAGTTTTATCTGCCCAAACAACAACAAAAGCATCTCTTCAAGTTTATTTATTGCTGCATTGCTTATACTAAATTGGAAATAATCTAAAATGTCCATTAACATGGTTATGCACCGTGGCGTGCACCTGTAGTTGGGAGTACTTGGGAGACTGAGGCAGTGCAATCTGATTGCACCTGTGAATAGCTCCTGCACTCCAGCCTGGACCAGCATGGCAAGACCTCATCTCTAAGAAGACAATGTTCATCAATAAGAGAATGGGCAAATATGGCCATAAGGTATTCATAGGATAAAACACTAGATAACAATGAAAATGAATTAAGAAGAACTACAAGTATCCATCATGGAAATACTTCACAGTGTTATGTGAACAAAATTAAAGCATTATACATATAAAAACTGAAGTTTTTGTGTATCTATTGAAAGTTTAACAATATGTAAGGCAATGCTGTTATGTCACTTACAATCCTTTCTTTGAAATGAAAGGCAAGTTGATGTGTGTTTAAACTAGAAATCCCAGGAAAAAATCAGAAAGATACCTGGGCTTAAAGAAAGATACTAAATGGGGCCGGGCACCATGGCTCACGCCTGTGATTCCAACACTTTGGGAGGCCGAGGCTGGTGGATCACCTGAGATCAAGAGTTCGAAACCAGCCTGGCCAACATGGCGAAACCCTGTCTCTACTAAAAATACAAAAATAAGCCAAATGTGGTGGCATGTACCTGTAGTCCCAGCTACTTGGGAGGCTGAGGCAGGAGAATTGTTTGAACCTGGGAGGCAGAGGTTGCAGTGAGCCGAGATTGTGCCGTTGCACTACAGCCTGGGCAACAGAGTGAGATTCCATATCCAAAAAAAAACAGATGCTAAAAGGAAAGCAAGGGCAAGTAAATGTCAAATTCATCTCATGCCATAGAACTACTTTTTTTTTTTTTTTTTTGAGTCGGAGTCTTGCTGTGTCACCCAGGCTGGAGTGCAGTGGCACCATCTCAGCTCACTGCAAGCCCCGCCTCCTAGATTCATGCCATTCTCCTGCCTCAGCCTCCTGAGTAGCTGAGACTACAGGTGCCTGCCACCTCGCCCGGCTAATTTTTTGTATTTTTAGTAGAGACG
>NW_012118157.1:2570-3961 GCF_000951035.1 Colobus angolensis palliatus | reverse complement strand
CCAGCCTGGGTGACAGAGCGAGACTCCGTCTAAAAAAAAAAAAAAAAAAAAAAGTTTGGACTTTATTGTATAGCTGATGACAGATTATTGAACCTCTTCTAGGAGATTCACATCAAAGGTTTTAAAGTCAGATAGAAATAAGACCTCATGTGTGTTTCAGGTCAGAATTCTTGCAAGGGTATGAAAAAAAGAGATTGAAGGTGGGGTAGAGCTGCAGGCTTTTCTTGTAGTATAGATGAGTGTTGATGACAGTTTTTTTTAGGGCAGGGGTTGCAGTAAAGAAATTCAGAAACCTGCAGAGGCAAGGAGTTTGCAGTTGGGAAGATTTGGGGGTATTGATGAGAAAAGTTAAGGATAACTCAGGTTGCAAGCCTCACTTTCTGGAAGGATGACAACACCATTGAGAGAAAAATCAAGAGAGATTGACATTGGGGAAATAATAAATTCAATTTTGGACATGTATTTAGGATGCTGGCAAAAATCTGGGTAGAGCTGTCCAGCAGTTGGGGTTGGTAGATGGTAGTGACGAGACTGTGAGTGGGAATGTAAGAAGTTTATGAAGAGAATTTCTTCAGGACCCACCAGAAAGAAGGTCGCTGGAAGAAAGAATGGCATTCACTTAAAACAGTTCCTGGGAAAGTATTGAGAACAAGTTTTACAGGGCTGAAGCCCTGTTACACTGTAGAAGCTTCCAAGAATAAAATTGAAAATCCTTTCCTCTAAGAGATAACCACTGTTGCTCTATTTCTTTCCAGTTATTTTTCTATGTGAAAAGTATTTTAACAGTTGAGATCACACTGTATATGTAGTTATATATGCAGTTTTCTCACTTATTATATTGTGAGCATCATCTTATGTTACTAAATTTTTCATAAATATATTTTTTTCTGGAAATAATAAGAAAACAATGTCTTTACAGCAATATGTAGAAGCAGGGACATACATTGTGTTGGAAATTCAGCTGGACAAAGCTTTGGTTCCAAAGCGAATGCCAGAGGAGCTAGCCAGAAGGTTTGTAGCTATGGTGCTTATACTAGTTTTGTACAATTTGGGTGTAAATAAGAGAAAGTCAGATTGTCCCCATGATTGTAATTTCCCTTGGGCTAAGCAGGAGTTATCTGGTTTTTTTCTAGATGAAGTTTTTGTTGTTGTTGTTATTGTTGTTACCTTATCACAAAAGCATTGCATACTCATTATAAAAATTTTTAGGAAGCTAGGTACGGTGGCTCATGCCTGTAATCCTAGCACTTTGGGAGGCCGAGGCGGGGAGGTTGCCTGAGCTCAGGAGTTTGAGACCAGCCTGGGCAACACGGTGAAACCCTGTCTCTACTAAAATACAAAAAATTAGCTAGGCATGGCAGCATGCACCTGTAATCCCAGCTACTTGGGAG
>NW_012118157.1:0-1190 GCF_000951035.1 Colobus angolensis palliatus | reverse complement strand
ACAATGCCAACAGCATGCTGGGTAACGTTGTAGACTCTCCCGGTTTTGCCATGGTAACATTTGTGGGGCATTCCTTTTTGAACAGTACCCATTCCCTTGATGTCTACAATATCACCTTTCTTATAGATTCGCATATACGTGGCCAAAGGAACAACTCCATGTTTTCTAAAAGGCCTAGAGAACATATATCGGGTGCCTCTCCTCTTTCCCTTTGTGTTCGTCATTTTGGCGAATTACTGGAAGATGGCGGTTCTGGCCGAAAGGCGAGTGTTCTTCTTTAGTGTATGTGTAGAGAACTATATATTTCCCTCTGAGCACTGCTTTCACTGCATTTCATGACTTTTTATTTGGTTTTTGTTTTCATTTGTCTAAAGGATTTTATTTTTTTAAAATTTCCCTCGTGGTTTCTTCTTTGAACCATTGGTTGAGTGTGTTGCTTAAATTTTCTTATTTCAGTTATTAAATATTCTTATTTTCTTAATTTTAAGTCTTCTGTTACTCAATTTTAGTTTTATTTCATTGTGATCAGAAAATATGCTTCATATGATTTCAATCTTTTTTTTTTTTTTTGAGACAGAGTTTCACTCTTGTTGCCCAGGCTGGAGTGCAATGGTGTGATCTCAGCTCATGGCAACCTCTGCCTCCTGGGTTCAAGTGATTCTCCTGCCTCAGTCTCCTGAGTAACTAGGATTACAGGCATGTGCCATCACACCTGGCTGATTTTGTATTTTTAATAGAGACAGGGTTTCTCCATTTTGGTCAGGCTGGTCTCAAACTCCCGACCTCAGGTGATCTGCCTGCTTCGGCCTCCCAAATTGCTGGAATTACAAGCATGAACCATCATGCTCAGCCATGATTTCAATCTTTTAAAATTTATTGATACTTGTTTTGTGGCCTGACATATGGTATACCCTGCAGAATGTTCTATGTGCACTTGAGAAGAATGTGTAATCTGTTGTTATTGAGTGGAATGTTCTCTATATGTCTGTTAGATCTAATTGGTTTATAGGGTTGTTCAAATCCCTTCTGTCTTTTTGTCTTCCTGTCTCTTCTCTTCTCTTGTCTTCTCTTCTCTTTTGTCTCACTCTGTCACCCAGGCTGGAGAGCAGTGGCATGATCTCAGCTCACTGCAACCTCTGCCTCCCAGGTTCAAGCAATTCTCCTGCCTCAGCCTCCCAAGCAGCTGGGAC
>NW_012118156.1:4745-5724 GCF_000951035.1 Colobus angolensis palliatus | reverse complement strand
TCTTTAGAGAGAAATTTTGCATTATCTAATAATAAAATGTACATAATGTAAATGCCATATTGCTGAGAAAGTCATCTTCTAATTTTGTATCTGAGTGTGTGTGTGCATGCACGTGTGTGTGAGTGTGTGTATGTGTAGTAACATAACAAAATCAAAAAAAAAAAAAAGAAAGAAAAAACTCCAAGGGGATACAGTTAAAATTCAGAATAGAGATGGAGTTGGCTACCATCCAATAAATGTTGGTTTCACTGATGAGTTGTTTTTAGCCACATGGTAGTTACCTAGGTGTTCATTATATTATTCTTTATATATTTTGATGCGTGATATAGTCATAACAACTTTTGAAAGTAAAAAAAAAAATCGCTAGAGTAATTTAATTCCAACTAGTTCAGTTTTTCAGTTTTGGTTCAGATATATTTTTATTCCTCAGTGAACTTCAATACCTCTCCCTTGCATGATTCTCAGCCAGTCATGTTGCTTATTATTTCAGTGAGAAAATGAAAGCAATCAGAAGATAATTTGTTCAACTTCTCACCCCCAAACCCACCAGTTACTGGCATTCTTTGAGTGAACGAAAGAATGATACAAAATTCAAGTAATAACGATCTTATATTCAATAATACATTATCAACATAATTAGTCATTTAAAAATGAAAATAAAAACTACAATGAAATACTACCTCACTCTCATGAAGATGGCTATAATTTCAAAGACAAACCATAACAAGTGATGGCCAAGATGTGGAGAAATTGGAACCCTCAATACTTGCTGGTGGGAATGTAAAGTGGCGCAGCCTCTGTGAAAATCGATTTGGGGCTAGGCATGGTGGCTCATCGTGCACTTTGGGAGGTCACCTAAGGTCAAGAGTTCGAGACTAGCCTGACCAATATGGTGAAACCCCCTCTCTACTAAAAATACAAAAATTAGGCCGGGCATGGTGGCTTATGCCTGTAATCCCAGCACTTTGGGAGGCTGAGG
>NW_012118156.1:0-290 GCF_000951035.1 Colobus angolensis palliatus | reverse complement strand
ACATTCCTTCCACGTTCCCCCTTCCCTGCCCAGATTATGTCAAAGCAAATCTCATTCATCATATCATTTGTAAATAGTCTGGTATGTACTTATTTAAAAAGTACATTTTTTGGTAAACAAATGTAATAGCATTACCATAGATAACAATCATACTCTAATATAAACAGATATCTAATTAGTTTTCCAATATCCCTATTTATCTAGGAAAATTATCTTTGGACAAGTCAGGCTAAGCAAGACTCCATACATTGCAACTGATGGACACTCTTATACATTTCTCTTAATTATTA
>NW_012118155.1:1953735-1955888 GCF_000951035.1 Colobus angolensis palliatus | reverse complement strand
ACTGACATGATGTCTGGGAATGCCGTGTGTATATAGGGGAACAGGTTCTCCAGACCCCTTGCATCATTCAGGGCCATGAACTTGATGGCACCAGGGGAATGTGGAGAAACTGATGATGCCACATGAAGTCTACACCAAATATCATCCTTGAGAGTCTTTAGTTTTTTTAATTTTAATTTTTTTTTCTCACCAACAAATCATGCACAGAATTCAGAGGAGATTTCCAAGGCCCTGGAGGATTGAGAGTACACAAAAAAGAAGGCAGCCTGGACTCTTGATTTCCTGCTTAAAGAAGAGCTTCTCAGGAGATCCCCTGGACCACACACATCTTCACTGGAGTATGAGTGAGTCAGGAGATATATATATATAAATATGTGTGTGTGTGTGTGTGTGTGTGTGTGTGTGTGTATTTTATTAAACCACTGAGATTTTAGGGTTATTTATTACAGAAGTCAGAAAACTTACGGTGAATACAGATATCGAACCAAAAGTAATTATATCTATGAATTACTCTCACAGGAGAGAATTCTAGTTTTCTCCCTTGTTTAAATTGTTAGTCCTTGATTTATTGAAATGCCTTTCCTACAATATAGAACGGGATAATGAACTCTGAACGATAATTTATTGAGTCCAAATCGTGCTTGTGATTTTTTTTTTCCTCATTCAAAAAATCCGTTTGAGTAAAGGGCAACAGAAAAACACTTCTTTGGTTGCAGGAAAAAGTACATGATTTAGTTGTACTTAAGTAAGAGGTGAATCTAGGGTTTTTTCCAAGCCTGGAAAATAGAACAGAAATTTAACAGGAAGGTATGGCACTGATATAGGAGTTATAAATACACAAGGCAGAAATTAATTATGTCTGAGAGATGTTCCTGGAAAGCTGTTAATCCATTGTTTTTCACCCGTTGTCAGAGCAACCACTAGAGATGAGTGGACTGTCAGTAATAATCAGAGTCAGGTCATGAACTCTTAAAAGTGACAAATGTAAAATCTCCAAATTGAAAGAAAGAAAAAAAAGAAAAAACTCTTAGGTGCTGAGGTCTCAGGTCTCAGTGACAGAAGGCAGCTGGCAATGTGTTATTTGATGTAAGCCTAGGTCACTTCTTTTTTCTCAGGAGCCATGCTGGACAAGAACTGTGTTGTAAATTTGATGTCCCACCTGCCATGGAAGTTGAGTTGTGGTCTTATGATCAGGAAAGCTAGCATTAATAGCTTCATTAAAAATAAACATGTCTGGCTGGGCACGGTGGCTCACACCTGTAATCCCAGCACTTTGGGAGGCCGAGGTGGGCAGATCATTTGAGATCAAGAGTTAGAGACCAGCCTGGTCAGCATGATGAAACCACGTCTCTACTAAAAATACAAAAAAATTAGACTGGCGTGGTGGTGCATGCCTGTAATCTCAGCTACTCAGAAGGCTGAGGCAGGAGAATCACTTGACTAGGGAAGCAGAGGTTGCAGTGAGTCGAGATGGCGCACTGCCCTCCAGCTTGGGCGACAGAGCGAGAGTCCCTCTCAAAAACAAAGAGAAAGAAACAAAAATAATAAATATGTCTAACCAGACCCTAAGTTCTCTTTTTTTCAATTATGATTTTTAAAGCTAAAGGATTTTAGTAGAGTAGCCAACGAGAAACAAGGCCAAAACAGAGGGCAGATAGAGGAACAGAGGAAACACAGGGGGAAAAGCAAAGCTTTTAGGAGAAAGGGGTGTTCAAAAATCTAGTGCAATAGAGTGCTGCAGTCCAAGAGAAGAAAGAAAGAGGGCAGTATTGCAGGAACAGATAAAACAGATGGAAGCCGACTTACAGAAGATATTCAGCCACATTCTTGTTAGAAAATACTATTAAGTGACATAGATTTAAAGAAAATTTACTGAAAAGATCTGAGTACTATCACTTTAAACTTATATAAAAACATTAATAAAAAGAATTTTCACAATGTCATGTAATGCAGTGTGGTGATTACATTCATGACAATTAGACTACAAAGGTATTATATGTATTAGATAATAGCTATAATTAATATATTATATAAAGTATATGTCATATATTATACAGTCTTTTATATATAGCATAGCTATACCTATAATAAGCAAGCTTATAATATACAATATCTATATTTTTATAATAGCTATAATATATTTATAATATATA
>NW_012118155.1:1949076-1949980 GCF_000951035.1 Colobus angolensis palliatus | reverse complement strand
ACCAAAACCCCATCAGTACGTCACCATCATCAAAGACCAGAGGCAGATAAAACCACAAAGATGGGGAAAAAGCAGGGAAGAAAAGCTGGAAATTGAAAATATAAGAGCACATCTCCCCCTCCAAAGGAACACAGCTCATCGCCAGCAACAGCTCAAAGCTGGATGGAGAATGACTTTGACAAGATGAGAGAAGAAGGCTTCAGTCCATCAAACTTCTCAGAGCTAAAGGAGGAAACACGTACTCAGCGCAAAGAAACTAAAAATCTTGAAAAAAGAGTGGAAGAATTGATAGCTAGACTAATTAACGCAGAGAAGGCCATAAACGAACTGACAGAGATGAAAACCATGACACGAGAAATACGTGACAAATGCACAAGCTTCAGTAACCGACTTGATCAACTGGAAGAAAGAGTATCAGCGATTGAGGATCAAATGAATGAAATGAAGTGAGAAGAGAAATCTAAAGAAAAAAGAAGGAAAAGAAATGAACAAAGCCTGCAAGAAGTATGGGATTATGTAAAAAGAGCAAATCTACGTCTGATTGGGGTGCCTGAAAGTGAGGGGGAAAATGGAACCAAGTTGGAAAACACTCTGCAGGATATTATCCAGGAGAACTTCCCTAACATAGCAAGGCAGGCCAACATTCCAATTCAGGAAATACAGAGAATGCCACAAAGATACTCCTCGAGAAGAGTAACTCCAAGAAACATAATTGTCAGATTCAGCAAAGTTAAAAAGAAGGAAAAAATGTTAAGAGCAACCAGAGAGAAAGGTCAGGTTATCCGCAAAGGGAAGCCCATCAGACTAAAAGCAGACCTCTCGGCAGAAACTCTCCAAGCCAGAAGAGAGTGGGGGCCAATATTCAACATTCTTAAAGAAAAGAATTTTAAACCCAGAATTTCAT
>NW_012118155.1:1930637-1947457 GCF_000951035.1 Colobus angolensis palliatus | reverse complement strand
CCTAGAACTTAAAGTATAATAAAAAAAAAATAAAATAAAATAAAATAAAATAAAATAAAATAAAATAAAGTATAATAAAAAAAAAAAACTTAACATTTACTTTTCTGCCAGTTCCACCTATTAAAACTATCCCTATAATTTGGTTAAAATGCCCCATCTATTGCATGTCTGGATTAACTCTACAGTACTCTGTTTATATATTCATTTTAATATTCTTCACATTTTTAAAAACCATCATTTGTGCATATCAGTCTTCAATTATAAATTAAATTTACCTGCAGCTGAGGGGAGAAATTAGCTCATTTCTGGAATTACACAATCTCTGATGTTTAATAAATAATTTAATTAAACAGAATAGCTTTATCTGCTAATTTTCTGAGAAAGGTTTACAGAGGGTGATGAAGAACATAACAGCACTAGACTTTTAGCAAAGATAAGGCTATAGGAATTTGTAGAAGGCTAATGCCAGGACTTCAAAGGCACAGGCAAAAAAAGAAAAACCAGACAAACCAGACTTCATGAAAATTTAAAAATTTTGTGTCTGAAAGGACGCTATCAGCAGAGTAAAAAGGCAACCCACAGATTGGGAGAAAATATATGCAAATCATATATCTGATAAGGGATTGATATCAGAACACACAGAAAACTCAACAACAACAATAAAAAACCAAATAATCCAATTTAAAAATAGGCTGGGCATGGTGGCTCATGCCTGTAATCCCAACACTTTGGGAGGCTGAGGTGGGGAATTTCTTGAGCCCAGGAGTTTGAAACTAGCCTGGTCAACATAGCGAGATCTCATCTCTACAAAAACCTTAAGAAATTAGCCGGGTGTAGTGGTGTGTACCTGTCATCCCAGCTACTCAGGAGGCTGAGGCAGGAAGATCACCTGAGTCTAGGAGGTTGAGGCTACAGTGAGCTATGACTGCGCCACTGTACTTCAGCCGGGGTGACAGAGCAAGATCCTGCCAAAAATAAACAAATAAAACAGGCAAATAGCTTGGCAGAGTGGCATGTACCTGTAGTCCCAGCTACTTGAGAGGCTGAAGCAGGATTGCTTGAGTCCAGGAGTTCAAGTTCGGCATGGGCAACATTAGGGAGACCTCATACTCAAGATAAAAAATAATAAAATAAATAATAAGCAAAGGATTTGAATAGACATTTCGCTAAAGAAAATATATATACAAATGGCCAAGAAGCAAACTAATTAGGGAAATGCAAATCAAAACTACAATGATATCATCACATACCCATCAGAATGCCTACTTTCAAAAAACCAGAAAATAACAGGTGTCAGAATATGGAGGAATTGGAATCTTTGTACACTATTGGTAAACAAAGGAATGTAAAATGATATTGCTACTATGGAAAATAGCATGAGGGTTCCTCAAAAAATTAAAAACAATTACCATATTGTGGAATCCTAGTAAGATACATAAGCAACAAGTTAGGGGCCCCAGGAGGAGGAAAGCAATTCTGCTGAGACACGGCTAATCACAGGCAACCCACGGGCACAACATCCTGTTCCCAAATACCTCGTTCAACACATAGCCCCAGCAGAGTGACCTTATCTGCACACCTTCTCTGCTCATAGTCCCTTCAGTATGACCCTATAAAACTTCCCTCTAGCCCCTGATTCTGCAGATAGCCCCTTCTCTGCTGTGCTGCCCACTGTTCTCTTGCAACTTTATCTTTGTATTTTCTCCAACAAATCTGTCCTCTTTACCTATGACTGTCTTGGTAAATTCTTTTACCACCCACAATGCCAGTCCCAGCCAGTGATACCCATGACACACATGACCCAGCAATTACACTTCTGCAGATACACCCATAAGAATTGACAGCAGGGTCTCAAAAGAGATATTTGTACATCCATGTTCACAGAAACATTATTCACAAAACAGGTCATACTCAAAGTCACTGGTAAGTTCTTGGAAACTGTGACTTTAAATGAAACCACATACAGCAGGTCATTGAACAACATCATTTCCATCTTTATCATAGGTTCTGAGGGTCGCAGTTTCAAAAGCCAATGATGTTAAGTGAAGTTTTACAGTAATTAAAATCTGCAAGTGCTTGGGTGTAGGCTCACAGCTGTAATCCCAACACTTTTAAGAGGCCAAGGCAGGTGGATCACTTAAGGACAGGAGTTCGAAGGAATTCTTAACAGAACCCATTTAGGATTAAACACGTTTTATTGTGGGTATGAAGAAACTCCCCAGGCCTCCACAAACAAGTTTACTGGAGGTCTGAAGGAACTTCCCAAACCTCCATGATTTAGCAGGAGACAAGATAAGGGTAATCACCCCAGCACATGGACCCATTTAAATTAAGTAAATTTACTAAGGCTCCAGAGGAAGGTCTTCAGGACTCAGACCTTAATTATAGATTTTTAAAAGTTACTCACTTATGTTTTTAGATGAGTGCACACTTACATGTAGACATATAGCTTAAAAGGTCTACAAGCTCTGGAAAACCGTAATTTTAAGTTGGTCTGGCAATAATTTCCAGGACTTCTCCCTGTAACCAGTTACAGGAATAAAAACTCTCTCTGGCCGGGCGTGATGGCTCATGTCTATAATCCCAGCACTTTGGGAGGCCAAGGCAGGCGGATCACCTGAGGTCAGGAGTTCAAGACCAGCCTGGCCAACATGGTGAAACCCTATCTCTACTAAAAATAAAAAAATCAGCCAGGCGTGGTGTGGCATGCACCTGTAATCCCAGCTATTTGGGAAGCTGAGGACCCAGGAGGTGAAGGTTGCAGTGAGCCAAGATCGCGCCACTGCACTCCAGCCTGGGCAACAGAATGAGACTCCGTCTCAAAAAAGCAAACAAACAAAAAAAACCCCTCTCTTCCTCCCCAGTTCATCTGCATCTCATTATTGGGCAGGAAGAAATAGCAGCCTGACCCTCAGTTGGATACGAGAACACTGGAAGCCAGGGGTTGCGGTGAGCCAAGATCGTGCCACTGCACTCTAGCCTAGAAGATATAGCAAGACTCTGTCTCAAAAAAAACCCAAAAAACCTGGAAGCAACCCAATTGACAGATGATGGATAAGCAAAATGGGGTAAATACATACAATGGACAATGGAAAATTCAGCTTTAAAAAGGAAGGAAATTCTGACATATGCTACAACATAAATATGCCTTGGGATATTATGCTAAGAGACAGACAAATATTATATGATTCTATTTACATGAGAAATAGAGTAGTCAAAATCATAAAGACAACAGAATGGTGGTTACCAGGGTCTACGTGGAAGGGGAATGGAGAGTTACTGTTTAACAGATACGGAGTTTTAGTTTTACCATATGAAAAAAGTTATGGAGTCGGATGATGGTGATGGTTGCATAGCATTAGGAATGTATTTAATACCACTGAACAGTGCACTTAAAAATGGTTAAAATGGTAAATGTTATGTGTACTTTACCACAATTTTCTTAAAGGTTACTGCTGCCAGGCACTGTTGATTTTTTCCACTCACTCTTCACAACTACCTTTTGAGGCAGGTTAAAATTCTCATCTTTTTTAAAGAGGAGGAAATGCAGGTTATGAGCAATTAGGTGTCTTCCACTTTAGCTTCCAAGATGTGATGATCACAGATATGGCTTCTAAATTCTAGAGCCAGAATTTGAAGATAGGCAGTCTATCTCCAGAGAAAACAAGACAAGACAGGTTCTCTACTACACTAGAGCTTACATTCTTGTAGGGACAGATACAAACAACCATATAAGAGATTAAAACCTTTCATATCACAGTGACAGATGCAAAATACCTTTGAAAGCAGGTACACACCAGAAAACACAGTAACCTTTACTAAAGATAACCATTAGATCCTTCCCTGCTCTGATTGGAAAGGGCGCAGAACACGGTAATGATTCTTTGAGAACCCCAAGAAAGGGCAATAATGTAGAAAGAGAAACTGGGGGTGAAATTTTGCTGCAGTTTATCTCCAGCTAGATTTGATTGAATACTACCAGGGTGAGTATTTGAAGTATTTGTATTTGGCTATATGAAGGTATCTGTAATCAGAAAAGGCTTAAAAGGGATTCTCATCAAGGAATGTTGGCATATGTAATTTTGTAACAAGTTCAAATTCCTGCTGGAAATCTGTTAAATACCACTGGTTCTTTGCATCATGTTTCGAGCAAATCCCTATGTATATTGCCTCAGCCTGTGGAGTGGCATAATTCAAATTAAATTGGGAGAAGAAGGGTAAAAACAGAACAAGATATTTTGAGGCTGGAGACAACTTTTTGACTTTGAAGTTTCACTTCCTCTTTACCTGTTTCTATTGTACAGGGCAAATAGCTCACAGTATATATTTAATGAGGAGGATTAAATAAATTAATACTTTAAACCCTTAAAATGATGCTTGAGGTCAGGTGCAGTGGCTCACGCCTGTAATCTCAGCACTTTGGGAGGCCGAGGTGGGTGGATCACGAGGTCAGGAGTTCGAGACCAGACTGGCCAACATGGTGAAACCCCATCTCTACTAAAAATACAAAAAATTAGCCCAGCAAGGAGGCATGCACCTGTAATCCCAGTTACTCAGGAGGCTGAGGCAGGAGAATCGCCTGAACCCAGGAGGCAGAGGTTGCAGTGAGCCAAGATCACACCATTGCACTCCAGCCTGGGCAACACAGCAAGACTCCATCTTGAAAAAAAAGGAAAATGATGCTTGACACATAACAGGCGCTCAGTAAATGTTGGCTGTCATTATCATTTAGTACAGTGACACATTATTTAATAATTGAGTCAGTTTCCTCATCTGTAAAATGAAAATAACATTGTAATTTCTTTGCACAGTCTTTGAGATAATAAAATGCACCAAATACCAAGCATTTGATGCTTTGCTATGATTATTCACACCGCCATAATGCAACTCACCAGGTCCAAATAACCCTATTAAGACTGTATTGGTCAGGTGCAATGGCTCATGCCTATAATCCCAGCACTTTGGGAGGCTGAGGCAGGCGGATCATTTGAGGTCAGGAGTTCGAGACCAGCCTGCCCAACATGATGACACCCCATCTCTACTAAATATACAAAAAGTAGCCAGGCGTGGTGGTGTGCACCTGTAGTCTCAGCTACTGGGAGGCTGAGGCAGGAGAATGGCTTGAACCCGGGCGGTGGAGATTGCAGTGAGCCAAGACAGTGCCACTGCACTCCAGCCTGCATGACAGAGTGAGACTGTCTCAAAAGAAAAAAAAAAAAGACTGTATTATGACTTTCCTGAGACCTAGGCACTTTTGCCTTCAATGGCCCCTTCCCCTAAGTTATCAAAAATCGTATTTTATGACTGCATTGGTATAAAACGAATATAATACAGGCTAGATTCGTTATATTCATAAACATTATGGTCTTTTTAAAAACGAAATTTAAATTAAAACACTTTCGTGGACCCCTAAAACTATCATGGGTTCAGGCAGGCGAATCGCTTGAACCTAGGAGGCGGAGGTTGCAGTGAGCCAAGATCGCGCCACTGCACTCCAGCCTGGGTGACAGAGTGAGACTGTCTCAAAAAACAAAGAAAACAAAAAAAACCTCTCTTCCTCCCCAGTTCATCTGCATCTCATTATTGGGCGGCACCGTACTTACTGTGCCTAAAGAATAAGTTGGCCCTGAGCCTCTTTACCTGTCTACATATTACCTGTCTTCATATTCCTTAGCATAGATGGGCTTCTCAGCAACATGACTTTGCATATGTGGGACTAGAACCCAGCCTTTGGGCAGGTGGAACGCAACAATAAGCTTGTGACCTAGAGATACAGGTCTCAGCTCTATAGCTTTCTAGACTCAGCTTCATCCGCAAATTAGCATTGAGATGAATAACAACGTTTTAGAAACGCTAATAATGTAAACGCGATCGATCTGACTACTTCAGGAAAACCCCTCATATAGCTCGCGCTCCGTCTCTCCTTTCAAGCCGCAAGCCCACAATTTGTCCCGGCTCCCTCCAGATCCCACCAAGGTCACCCTGGAAGCGTCCTCTCTTTTCTCGCCCTGCACCCGCATCACGCCCGTTCTCCCAAGGCTAGCACCCACCAACAGCCTTCGGAAAGCCACGAGTGAGGAAGCCCCCAAATCCGAGTCGAGTGCCAAGGGGGCGGCCAGAAAGCGCTGCCACCGCAGTAACCGAAACCCGTCGCAACAAACTCATGCCCGCCATGGCTACTACGAGCAACAGGAAAAACGGGGACGGGTCACGGAAGCTGAGGGAACCAATTTACCAATAGGACAAAGGCAGGAAGTGGCCATCTTAAGTGAGGGCAAGTTTCTAGTCCCTTCACGGCGGGCTTGAGGAGCCGGAAGTGACGCCATCGTTGGCGGAAACGCGGTTTGCCTAGTTATGCGAAAACATGGCTGCGGCAGGTTTGGCCCTTCTTTGTAGGCGAGTCTCAGCTGCCCTGAAAGCTTCCAGGTCGTTAATAACCCCTCAGGTCCCTGCCTGCACAGGGTAAGTGATGTGTAAAGTAGGTTTGCCCACCTCTCCAACTTTGGATCTTCTTTGGTTGCCGAGATGCCGAGAACAGTTCAAGAATGGAAAGGCCGCTTGGATGGCAGAGCCGGAGCCTCCTTTGGTGAGGAGTGAGTGACCTTGGAGAAGTCGCCCACCTCCGACATTTCTATTTCTTCCTCATTTTGTTGCTGCCCGCTGCGGACAAGACAGTATATGGGGTTTGTAGATGTCCAGAATTTGTTCAAGTAAATAAACCTATAAGTACAGAAGCATCCTGTTGGGCTGGGTGAAGTGGGAAAAACTTTACCTAAGATGTTTTTGTTATGATACTCAAGTCTGTGTCAAGTTTGGATGGCTTAAAAAAGAAGAGTGTTTGTATTTACAGAATGTGTTACAATGAAAGTAACTGGTAACTTAGTAACTTCTTTAATTTTTTTTTTTTTTTGGTTCTGGATCCAGTGAAGGATCGTTTATTACATTGGTTGCCCTGACTCTTTAGTCTCTAATCCGGAACAATTTCTTTTTTTCTCTGTCTTAATGTTGTTGACATTTTGATGAGATTAGCTTTTTAAGAATCTCTCTTCTTTTGGATTTTTCTGATTGTTTCCTCATGATTAGATTTAGGCTAAATATTTTTGGTAGGGATACAACACTTGTGATAAGCTTCATTATTTACTTTCAGATCATCTCAGGTCATTAACAATTTTTTAAAAACAGGAAGTTTGAATTACTGCATAATAATTTATCCAGATGCACAATAATTTTTGAACCATTCTCAGCTGCACATTTACATAATTAAAAACTTGATATCCTATATAGTGCTTTAATAAACATCTTGATTTACAAATTCCCATCTATGATAATTTCTTCAGTTGAAATTTCTAGATGTAGAATTACTGAGTTAAAGGAGGAAGTATTTGAGGCTCCTGATACATGTTGCAGAATTGGGTTTTTTGTTTTTGTTTTTTGAGACAGGGACTGACTCTGTCGCCCAGGCTGGAGTGCAATGGTGTGATCTCAGCTCACTGAAACCTCTGTCTCCCAGGCTTAAACCATCCTCCCACCTCAACCTCCCGAGTAGTTGTAACCACTCCTGGCTAATTTTTGTCTTTTTGTTAAAAGACGAGGTTTTGCCATCTTGCCCAGGCTGGTCTTGAGCTCCTGGACTCAAAGTGATCCTCCCACCTCGGCCTCCCAAATTTCTGGGATAACAGGTGTGAGCCACCGTGCCCAGCCCACGTGTTGCAAAATTGACTGCTCTTTTTACCTGCGCTTGCACCCATTAGCAATGTGAGAAGGACCAAAAATGTTACCTTAAAATATAATTGTGTAAATATGTTACCTCTGAAATTATAAGGTAGCAGCTTCTATAATGAAATATTAAAAATACTTCCTAAAGCATTTTCAAAATTTATTGTAACCAAGCATGGTGGCTCATGCTTGTAATCCCAGCACTTTGGGGGGGCCAAGGTAGGAGGATCACTTGAGTCCAGGAGTTCAAGACCAGCCTGGGCAACATAGTGAGACCAAGTCTCTAAATAAGAAAAAAAAAAAAATTAATTCTTGTGCAGAAACCCTGAGTAGCTTTTTAAAACATTATAGATGATAAAATGATTTATTATGATAATGTTTGCTGCTTATAAAATCCAAATATTATAAAACTTTACTTGTTTATATGTGTTCAATTGCAGGTTTTTCCTTGGTTTGTTGCCTAAGAGTACACCAAATGTGACATCCTTTCACCAATATAGATTGCTTCATACCACGTTGTCAAGGAAAGGACTAGAAGAATTTTTTGATGACCCAAAAAACTGGGGGCAAGAAAAAGTAAAATCTGGTGAGATACTTGGATTTGTCAACATTAAATATATTTATGGAACCTCCCCCCATCATTCTAGGATTATTTATCCAGTTTAGGAATTATTTAGATGTTTCCTTTTTCAGTTTTCTTTGGGACTGTCTACTAGAGAAAATTAAAAGAACCATATAGTAGTAGAGTTAATTGTTCCTTGGCAGATTGGCAAGATGGTTAGAAAAGGAATAGGTTGAAATGATTAACTAAAGTAAGGTTTAGGGCTTATTTTAGATTTTATTTTTTAATGATAATTAAAAGTTTATTTATTTATTTAGAGATGGAGTTTTGCTCTTGTTGCCCAGGCTGGGGTGCAGTGGCACAACCTCGGCTCACCGCAGCCTCTGCCTCTCGGATTCCAGTTATTCTCCTGCCTCAGCCTCCTGAGTAGCTGGGATTACAGGCATGCGCCACCACGCCCAGCTAATTTTGTATTTTTAGTAGAGACGGGGTTTCGCCATCTTGGTTAGGCTGGTCTTGAACTCCCGACCTCAGGTGATCCCCACCATCTTGGCCTCCCAAAGTGCTGGGAATACAGGTTTGAGCCACTGCCCCCGGCCAAAAAGTTAGCTTATAATGACATAAAGTATTTTGTCATTAAGGTGTGAAAATACATTCTGTACTAATGCTAACATTTTTTGAATGCTATTGCCAGTCATGTTAATGTTATTTTCATATGTTACCTAATTTATCCCTAATTACACATTATGTTATATACTATAAAAAAGCTATTATGTAGTTTACAGATAAGGAAACAGGTTTAGACAGGTTTAGAGAGCTTAAATAATTTGCCAAAGGGCACGTGGCTAGAAATATTATTTCATGTTATGTATTATTTTAATAGGAGCAGCATGGACCTGTCAGCAACTAAGGAACAAAAGTAATGAAGATTTACACAAACTTTGGTAAGTATAGTAAGTACATTAATATCTAGACGTTTGAAGCAGTTATAGTGTAACAATGAGGTAAAAACTAAATCTGATATAGAAAATTGAGTAAAGTGATTTGTAGTACTATGGATGATAAATCTGATATTTAAGATCATGGAAGATTTTATATGACAGAGGTTAGATTATGACAAATGTCACAGTTCTCAAGTGGTCGGGAATTCAGGAATTTTACTGTGATTTACATTGGTCCTACTAACACCTTTATACTAGCAATTTCAGTCAATTAATAAAATGAAACGGGGAACAGTTAGTTGCTTTTGTTTTTTTCTTTGAGACAAGGTCTCGCTCTGTTGCCCAGCCTGGAGTGCAGTGGTACAGTCATGGCTTACTGCAGCCTTGACTTCCTGGGCTCAAGCGATCCCCCACCTCAGCCTCCTGAGTACCTGGGAGCACAAGTATGCATCACCACAACCAGCTAATTTTTTTGCATTTTGTGGTGAGGGAGTTTCCCTATGTTGCCCAGGCTGGTCTCACTGGAGCTCAAGTGATCCTCCCACTTCGGCCTCCCAACATCCTGGGATTACAGGCGTGAGCCACTGTGCCCAGCCATTGGTTGTATTTAGAATTCTCTCCCTTTTATTACGTTTTCATGATCTGTAATCTTTAGCATATTTGCTTTGGAAGGGCATGTTGGAGGGTGCATTTAATTGGGAATATAGGTAGATTTTTCTGGCAGGCTCTGATGAATTAGAGAGGGTTAAGAGGATTTAAGACAGGATTGCATTTTTAATGTACTATATGTAGCCCAAAGATATGTTTTGTTTGGACCATAATTGTTTTTTAAATTGGGAAGTTTCACACAGAAAATATTATTTCTGTCGACTCTTGAATAATGAGACCTGTGATTTGGCAACACTGGCCCTGCATTCCTACATGGCAACAACTTGGCTGGTCTGTGGAGCAACTGCCCCTTCTAGATGGAGCAGGGACACACCACTTCTTAGGCACCCTGTAGTTCTTTCACTGTGTCTACTTCCTTCATAATTGTTATCTGCCTAAGGACTCTAGTAGACATTTACTTTTTTTTATTTTCTTTTTTTGAGACACAGTCTCGCTCTGTCACCCAGGCTGGAATGCAGTGGCGTGATCTTGGCTCACTGCAACCTCCACCTCCAAGGTTCAAGCAATTGTTGTGCCTCACCCTCTGAAGTAGCTGGGATAACAGGCTCATGCCTCCATGCCCAGCTAAATTTTTGTATTTTTAGTAGAGACGGGGTTTCACCATGTTGGCTAGGCTGGTCTTGAATTCCTGGCCTCAAGTGATCTGCCTCCCTTGGCCTCCCAAAGTGCTGGGATTATATACAGACATGAGCCACTGTGCCTGGCCAGCATTTATGTTTTTTCCCCTGATGTAAAGCATTGTTTATCTTTCTTGACAAATTAAAGAATTGTAAGGTGTTTATAAAAACTACTGATACTATGTTTATTCATTATGGAAAAATAAGTTGTTTTAAAGCACTATTAGTTACCGTGGGTTATTGGTGAAAGGATAGTTGAGGCTATTTCAACATTCATCATGGCTGCAACCAACCAAAGTTTTGCCATTTCTCTTTTTTGTTTTTGTTTTGTTTTGTTTTTTTGAGACAAAGTCTCACTTTGTCGCCCAGGTTGGAATGCAATGGCGTGATCTCAGCCCACTGCAACGTCTGCCTTCCAGGTTCTCCTGCCTCAGCCTCCTGAGTAGCTGGGATTACAGGCGCGCACCACCACACCCAGCTAATTTTTGTATTTTAGTAGACGCGGGGTTTCACCATGTTGGCCAGGCTGGTCTCAAACTCCTGACTTCAAGCGATCCACCCACCTCAGCCTCTGAAAGTGCTGGGATTACAGGTGTGAGCCGCTGTACTCGGCCCTCACTCTTATTCTCAAATAGATGTATTCAGAAAATCTGTCTTCAGTTTAGCTCTGCTGCTTCAGTACCTTTGATTACGTTTGCTGTGCTCTCCCTTCTGTGATAAACTGCATCTCCTCTATGAATTTTTCCCTGGTCATCTTAGCTAGAAGAGATGTTTCTCATCTCCCCCACTTAATTCTTCTGGTACTTATATTGCCTGTCCCACCTATTATCCCACATAGATTACAGTTTCAGAAGCAGCATGGTGGAGTTAAAATAGAATGGATTTTGTACACAGAGATCAGGGATTTGAATCTTGAATTACCTGTATGACCCAGAATACCTTACTTCTCTCAGCCTTAGCTTCTTTGTTTAGTAAGTGGAAATAATGCCAACCTCAGAAGGTGGTTATGAAAACTAGATGAAATTAGTGTATATAAAATGGTTAACACATTGTCTGGCATATAATAGGTACTCAACAAATGTTATTTATCTTCCATCTGCCTTCTCTCCACTCAGAATGTAAGGACTATATTTTATGCCTCTTTGTAACTATCTTTGCACTGAATACATGTGGCAGATGGAAAGTTTATTGAACAAATGGATAAGCAAAGATAGTTATGTATATAGGACTATTCTTTGTAATCATATTCTATATATTGAGATTTCTAGTATGACTATTTTTTTTTTTTGAGACAAGATCTCACTTTATCCTCAGGCTGGAGTATAGTAGTGCGATCTTAGCCCACTGTAGCCTCGAATTCCCAGGCTCAAGCAATCTTCTTGTCTCAGTCTCCCAAACAGCTGGGGTTACAGGTGTGTGCCACCATGCCCGGCTAAGTATATTTTTTATTTTTTGTAGAGATGGGGTCTTGCTGTGTTGCCCAGGCTGGTCTTGAACTCCTGAGGTCAAGCAGTCCTCCCACCTCAACTTCCCAAAGTGCTGAGATTACAGGTGTGAGCCACAGCACTTCGCCCCTAAGTGACTTTCAAGTACAGATAATTAATTATGATGTCAGAAATCACAACTTTATTAACATAACCACAGAAGAGCATCACAAGGTTTGTGTTCTTTTGTATAGGTATGTCTTACTGAAAGAAAGAAACATGCTTTTAACCCTAGAGCAGGAGGCCAAGCGGCAGAGATTGCCAATGCCAAGTCCAGAGCGGTTAGATAAGGTAAGGATTGGAGGACGCTGGAGACTGGTATACACGATTACAGCTAAAAGGAGTTTAGCTATGTGGTTCTTGTATTTGTTGTCAAATAGATTTTTTTTTCTTATTTGTTTGAGTTTTAGTAAATGTGAGTAGTGCAAACATCATAGCTCATTTGGAAATATTTCCATCCCCCCTAAAAGAAATCTGATACTCATCTGCAGTCATTCCTCATTTCTACCTGCAATGTTTTTTTTTGGAGGGGGTGCAGGGGGCAGGAGGGTCTCACTCTGTCACCCACGCTGGAGTGCAGTGGTGTGGTATCTTAGCTCACTGCAACCTCCACCTCCCAGGATCAAGCGATTCTCTTGCCTCAGCCTCCCAAGTTGTTGGGATTACAGGCATGTACCACCATGCCAAGCTAATTTTTGTATTTTTGGTATAAATGGGGTTTCACCATGTTGCCAGACTGGTCTCAAACTCTTGACCTCAAGTGATCTACTCACCTCGGCCTCCCAAACCTACCTGCAACTTCTAACATAAATGTGGACAACTGTTTTTATTTGAGTAGATACCTAGGAGTAAAATTGCTGGCTTATATGGTAAATCTATGTTTAGCATTTTAAGAAACTGCCAAACTGTTTTCTAAGTAGCTATACCACTTTACATTCCTAGTTCTGGTTTTACCATTTCATTAATAACTAGATCAGTTTTTTACTGCTTTTTAAAATACTGTGGTAAAAATCACATAACGTAAAATGTACTATCTTGACCATTTTTAAGTGTAATAGTCAGTAGTGTTTAATAGATTTACAATGCTGTGAAATGTTGGTTACTTTTTTTTTTTTGAGACAGAGTTTCGCTTTTGTTGCCCAGGCTGGAATGCAATAGCGCGATCTTGGCATCTTGGCTCACTACAACTTCCACCTCCCATGTTGAAGCGATTCTCCTGCCTCAGCTTCCCAAGTAGCTGAGACCCCAGGCACACACCACCACGACTAGCTAATTTTTTGTATTTTTAGTAGAGATGAGGTTTCACCATGTTGGCCAGGCTGGTCTTGAACTCCTGAGCTTGTGATCTGCCTGTCTCGGCCTCCCAAAGTGCTGGGATTACGGGTATGAGCCATCGTGCCCAGCCAAATACTTATGTTTTTATTCAGATTTATGTTTTTACTCGATTGCTTTCAAGATCAACCCTTTATTGATTTTTTCTGTAGCATAGTAAGTAGTGAGAACAGAACTCAGTTTTTATAATAGCATTAGTGCTGCTACCTAACCTTAGCTACTTTAGTTTCCTTTCCTCACACCAGTCGCAGCCATTGTTACCACACTGCCTTTAAGATGGAAGGACAATAATACCTGGAGAAAATCAAAGAGGAAAAAAATGAAACCTCATTGATTTACCCTAATTATGGAGAAGGTTATTCTGATGTAGTGAAAGTTGAGTTATATAACATTTTTTTCTTTTATCTTTATTTTGACGTAATATTAGACTCACAGAAAAATTACAAGAATAGTAGAAGGAATTCTCATATACCCTTTACCCCGATTCCTCTGTTTTACTGCATTTACCTTATCCTTCTATTCATCCATCACTCCTCCATACACACTATTTTTTCTCAAATGTTTGAGAGTAAGTTGTACACATGACATCCCTTTATCTACAAAAACTTCATGAAAACCAGGATATTCCCTTATATAACCACTATGTAATTTTCAAAATCAGGAAATTAACATTGATACAGTTCTATTAGCTGTAATCTACAGATCTTATTCAGAGTTTATCAGTTATCCCAAGTGTCCTTTATGGCAAAAGAAAATTCTGCATCATGAATTTTCATGTCTCTTTAGTCTAATCTGGAGACTATCTCCTTTAATCTTTCGTTGTGTTTCCTGACATTGAACTTTTTTAAAAGTATAGGGCCTGGGAGGTTGAGGCTGCAGTGAGCCCGGATTGCGCCACCAAACTCTAGCTTCGGTGACCGAGCAAGACCCTGTCTCAATAAATAAAAAACTGAAAGTGCATTGACAAGGATGCTTTATAAAGAACACATTATTTGATGAAAAAGCTTTTGTTATAATGGTGCTGTTATAGAACTTTTGAACTTCAACAGTGGATTATCTGCTTTAAATATATATTTCAGAGGTGAACTTCAGCACCGTAGGTCATATGTACTGCACTTTCTCAATCAGTAGAACCCAAAATAATAAAACTTTACTCCAGAGAAGCTGAAAGTGACCGTAATTTTTTCAAACTTCAAATATATCTGGTGTTTCCAGTGTTTTGTGACATACTGCTAGGAAACTTTATTAAGCAAAAATGTAAAAAAATTTCTCAATATAAGATAGAAACCAAAGATTTGAAACTGTTTTAAGGAAAACAGAAAAGAAGAATTATAACTGGGATATAATTCTTATCACTGGGCTGATCTGAGTTGATACCCAGTTCAAGCATATTACTGACAAATTTTACTTACAGAGTAATATAAAAATTAAGGGAGAAATTGTATAATTCTGGCACAATAGCTATGACTGTAACTAAAGTATCAACTATCCATCTGAGATAAAAGACCCTCACTATATGTGCTTCTCTTCAGAGTATTAGTACCTATGTATCACACAAATAAATGATATTATGTTACTTCCCTTGTGTTTGAAATACAGAAACAAGGCACATGATAAAAGATTGATTATAATTTTGCAAGTGTATCTTTTTGTCTCTTTTTAAAAAATGTGTTTCAAGGGCTACTCTGTAATATTAATTATTGGCTGTAAAGAGAAGTGTATACTCTTACCCTGGAACACAGTCCTATTAATTTTATATTCTCTCAACTGACGCTTTTGGCACTGAGAAACTTACAGAAAAGATGGCTCTTTGAGGTTGACTTGTTTACAGTAAGGTATATCTAAATAATACTTTTGATTTTCCTTCACATTTCTTGGCATGAACTTCTAAATGTTAATTCTGTGGACTTGGTAGCCATTTACTTTCTATCTTTGTGAGCTAATACTGGATTTCAGCTGGAAGCCTCAAGTCGTACCCTTGCTTAGGCAAACTCTTTAATGTAGTTAGTCAACAACCAGATTTACTAAAACTTTCTAAAGATTAGCAAGTTTTATATAAAGCCCTTATCAGTATGGTCCCTTTACCCTCCTGGGTTTGCTGGTCTTCAAAATAGAATTTGTCTTAGTCATCTTTTCTTTTTCAGGGATTTTGTAGAAAATAAAATAGTTAAGAGGAAAGCATGTGAATTCAGCTACTGTAAGGCATTTAGTGAAGTTGAGGATAGCAGAAGTGCTGAGTGTGAACTGAGCAGGTTATGGGCCGGGTGCGATGGCTCACGTCTGTAATCCCAGCACTTTGGGAGGCCAAGGCAAACAGATCACTTGAGCCAGGGAGTTTGAGACCAGCCTGGGCTACATGGCAAAACCCTGTCTCTACCAAAACATACAAAAATCATTCGGGTGTGATAGTGCATGCCTGTAGTCCCAGCTACTTGGGAGGCTGAGTTGGGAGGATTGCTTGAACCTGGGAGGCAGAGGTTGCAGTAAGCCAAGATCGTGCCACTGCACTCCAGCCTGGGTGACAGAGCTAGACCCTGTCTCAAAAAACAAAAATGAAACAGATTATGAAATAATTTATCTAAATTTGTGGCTTTCACATCTTTTTCAGATCTCATAGCTACCTGGGAGATTATAATCTGTGCTTTTTTTGAGGATTCTTATGAGAAACAAATGTGCTTATACAGTATTTGATATCTCTTGTGATGCTTAAGGGACATACATAACACATAAAATGGCTCTCAGTATGTATTTAGAACTATGAAAAAGTTTGGCCCATCTCACATGACAATCCCCAACATATGAATATTTATGTATAAACAAATATAAGGCCGGGTATGGTGGCTCATGCCTGTAATCCCAGCACTTTGGGAGGCCAAGGTGGGCAGGTCACCTGGGGCCAGGAGTTCTAGAGCAGCCTGGCCAATATGGTGAAACCCCGTCTCTACTAAAAATACAAAAAATTAGCCGGGCTTGGTGGCGGGTGCCTGTAATCCCAGCTGCTCAGGAGGCTGAGGTGGGAGAATCACTTGAACCTGGAAGGTGGAGGTTGCAGTGAGCCGAGATCATGCCACTGCACTCCAGCCTGATTGACAGAGCAAGACTCTGTCTCAAAAAAAAAAAAAATACATATATATAACTCTGCCAATGTATACAGTATAAAACAATAGAAATCTTAAAGAGGTAAAAATAAATAGAAGTTTAATAATATCATCTTGCATGTTGATAAATCTTTGGAGATTCTTATCTGGATGGACTGCTATTCCTTTCCTTGTAGTAGCAACAGCTACCAAGCGGGCCGCAATATCTGTGTCTGCATGTCAGGGACACAGTGATTAGTTGAGACCAGAACATGTCTTTTTTAATATAATGAAAATAGCAAATTGTTGTCACTTCTTATTAGCTCATTGAGTTTTGAAATAACATGAATCAAATTGGGTCTCCAAAAAGAATCTATATAAGTGTATCTCACTCCAAACAGAACTAATATGTGGAAATAGAT
>NW_012118155.1:1890697-1928257 GCF_000951035.1 Colobus angolensis palliatus | reverse complement strand
AAAAAAAAAAAAAAAAAAAGAGCCACTGTTAACATTATAGTATGTATCCTTTGAAAAGTTTTATTGCCTTTCTATTCTTGTATCTATATGTAAATGGAAAAATTTCTACTCTTACGTTAAAATGAAGGTCCAAATAATTCAGTTGCATACAGTGTGAGTTCATGTTATTGCAAGGCTGTTGAAAAGAAATGGGGCTAGGAAGAGAAGTCTGTTGTATTATATGTAAACTGATGTTGTCCTGCAGAATGTTGATCTCCAAATATTTCCTTTAGCACATTTTTCCTGCATTAGGTTTATCATTGAATAGGGAGAACACAGGGCTTCTGTTATGATAGAGGAGTGCATGTTCCCATGAGCCCCTCACTGATAACTATACAAACTTAAAATTTTTTTTTTAAAGAGCTATTTTAAAACACTTGGGCCATATCCAAAAGGAGACAAAGCCGGAGGACAGAGTTTAATCCCCAAAACTGCAATTAGAAGGGAAAAGTATTGCAAGTTTATGGTTTCCTGGGCCAAGGGTGCTACTCAACTCCCATTGCTGTGGCTCCAGAGAGAGGGCAGAGGAACTAAAGGGCTCCTGGGTAAAGGTGCTAGAAATCAGAATTCAAGGCTGGGAAGGCAGCTGGAAAATTAAAAGGGAAATCGTAGCAGCACAAGAACCACAGCTTTTAACAACTCTCTTGAATAATACATTCTACTTTTAGCAAATTCCTCAAAAACTGATTCTCTCCCGCCCCCCACCACGAAAGATTTTCATACCAAAACAAACTTTTAAAAACAATTTAAACAGGAATGGAATGTATCTTTAAGCTTGGCTTTAAAGTGTTTAGTGTACTTTAGAATCACATTTAAAATTACTGATCATGCCTACTGAACCAGCTACCTCTCCTCATTTCATGTGTAGTACATCCAGTCTGCATGGCACTAAACCATCAGTCGTCTTTTTCATCACCATTGCTATATATTTAATCAGTCCTTGATTTAATTCTTGCTGCAGAATGTCTCCAGGATTTGTCTTTTCTTCTCCCATTGTCTTTGCCCTAGTGCAGTCTGTGTCTTTATCAAATTGAATTGCCGCACATCATCTTGACTGCAGTCCAATCAAATACTGCTTCCTGGCTAATTTTCCTCAAGACCTTTTTTTTAAAAAATCACATCAGGGCTGTTCAGAAACATACAGCAGCTTCTTATCTATAGGATCAAATCTTAAACTCTTTTCCTCCCAGCATTCCTACAAGTCTTAGCTACCTACCCTTCATCGAAGTCAGAACTCTTGCCTTGTTTCCTAAATGTTCTTGCTCATTTTCCACTGTTGCTTCTTCTGTGGCGAAAGCTTTTAAATCTTTGCTATTCACATTTAAGACATAGTTGAGATGCTAAGCAACTGAAGAAATCTGAGTCTGAGATTGCTCCAAGCCCAGTGTTGTGCTGTTTGATCCTTTTGTCCCTTAGTCATACAGCGTGTTTATAAATCCCCCCCCTTTTTTTTTTTTTTTGAGATGGAGTCTTGCTCTGTTGCCAGGCTGGAGTGCAGTGGTGTGATCTCGGCTTACTGCAACCTCTGCCTCCCAGGTTCTAGCGATTCTCCTGCCGCAGCCTCCTGAGTAGCTGGGACTACAGGCGCATGCCACCACGCCCAGCTAATTTTTGTATTAGTAGAGACAGGATTTCACCCTGTTGGCCAGGATGGTCTCCATCTCTTGACCTCGTGATTCTCTCGCCTCAGCCTCCCAAAGTGTTGGAATTACAGACATGAGCCACTGCACCTGGCCATAACTTTTAAAATAACGTATGAGAATGTATCAATCCCGTATCACTTTTACAGGTTTTATACACATTCTGATTTTGTTTTTGAAACTACCTTTTTTAGCCTCACCTTCAGAATGTAGCATCATCATCTTAACATTCTTAAGAATAGCAAACCTTTATTCCTTCAGATGGGTCTTTGTTTTTGTAAATGGTCAAAATTTAGTTGGAGCAAAGACTGATGAATAGAATGGGCAATCTCATTTTGACTTTAGCCTTTATTACTTTTCCTATATATGTGCATATTTTTTACTTCACCCAATTTTCTATGACCTCTCCCACAGCACTGGCATATTGTATTCAGCCTTTTTTTCCCCAAAAAACTCATTTGTAGTAACTTCAGCAGTATATCTCTTTATTGCTATATTTTATATAAGCTTATTTCTATTGATCAATATCCTGTAAGATATCAATTTAAATGGAGGTTTGGTATCGAAGGATTTTTTTTCATTTTCAATTTTTACAACTCCCAAGTTGACCCTACAGGTCAAGTAATTTATGTTGTAATTTATGCAGCACATGTGTCATGCCCTAGGATACTGATGTGTGGGAACAAACTCATTTAAGGAATAGTAAGTCTAGCCAGAGCCTAAGAATTTATTTTTGACATCATGAGATATATCCTGAGACTTGTGGGAATTCCCTACTTTCAAATAGTACTCACTCTAGCTTATCATTTCCCCTATACACAGAGTAAAACCCTGCTAAGAGATGATGCTTATTAAGTCTCAGTTTGTTACAGGTTCGTAAGATCTGGACATTCTTTCTAGTCAAGAAATAGGGATAGTTGGTATAGGGTTTCAGATGCTCTTGACTTGTGTAGGTTTACAGTGATTACTATTCAAGTTTAATAATATATATAACACACCAAATACAGAGACTGGCATGTTTGAAGCTTTGATGTAATTGATTTATGCATATTTTGTTAGTATTGAATAACAAGGAAATATTTTTGTATAAATTGCTTTATGCTTTTTTTATTCTAGACTGGAATGTGAGAAACGAGCCCGCATCAAAGCACGGAAGGAAAATTTAGAGAAAAAGAAAGCAAAAATTCTTCTAAAAAAGTTTCCACATCTTGCTGAAGCCCAGAAGTCAAGTCTTGTCTAAGATGTCTGAACTCTTAAATTTACCATTTTGTTTTTCTTGAATAGTCTGTGTACAAGAGTAAATATATTAAGTGGTTTATAAAGAAATTCTATTTTTAGTCAAGTGACTTTAATCAGTTCTAAGTGTGAATATGGCATGCTAATTAATTAGCTAATTTGGTAGAAGCTAATTTACTTCTAAAAATCAGGTATAAAGTTCGGATTAAATTCCCACTTTATAAATTCTAACATTTAAGCAGGCTTTAAATGTCACCTGCTATCTTAGAGGGTGAAGGTGATGGTAACTGCCACAGCAAAGGCAATAATTGAATTTGAGTAATAATTTTACCTCTTGTTAATAGGATATGAAGAGGATGTGGGTACTGCTGTTAATAAACAGTGAGTACTCTGATTCAAAATAATGATAAATACATTCAGTCCTTAAAGTAGTAAGTCACAGTGCACAACAGTCCAAAATATATTTCTGGAATGGCTAATTTTTATTTAATTCTATAAGCCTAAGGTAAAAAGCATAGGCAGTAACTTTTACTAGTCAATAAAAAGCAATTCTACCAATCCACTGGTAATTAATATACTAAACAGAGTTGGAAAGCATTTGACTGAAAGCAAAATATTTAGAGAAAATAGACATTTATACAAAATTATAAAATGCTTGTAATAAGAATAAGTGCATTTCAAGGAAAGCACAAACTTATCTTAATTTATAGAGCCAGTTAAAGCTTTAAAAAATTTAAGTGGAAATTGAAATATGCAAAAATGTATAAACATTCTACAAAAGATGGTCATTCTTTTCCTGAGTATACTAAAGCTATGAAACGTAAGGTGACAAAGGAAGGTAGAAGCTTGGGAACTCTTTCTCAAGGGCATTTTCTTTCTACACACTGCTTCCCTCCTTCTTCATATTCTTGCTTGGAAATCCACATCTGTTGAAAGGTACCCTGTAAAATGGAAAGAAATTTATATAATTATGCCTTACTTTTTACTAGAAATGGCTTTTCTTAATTTATTTTTTTGAGAGAGGGTCTTGCTCTGTCAGCCAGGCTGGAGTGCAATGGCGTGATCATAGCTCATAACAACCTCAAACTCCTCGGTTCAAGGGATCCTCCCACATCAGCCTGGGACTCCAGGGGCATGCCACCTTGCCTAATTTGTAATTGTTGTAGAGATGGAGCCTCACACTGTGTTGCTCAGGCTGGTCTTGTACTACTGGGCACATGTGATCCTCCTGCCTCAGCCTCCCAAAGTGCTGGAATTATAGGTGTGAGCCACTGCACCAGCCTTTTTTTCTGTTAATATCTTATTTTCATAACTCCTAAACTTTGAATAATTCATTTAAGAGTCCCACCTCCCAAAATAGTACTCGATTATTTCTGTCCTCCTCCAGACCAATATTCCAGAACAGTATATATGGTGTGTATATATACAGTATATAAAGGGGGAGGATGCTGTAAGTCCAGGATGCAGAAAAGTATAAGGACTTTTTCTCCATATTCAAGGCAGATGGTAGTCCAAGAAACATCTTACACCCAGCACCATGACTTCACCATTTGCTCCAAGAACCAATTCCTGACTTCTAGACCTCACTGTAAACTGGGGAATGACCAGAACTTGAGAAGGAATGTTTCGATTTTAAATGCATTCCAGACAAGCCCTGACCAGTGCCAATGGGGATGTTATCAGAAGAGGCATGCATACGTTAACATATTCCCACCTCTGTTTGAGAGGGGACATTGAAATTAGGCTGACAAATGTCCACTAATTAGGCAAAGAGGCATTTTGTTATATCAGAACACATAAAACTGGTTATTCTATTAGGTCCTCCGCTCATTTGACAGTTATAAAATGCAAAGACAAATGAAGCACTGGAATTGTTTTTTGTATTTTTACTAAATTTAGTATAATTCAGTAAGAACATTTTTGCAAAGTAGCTCATCTACTAACCAAAGAGGCTAGAATGGAGCCGCCAATCCATGAGCTAAACCTCCGTTCCACTGTTGTATTATTTGCAATCAATTTCAGCCGCATACTCTGAAATAGAAGAATATGCATTAGTACAATCAAATCTTGTGACTCAACTTAGGAATTTTTTTTTTCTTTTTTTTTTTTAAATAGAGACAGGGTCTTGCTCGCCATATTGTCCAGGCTGGTCTCCAACTTTTGCACTCAAGCAATCCGTCCATTTCAGCCTCCCAAAGTGCTGGGATTACATGCATGAGCCACTGCACCCAGCCAGGAAATTCAATTTTGACACACTTCTTAATGGCTCCCTGTGGTTCAAACACTGATTAAAATAACGGTAATTTTGAAATAGGATAACAAATCTCAAATCAAACAATCAATCAATCTAATGATTAGTATTATAATTCAGGTATGCTCTAGATCTCCAAGAATTTAGAAAATACAAGGCAGATGTCAACTGTGTGCCTATATATTTAGATATCACTTTTAATAATAGAAATGTGGTATATGTAAAACATTCTTTTATATGGGAAGCTAAAATACAGATTTATAGACATTGTTAGGGCATATGTAACCACTAATAAGGGTGTTTAAATTTAATATTTAGTGCAGAACACCTTACAAAAAAACCACTTGAAGTTTTGTTGTTTTTTGTTTTTTGTTTTTTCCCTGAGCCAGAGTCTTGCTTTGTCACCCAGACTGGAGTACAGTTGCATGATCCTGGCTCACTGCAACCTCGGCCTCCTAGGTTCAAGCAATTCTCCTGCCTCAGCCTCCCAAGTAGCTGGGATTACAAGCACGCGCCACCATGTCCGGCTAATTTTTGTATTTTTTTTTTTTTTGAGATGAAGTCTCATGCTGTTGCCCAGGCTGGAGTGTAGTGGAGCAATCTCAGCTCACTGCAACCTCTGCCTCCCGGGTTCAAGCAATTCTCCTGCCTCAGCCTCCCGAGTAGCTGGAATTAGAGACGCCTGCCACCAGGCCCAGCTAATTTTTGTATTTTTAGTAGAGATGGCGTTTCACCATGTTGGCCAGGCTGATCTCCTGACCTCGTAATCCATCTGCCTCGGCCTCCCAAAGTGCTGGGATTATAGGCATGAGCCACCGCGTCCAGCCAATAAAAATTTTAAATTTAAAGTTAAAAGATTATAACTGCCATTCTGTTATTGAAGTACTATATAAATTACCTTCTCAAACCGAGTTTTTCTATTCTCTTAAAAGTTATTACAATATACCCACTGATCTTTCTAAAACAAACATAAGAGCTCATCAGTCCACTGCTAGATTTTATCCTGTGAAGAAGGAAGTATTTTCCCCTAGAGATTCAGCATAGCCCCACTGACACCTTGAGGCTTCTAGCCTCAAGAACTATAAGACAATAAATTTCTGTTTTAAGCCACCAACATGTACTTTGTTATGGCAGCTCTAGGAAACTAATCCATCTTTCTAGCCATATTGCTTTCCCCACTTACGTAAAGACTAGAAGCCAACTACTTTGAATTACTGGAACATAGCCATCTTCTCTTAACATTTTTGTAAATGGTTTTATTCCCTCCATCTAGATATCCTTTCATAAATTAGTAATGAGTTGAACTATTCATTCAAACTATAGCCTCTTCATTAGGCTATTCTCTGATACTCCTAGCGAGTTAAGTAGTGGCTTCTTGGTGTTCCCGACAGCACCTGGTCCATGACATACTGAATTGTTTAGCACGCTACAGTCATCATTTTCTGCATGTCTAACCATCCTAGTAGACTGAGCCCTTGGTGTGCAGGGACTAGTGCCTAGCAAACTATCCATATTTAAATATTAAGTTAATAAATGAGATTCAAGTAATTTAAGAGAAACTAATAGATGTCAACTAGGAAAACATGGTTAAAGGATATTAACTTTAGTGATACTATACCAGGCACATATAAAATATCATGTATCTATTGAAAAATGAATGCTTATCTACAAAATGACACCATCAGTGAGGAAATATATGACTGAAGAATACCATTAAAGAACAAACAGAACTTACTGGAGGAGTTTTCTGAGACAGCTCTCTATTCAACCTGTCAGTAAAACTCTGTATTAGTGTGTTTCCTCCTGCCACTATTACACTGCCATAGAGACCCTAGGATAAAAATACAAGAAAAATCAGTTCCACATGTTCCCAAAAGTTTTAAATACAACTACAAATGTGCTCTACTACAATTCTCCCTTTCATTTTTTGGAAATGTTTTACTATTATATAGACCTAGTAGCTTAATCCATCGATTCTCCATCCTAGCTGTACATTCAACTCATCTAAGGAGCTTTTAAAACACAAACTCCTAGGGGCAATTACATAAAAATGTCTGGGGATGGGATCCAGGCAAGATTACTTTTAGAGACAGGGTCTCATTATATTGCCTACATTGGAATGCAGTGGCTATTCACAGGCACAGTCATAGTGTACCACAGCCTCAAACTCCTGGGTTCAAACATTCCTCTTGCCTCAGGCTCCCAAGTAGCTGGGACTACATGCCACTGTGCCTGGCAGGCATGGTTTTTAACTCCCAAGATTATTTTAATGTGCATGAAGTTTTAAGAACCACTAACTTAAAGGAATCATTCTAAAAATCATAATTTTTTTGGCAGATAGCTGCCAATATTTAATTAGAAGTACATTTTATAATGACTTTATCTTAGAATGGTCATCTGGAAATATTAATAGCAACCACCAGCCAAAAATTAAAATTACAAATATTTTGAAAAAGAATGCTCATCTGGAAGTTAGGATATTCAAAATTAGACAGATTATTTTATGATTGTGACAGACAATGATAAAACTGAACATATTCCTGGCCAAAATGATTGCTACCTTTCTCTTTTGCAGAGGTATACATCAGAAGCACATGGGAGCTTTTCCAAAACACACAAGCTAAGGCCTCTCCAAATAAAAATAAATTACTACTTATAAGTATATTTACTTTGAATTTGCATGTATGCATCAGAAAGTTAAATGTCAACCTGTTTTAGTGGATAAGTTCCTATTTTTAAAACGTATTTCAAATGTCTAAATCATCTAAGTTTTGAAGTAGAAAATGGAATGTAAAAGTATCTCATTAGTTAAAAGGAGAAATTTCACTAAAAACAAAGTTATCACTGTTGCAATAAATATACTTCAATTCAATTACCTTCCCCCAAAGGTGGAATTGTATTTGCACTAAAAAAATCCCAAACTTTTATTACTATTGTCCTAGAAACATCACATGCCTACCAGGTTACCAGGTGAAATAAAGGTAAAATAAAGTATGATTTTCGTAGCCACTCAAAGCCTTTTTTGAACAACATAGTAGCTATTAACCCCATGCTTTAAGCAAATTAATTTATTCAAAATCTAGGCAGTATGTGGGTGAGAAGCTGAATTAGGTTTAAATAAGATAAAGTCAGTCCTCAATGTTATCAATATGACCTTGGAAACTGACTTTCAACAAAATGACATGTAACAAAACCAATTTTTTTCCTGAAACAATGTCCTTCAAGGACTTACTGTACATTGTTTCACTTAAAGTTGCCGTCTCCAAGAACCTATCACTGATAATGAGTGAGGTATATAATATGGAGTTAGTATTTAAAATCTGACAAAGCACAAAAAATATGAAGATCATTTAAAATAATCTTCATGTGAAAGTTACTCATACCATTTAAACCACACCTTCCTGAAAAATAAAGGTAGAAGTTGTACTATCCGTAAGAAAATCACCAACAATACATATTTTGGTTTGCCACATTTCAGGAAATCTCTAGTGCAGCATTGTCTACAGAACTTTCTGTGATGGTGCAAATGTTCTATATATGCGCTATCTGATGCAGCAGCCACTAGCCACATTTATAATGAGGCTATTACAACTGAATAATTGAGTTTTATGTTTTTACTTATTTTAATTTAAATTGCCACATGTGGAGGGTAGCTACAAAACTGGACACCATAGCTCTAGAGTTGCACATTTTTCTTTTTCTAGTACTTCATCTTTTTATAGATACTGTTATAAAATGAACTTCAAAGTCAATGACATTGACAACCATTAGGTCACTGTCAACCTAACAATGATTTGGGGGCATTTCAGTCCCCTAAAAGGTACCTTTAAACCGTAACAGGAGACTGGCACTTACTGGTCTGATATCAATATCACACATCCCAACACTTGTGGTGACAACATGACTGACTCCTAACATTGTGTTTCCTGATAACCCCTACAACAAAAGAAAACAAGTAGTCACATGGAGGCTCTTCATACAGTAAAGCATATCCAAAACATTTTAGCCACAAAAGCTCTTTACCTATATAGGAAAAGCCAGGCTAATTATGAGAAGCTTTTATACCTTTACATTGGAAGGGTCAAATAATCCTTCTGGAATTTTTAGCCGCTCTGCACCAAAATCACAATTGTAGCCATTGGGGAATTCATAATGAACAGTTGGCATCTGTGCAGCCACTCTGAAAACATGTTAAACAGTATTACACAAAATACAAAAATAATTCTCTTCAAAATTATAAACTACTAGGGAATTATCAACTTGTAAAAAAATGGGAGTGAGAATATTTTAAACATTATTCAATTAAGTACTTTCTATGTTTTCTAAACAAATCCTGTCCTCATTTATAAAGTATACAATTTAAATAAGAAAACATACTGTTCATCATAAGTTGAATCCGACACTTGAAGTACCGAAGCTTGAAAATCCTGGATAACGCACTATGAGTAAAAGAAAAAAGTTTAACAAACAAGGTTGAGATTTATCTTTGTAATCTATACTTTTATAATATATTTTAAATACTTTTCAGAATGAAATTGGACCATGTTTCTAGATGTGTAAATCATTTCAACAGTATTAATCTACCTAACAAAGATTCTGAGTATCAAGAAACCTAATTCTAAACATTTGCATTAGCAGTAAATTACACACATTTAAGTTACAACAGTTCTGAAACGATGAGAGATAAACAACTGCAGGTGCAGGAACCCCTGCACCACAGTCCTGCATAACAAAACCAATTTCAGAACACCACTTTCTTTTTAAAAATAAGCTAGATTAGAAGCAAGATTTCATTACCTACATATACACATGTGCATATACATCACATTTTACGCAACTTTTAATGACTGTACATAGTATAAAACAGTTTAACAAAATGCTGTGAACTAACACGACCTCTAGAAAAATCTTGTCTAATATCTAGGAAAAATGAGTAATCCTCATTTTTCCTCATATATTACACGTACACACACACGAAATCTTTATCTTTAGGTGCAAAAACTGTCAGAGCTGGGTGCAGTGGCTCATGCCTGTAATCTCAGCACTTTGAGAGGCCAAGACAGGAGGATCACTTGATGCCAGGAGTTCAAGACCAGCCTGGTGAGACCTAGTGAGACCCTGTCTCTATAAAAATACAAAATAAAAAATTAGCCGGGCATGGTGGCGTGCACCTGTAGTCCTCCCTACTTAGGAGGCTGAGGCAGGGGGAGCCCAGGTGTTTGAGGCTGCAGTGAATTACAATTGCACCACTGTACTCCAGCCTGGGTGACAGAGAGACCCTGTATGTATGTATGTATGTATGTATTTATTTATTTATTTAATTTTTATTTATTTAGACAGAGTCTTGCTCTATTTATTTAGACAGAGTCTTGCTCTGTTGTCCAGGCTGGAATGCAGTGGCACAATCTCAGCTCAATGCAACCTCCATCTCCCGTATTCAAGCAATTCTCCTGCCTCAGCCTCCCAAGTAGCTGGGATTACAGGAACTCAGCACCACACTCAGCTACTTTTTGTATTTTTAGTAAAGACGGGGTTTCACCATGTTGGCCAGGACTTGAACTGTCTTGAACTCCTTGCCTCAAGTGATCCACCACCTCGGCCTCCCAAAGTGCTGGGATTACAGGCGTGAGCCACTGTGCCCGGCCAACCCTGTCTTTAAAAAATATATATATATCTATATATGTGTGTGTATATATATACATATATACACATATATGTATATATATACACACACGATATATACATGATATAAATATATATAACTTTTTAAAACCTGTTAGATATGATCCTTCTCATAGTAATTATGACATATAATTTTACTCTTAGTTTCTTTTGCTGGATACACATTAATTTCTATCAACAGAGTAAGCAAACAACCTACAGAATAAGAAAATCTTTGCGAACTATGTATCTAACAAAGGTCTAATATCCAGCTTCTATAAGGAACTTAAACAAAAAAACCCACCTCATTAAAAAGTGGGCAAAGGACATTAACAGACACTTCAAAAGAAAACATACATGTGGCCAACAGCATATGAAAAAAAGATCACTATCACTGACCATCAGATAAATGAAAATCAAAACCACAATGATACACCATCTCACACCAGTCAGAATGGCTATTATTTATTATAAACAAGTAAAAAAATAGGGCTGGGCACGGTGGCTTACACCTGTAATCCTAGCACCTTGGGAGGCTGGGGCAGGTGGATCATGAGGTCAAGGGTTCGAGACCACTCTGGCCAACTAAGAATACAAAAATTAGCCGGGCCTGGTGGCACGTGCCTGTAGTTGCAGCTACTCGGGAGGCTAAGGCAGGAGAATCACTTGAACCCGGGAGACAGAGGTTGCAGTGAGCCGAGATTGCACCACTGTGCTCCAGCCTGGGCAACAAAGCAAGACTCTGTCTTGAAAAAAACAAATAAATAACAGATGCTGCTGACAAGGCTGCAGAGAAAAGTGAATGTTTATTCACTTTTGGTGAGAATGTAAATTAGTTCAACTATTGTTGAAAGCCGTGTGGCAATTCTTCAAAGAGCTAAAAACAGAACTACCATTTGTTTTTTTTTTCTTTTTTGAGGTGGGTTCTCACTCTGTTACGCAGGCTAGAGGGCACTCGTACACTCAAGGGTCACTGCAGACTTGACTTCCCAGGGCTCAGGTGATTTTCCCACCTCAGTCTCCCACGTAGCTGGGACTAAAGGTGCACACCCCTACACTTAGCTAATTTTTCTTTTTCTTTTTTTTTTTTTTTGAGATGGAGTCTCACTCTGTCACCCAGGCAGGAGTGCAGTGGCACCATGTTAGCTCACTGCAACATCCATCTCCTGGGTTTAAGCAATTCTCCTGCCTCAGCGTCCCAAGTAGCTGGGATTACAGGTGCCCACCTCCACACTCAGCTAATTTTTTAATATTTTTAGAGACGAGATTTCACCATGTTGGCCAGGCTGGTCTCGAACTCCTGACCCCAGGTGATCTGCCCGCCTCGGCCTCCCAAAGTGCTGGAATTACAGGAGTGAGCCACCGCACCTGGCCCCACTTAGATAATTTTTCTGTTTTTGAAGAGACAGGGTTTTGCCATGATTCCCAGGCTGGTCTCTAACTCCTGGGTTCAAGGGATCCATCCACCTCAGCCTCTCAAATTACAAGCGTGAGCCACCATGCCTGGCCCAGTACTACCATTTTACCCGGCAATTTCATTACTGGGTATATACCCAAAGGAATATAAATCACTATATCATAAAGACACATGTATGCGTATGTTCACTACACCACTATTCACAATAGCAGAGACATGGAATCAACTTAAATGCCCATCAGTGGAAGACTGGCTTAAGAAAATGTGGTATACAGACCACAGAATATTATGCAGTGAAAAAAAAAAAACAAAGAATGAGATCATGTCTTTTGAAGGAACTGGGATGGAGCTGGAGGCCATTATCCTTAGCAAACTAATGCAGGAGCAGAAAACCAAACACAGCACGTTTCACAAGTGGGAGCTAGATGATGAGAACACATGGACACAAAGAAGGGAACAACAGACAGTGGGGCCTCCCTGAGGGACGAGGGAATAGAGCAGAAAAAATAACTACTGGGTACGAGGCTTAGTACCTGGGGGACAATTATCTGTACGACAAACTTCCGTGATACGAGTTTACCTATATCACAAACCTGCACATGTACCCCTGAACTTAAAATAACAGTTTTTTTAAACAAAACAAAAAGAAATTAAGGTGTATCTGTGGTGGCAGGTTGTTTTACTAACTCTTCCCCATCAGTAAGCCATATGTTCAGAGATGGGTTTTTAGTAGAGAATCTCTCATGGGTTCCTTGTTCTGAACAAAAACACATTTTTGATATGGCTGACTGATGCTGGGAAACAGAACATAACTGAGACATACTAGTAGGCCTCTCCAAAACCTAAAACCATTTTCGCAGTCAAAAATGTTCAGAATAGCATAAAACCAAAATTCCTTCCAGGTCTCACTATAGTAATCCAAGTGAATATGTAGTGATTTGCAGAGATATTTGTTTGGCAAATATGAAAAGCATGCCTCTCACAGCAAAGCTCTTTTGTTAGTAAAGTATCATTAAAAATATAGAGTGTAATCCTGAGATCATGCTCTATTTAATCTTCAAAATATATTTAGTAATTTAAAAAAAAGAGCAAGAGGGGATTTCACAATGCCTATGAAACAGATGAGACAAGGCTAAGACAGCAGCATGAAAATATAAAGTGCTCATATTTTACTCAAGGATTTACAGCCTATATATAACTTTTTTTTTTAATACTCATGCAAAAAGCCTATAACACTTTTGTAAAGAGAATGAGGGTTACTTACATTACACATATAATTGTGCCAAGACCTCGTAACCTGAGGCAACTTCTCTTTTCTTTTCCAGTTTGCTGGAGATCCTTCACGAACAGCTTCCTGAGAGTACCAAGAGATGCTAGGTTAATGGAGTTCATTTCATAGGGGTGGGGGAGCTAGAGGTAAGTTCTAGAAAGAAAATTCAATACTTACTTTTGATGCAATCATATATGGAGGAACCAATTCAATATTCATTTCTTGGAAGAGTTCTCTGCATTGCATAGTAATAAAGTCTCCAGCAAGAGGAGATTTCACAATGCCTATGAAACAGATGAGACAAGGCTAAGACAGCAGTAAAGTCCAAACTTCCTAGAATGAATTTCCCCTACGGGTGTATTTATATGAATAACTTTTTCAGGTAAATGAACTATCCTTCAACACATAAATAAAGCAATGCATCAGTTTTAAATACACATTATATACTAAAGATTTTTAACATATTTAAAAAAGATCTTATTCAGAAACTGATACGCTTTAAAAGTGCTACTCATCATTTTATTTCATTATGTGCATCCTCATAACATCTAAAATCATCTCAGTGTATCCTGGTTAAATACATTTACCTTGTTGAAGGACATAGCCATCGTGGACTGGAATTGCAGTGGTATGAGTGGCTCCACTGTCCAAAATCAGCCCAGTAGAACGACCATTAGCAAATCTAGTTTAAAACATTAAGGAAAAGAAAGTATCAAGGCCGCTAAAATAATGTTTATTGTAAAGGGCAGGCTCTTATATTTCAGAAACTATTTCTTAAACATGTACCTCATAGTTAAAAATGTATTACAGTGAATCTAGGGATAAAAATTGGTATAAAATAATATTTATGGCTTAAGAACAAATAGCAAGAGGCAGGAATTCCAGAATGGAGGTATGAGGAACTCAGGGAAACCTTTATCCTAGAAACAGCTACTATTAAGCTGGTCAAAATTAACATAATAATTGAAAGTCTCTGGAGACTGATCAAAGTGCTTACAACAAACTGAGATGCATTTATTTAACAAAATGTACAGAAACTTGGTAAGAACAGTGGGAGGTTGTGACAACTGAGCTAGGGACTATAACCATTCTCACATAGCATTGAAGAAGAGCTGTTTCAGCAGTTTGGCAAAGCCATATGGCAGTTCCTATCTCCTCTAACTCAATGGGCGGGAAAACTATGCCAGGTGAATTCCACAGTTGGTGAATATTGGCAGATCCCATTTTCCACACTTCTGTGCTGCAGAAGGCCTATACTACCTGAATATACTAAACTGAAGTTTAGGAGTAGGGGCATTCACTCATTCATCAAATATTTACTGAGCATCTATTAGGTGTCTACTAAGTCTGGTGCTTAACAAGGAGGGAGGGAGGAAAGAGGGAGGCTGTTCACCTGGCACTAAAATTCCTTTAACACAGTAGACACACAATGGTGCACCAAAACTGCCTTTTCCCTGAAGGTTATCCTGTTTAATGAAGTAGATGATCAATAAAGCTGTAAAAAGAAAAGCTCACGACGTCCCAGGGAAGGTGGTGGTGTAAAAGAGAAACCTATTCCTGGGATATCCAACTGTAAATTCTGGGGAAGGGAATATGGGCAAGAGTATGAGCATGTGGGAAGACCAGGAGGCAAGAGAACACAGCGAGGTCAGAGAACTGCAAGCACCTCAGTACGGTCTGAAAGTAAAAGGAAGAAATGTAGAAGATGACTCTGGCTTAAAGCAGACTAGCACTTTAGAAAGATTATTAGAGGCTGGGCATGGTGGCTCATGCCTGTAATCCCAGCGCTTTGGGAGACCGAGGCAAGCAGATCGCTTGAGTCCAGGAGTTAAGAGAGCAGCCTGGGCAACATGGTGAAACTCCATCTCTACTAAATAAATAAATAAATAAATAAAAATAGAAAGATTATTAGAGCAACAGTGTAAAGAATGGGCAGACAAGAGGATGTACTTCAGTAATCCTGGAAATAGCTTCCACCTAATGCTGTGGCAGTGGGACAGAGAGAAGCAAATAGCAGGGAAGAATAGGTGGGACTTGATGACTGACTAAATTTGAAGGGGAATGAATTTACAGCCAATTTCCAGTTTTCTGTGATATTGGAAGGGAGGGAGAAAATGGCAATCTTTCATTTCATCTAAGCCAACTGGTTAAAATATTGCCTTCTATCCACATGCACCTTCTTAAAAACAAAAATGTCTTAACACTCAGAATTTGAGTGTTACTTTATTTCCCTCATACTTTCTAGTGTATCATCAGTTCTAATGAGAAACACCAAAAGATGAATAGCTAAAAAGCAAGAGAAAAGAAAAAAAAACAACTTCTGAACAAGCAATAATTGGCTTATGTCTTCTGCCAGAATTATCACATTCAGTAGTATGGTATATACTTCAAGAGGAAAGGTATTACTCTTTCAAGGATACGCTGTCAAAACTGCAGTTTTGCAAAGGAAGAATGCAGGGATGTTGTAGTGTTCAAACATTAACTCTGTCAGTTTCTCTCTCTTTGCTCTAGTATTCCACTTGAGAAGAGGGGAAAAAGAAATGCAAGTTATTAAGAATTAAAAAGTTGATTTATCTCCAGATAAAATCTAGCACTATATTAACAAAGAAATAAAACATTAAGAACAGCAAAAAATACCATGGGAAATAATCTTTCATAATAATATCTCACAAAAATAAAACAAAACCTCTATATTTCTTTAGATGTAGATTAAATTTAATAAATCAATCAGAAAAGAATTAAAATTCTTTAATAAAAAAATTGCTTCTATAAATTCTAGAAATTACAGACTTTTCCACATATGAGGAAATCAGGATTCTTATAAACATATTATTAAATCTAAAGAGTAAATATGGTCATCCAAATCCTAAGTATGAATTTTAGACCATCAAATTCTCCCACTTATAGATGGTATTCATAAAAGAAACTATAAGTTAGCAACAATAAGATACTGATACTTTATGACCATTATGCTTGCTTTCTGGGACCTTTCTGTCTATGTACCAAATGTATTTCACAAGAGACTTTGGTCCAGAAATTTCCAGCCCTTGTTCAACATCTCAATTCTCTCTTGGAAACTTGAATAAAGTAGATATACGCTACCCTTGGGGCACAAGAAATGATTCGTAATTCAAAATGGGAAGCAGTCCTAGGAAATAAAATGTTAAATCCCTAGAAATACATAAATAACCACAAGAATTCATCAGTGTGTTTTGTTGTTCTCTGCATATTTTATCAGAATAGTAAAATGAAAGTTACAATAGTATTAAAAAATTAATCCTTTTCCCTAATTTTCAAATTCAAAATATGAATTTCTATGCCTCTTTAAAGAAAAATATTCATCAAAGGAGTAGAAAACTAAAGGAAAAAAGAAAAAAAAAACAACAACTACAGAAACATGAAAAAGAAAATCTTTATCTCACCGGTGCCTCTGACATGAGAACAGGATGGAGGCTGGCTTCTGATTTGACATGCATTTTGTAGGTATGATCCAAAATAGCCTGGAAACTATCCCAGTCTTCAACTAGAATATAAGATTAGTAACTTGGAAACAATGCATAGTTGAAGATGAATCCAACATATTTTGAGAAATTGTTTCTGTGACTTAACAATTAATACCTTATTATATAGAACCTACTATTTTTACTGATCAACTTCATACCACAGTACTTTATATATATATAAAGATTACCTTTGTCTTCTAGATATATAGAACTTCTTTTTGGTCCCTCCAGCCCCAGACCTGTCCCAAATGTAATTAATCTAACAGACCTAAAATACCAAGTAAATGTTATTCAATTCAATAAATACTTATTAGAGACCTAGAATGTGATCAGAATGGTAACAGGAAGTACAGAAGAATTATATGGCCTTCTAAATGATACTACTGCTGGGTTTAAAAAAAAAAAAGAACAAAGATTTGTATGGTCTAGACCCAACACTCAAAAAAACTTACAATCTATTTGGAAAAAGACTAAAAGACATGTTAAAAATTCAAAGAAGAACATCTGTCTTCAATTTGGCTTCCACCTAAACATTCCATTAAAACTACTGACATAAGTCATTAATGACCTTCTTTTTTTTGAGATGGAGTCTCACTCTGTCGCCCAGACTGGAGTACAATGGCACAATCTCGGTTCACTGCAACCTCTGTTTCCTGGGGTCAAGCAATTCTCCTGTCTCAGGCTCCCAAGTAGCTGGGATTACAGGTGCCCGCCACCATGCCCAACTAATTTTTGCATTTTTAGTAGAGACAGGGTTTCACCATGTTGACTAGGCTGGTCTCCATCTCCTGACCTCAGGTGATCCGCCCACCTCGGCCTCCAAAGTGCTGGGATTACAGATGTGAGCCACTGCCCCCAGTCATGAATGACCTCCTACTAGGCAAATTCATGGATACTTAACATTTTTAATCTCATCTGTCTTCTCTAAATTATGACAGTATTGCCTTCACAAGAGTTTACAAACTTTCCTGTCGCAGCCCAAAGAAAAAATGTCATTAATTATATATTTCCACAGGCCCACCTGGATTTTTTTAACTTCTTTCTCAGTGTAAAGCTTTCAATGTCACTGCGGAAAACACTGAGAATAAATGGAATTTTATGCTTCCAGAAACTTCTTCTTTTTCTTATTCTTCCCCTGAATTTTTTCCTAAATCCCTAATTGTTCCCTTTCATTCTCCTTCAAGGGTACCTTTTATTCTCTATTGGTTAAAATATACAAGTTTTTTGCTAAGAACTCCATCTTCAATTCTCTTCTCATATTCCAAATTTTTTCAGAGTAATAAAATGCAACTCCATGTCTTAAAATCTTTCTTATAACCTTTTATTCCCCTGTTTACAGAATTGTCACCTGGATGTTCTAAGCATTTTTAATTCAGTGAACCCATTTACTTACTATACACGAAAGAGTTAACACTGCAAGCCTGAGAAAGGCCTGCTTGTAAGGCTCACTCTTAGCTGGTGTCTGGAAACACGATTGGCAAACAGTTCCCTATTTTCATATAAAACTTGTCCTTAAATGGTAAGAGTAGCTCGCTATACCTACACTGTTTGTACAATGTGGTTGGTTTTGAACACTTGCTTTCCTTCTGAGAATCTAAAATTTTATTACATGCCAGGTAGATGGTACCTACATAACCAGCCCTCTGTAAAATCCTTGGGTACTGAGTTTCAGAGTTCTCCTGGAAGATAACACAGGTTGTAACTTGTTGATGGAGGGATTAAGCAGATCCTGTGTGACTCCACTGTGAGAAAACTCTCCGAAGCTTGCATCTGGACTTTATCATCCCCTGTCCCTTTTCCCTTTGTCGATTTTGTTTTGAATCTGAATCTTCAGTACAATAAATCTTAGCTGTGAATACAACCATATGCTGAGTCCTGTGAGGGAGTCTTGCTGGTGAGTAACTGAACCTGAGAGTGATTTGGAGTATCCCTGATAACCTCACTTTTTTCTTTTTCTTTTCTTTTTTTTTTTTTTGAGACAGAATTTCGCTCTGTCACCCAGGTTGGAGTGCAGTCATGGGATCTCAGTTGCAACCTCTGCATCCTAGGTTCAAGTGATTCTCATGCCTCAGCCTCCTGAGTAGCTGGGATTACAGGTGGTATGCATCACCACACCTGGCAAATTTTTGTATTTTTAGTAGAGATGGGGTTTCACCATGTTGCCCAGGCTGGTCTCGAACTCCTAGACTCAAGCAATCCACCTGCAGTCTCAGCCTCCCAAAGTGCTGGGATTATATAGACACAAGCCACCGCGCATGGCCAACCATGCCTTTTAAAACCATAAAACTTGCTTCTTCCCTTTCTATTCCTATCTCAATACATGGTACTCTCTGTTCAGAGTTACTCCAACCAAAAATCTAGGAAACTTTCTCAACTTCTCTCTTGCTCTCACTCCCTCGATCGTTTAGTACCATTTGTTTCCTGGTTACCCTGAAAGTCCCTTCAGAATCTCTACCAGCATTATGTAAGAGTTTAAACCTTTTTCATTTCTCATGGACTCTTACCTCCCTTATTGATCTCCATCTCTAGTGTCTCCTTCCAATCTAGACTACATATTACTATTAATCTTTCCAGCTGGCAAATACAAGCATATCACATGTTTAAATTCCTTTGGGGTTATCCTTCAGTAACTAGCTTAATACAACCCTGGGATAGTTTACAAGCCCTTTTATGACTGCTCCCTGCCTACCTTTCCTGCTACTGACTCTAATGAGCCCAATGCTGCAACCATACTTAATTGTATTACATTTTTAAGCACATAAGCTTCTTTCACAATTCCATCCCTTCACACATGCTGGTCCCTCTGCTTTACCCAGCTTAGTCAGCCAGACTAATTCTTATTCATTGATCAAGATTCATCACAAGTTACCTCCTTTGTGAAAACCATCACTGACTCCCAACACTAGAGTAAAATACCTCTCCTCTCTAATCCCATTGCTCATTGCATATACCTATATTGTAGCACTTATCACAGTGTACCATTATTTGTATATATACATATATCTATTTCCCCTAACTAAGCTTTTAAGGAAAAGGAACATTTCTTATGTATCTTTATATTCTCAGTGTCTGAAATCAGTTTGTGGAATAAAAACAAAACAAAAAACAAAAAAAAACCATGGCTGATGTTCAACTTATAGGAAGCTACTACTTTATATCTAAACTGTAACATGTACACTCTATAATCAATTCCATGGGGAAAACATCTTACCCATCCCATTTTTTAGAGGTGAAATGGCCTCCATATTCTCCCTGGGAACACGCAGAGCATTAGTATCTATGTAGTAGGTGGGACCGCCTTGTTTGCCTTTATCGCCATCTATTTCCATTAATGTGCTTCCGTCGTCTCTTTCTACCACCATACCAATAGCTGTAGGAAAATCCACCTGTAAGAGTCAGAAATATGATATACAAGTTTCACCTTTTATCAAGGAGGCATTTTTTCCCCCAACTAATGTATTTTATTATATTTTGTTTTAAATTAGAATTTCTGCATGAATTTAATTTACATGAATAGTTCTACATATCCAATTAACTCTAACTTTACACTTACCTTGGGGCAGTCCTCACCAGCATAACCAGCTCTCACAGTATAGGATCCAATGTCAAAAACAAGGGCTCCAACTTCATCTGAAAAGATTAAAAGATAATTAGCATTAACAGCTTGCAGAAGTATCACATGAAAATCACAGCTCACTGCAGCCTCAATCTCCTAGGCTCAAGCAATCCTCCTGCCTCAGTCTTCCAGGTAGCTGGGGCTACAAATGCATGCCAGCATGCCCAGCAAATTTTTAAAAATTTTTTGTAGAGATAAGGTCTCACTATGTTGCCCAGGCTGGACTCAAACTCCAGGGCTTAAGCAATCCTCTGCCTCAGCATCCCCAAGTGCTGCAAGCATGAGCCACTGCACTCAACCCAATTATATTCATATTATTACTCACTTGAACCTAGTTTCAAATACACCTTAAAGAATCATTTAATTAAAATATAACAAGTCATACACCGTATTTCAGTAGAGGTTCAATCAGTTAAGAAATGGTACATTAAAACTGGGTAATTTGAGTTTACCTATTAAAGGGAATTATTTGCAAAGATAAAGGTGAAATACCGACAACCAGAAGGCACAGTACAGTACCCCAGTACTATAATGATAACTAATAATAATGGATCCATTGCCATTCTTCAAACTGAAGAAACAAGAAGAAATAACTGTTATCAGAATCTGGAGAGAAAGTTGTATGGGGAGGGCTACCTGATAGGAGCTGTGACTTTTAGTAGAGGGGATGCAGTTAGCCATAGATCACCCTGAGGTGAATGAACCAGGCTAACAAATATACCAGTAACCTCCCTCCACCATCAACTAGGGTGATTCTATAATTTATTATCCAAAGTGGGAAAACCACTATGGGCAATTTAGTTATATCTACTAAAGTTGAAATTGTGCACACATAGAATTACACTTATTTATTCTGGAGACACTCTCTCATACAGGTTGCAAGAAGACATATACAAGAATGTTCAACAGCTACAAGAACTGAGCAATTTATTAACCTCTCTGCTTCAGTTTCCTAACATGTAAAATATACATAATAGCTCTTACCTCACAAGATGCTCTAATGATTAAACGTATTAAATGTTTTCATGTATATGAAGTCTTAGAAAACTCACACACTGAATGTAAGCTGCTATTATAATTGACACACTGCTTGCCATAGGAAAAGGCAGAAATAATCTAACGGTCTCTCAGTAGTGAAACAGATAAGCAATAGTATATTCATACAATGGAATCCTGTACAGCAGTTCAAATGAACACTCTAGATCTACATACGTCAGCATCAATAAATCTAAAAGAACGCTTAGTTTTAAAAGCTAGTTACCAAAAAACTATATATGTATATACACACACACACACACACACACCCCTCAAAAAAAAAAAAAAAAAGAAGAAGAAAAGAAAATACGCATGGGGTCTGGGAATGTTACATACCAACTTCAGTTCAGTGGTTACCTGAACTGAAGAAGTGAGAGAGAGGAAATCTGTATCAATTAACATTTTTATTCTTAAAATATCTGAGGTATTAATATGGCAAAATATGACATCTATTTAATTTCACTGGTGAATATAGTATTGTATTACATACAAACTTACAGTAATATTACCGTAATATCACAAACATATATTTATATATTTTTTATATTTATATATTTTTAGTATGCTTAAAATATTTCAAAAACTTCTTAAAAATTTTAAAAGTAAACCCATTACTTTGCAAATATCAGTTAAGAGATAGTATCTTTTCAGAATGATTTTTTTTTTTTTTTGGACTCGCAGTCTTGATATATTATCACCCAGACTGGAGTGCAGTGGTATGATCTTGGCTCACTGCAACCCCCACCTCCCGGGTTCAACTGATTCTCCTGCCTCAGCCTCCCAAGCAGCTGGGACTACAGATGCGCACCACCACGCCCAGCTAATCTTTGTATTTTTAGTAGAGATGGGGTTTCACCATATTGGCCAGGCTGGTCTCAAACTCCTGACCTCGTGATCCACCTGCCTTGGCCTCTCAAAGTGCTGGGATTATAGGTGTGAGCCACCGCACCCAGCCTTTCGTTTTTACTCAAATAAAACAAAGACACATTTAAATTGCTAATATAAAAGAAAGTTTATGTATTTGTTACATTTCTCAAGATAATTAACACAACCCTGTAAAATTCTCTGGTCCAAATTATTTTGTCAGAAACTAGGGGATCCTTAAAAGGAGAACACTGTATTTGTTTTCACCACAGCACCTAAACTTGAGTACAAATGCTAAGTATAGCAATGAACAGGAGTTGATAACATTTAATACTTTTATTAACCAGAATGCTGGGTAAAGAGATATCCTAATTAAATGAATTAATTGTGTAGTTAACCAAAAATTTCAACTTCTGTTCCTCAAGGATTTATCTTTTGCCCTGCACTAGGAACCCTTAACCTGTTCTGTGTTATGGACCCTTGTGACAGCGTTGTGGACTGAATTGTGTCTCTAAAATTCCTATGTCAAATCCTAACCCCTAGTACCTCAGAATGTGACTGTACTTGAAACCAGAGTCTTTATTCTGTATTTTTTTTTTTTTTTTTTTTTTTTTCTGGCTTTGGTATCAGGGTAATGCTGGCTTCATAAAATGGAGTGCAATGGTACAATCTCAGCTAACTACAACCTCCGCCTCCTGGGTTCAAGCGGTTCTTCTGCCTCAGCCTCCTGAGTAGCTGGGATTACATCTGCTGGCCAGCAAGCCTGGCTAGGTTTTACATTTTTAGCAGACACTGGGTTTCACCATGTTGGCCAGGCTGGCCTCAAACTCCACACCTCAGGTGATCCACTCACCTTGGCCTCCCAAAATGCTGGGATTATAGATGTGAGCTACCATGCCCAGTGAAACCAGAATCTCTGAAGAAGTAATTAAGTTAAAATGAAATCATTAGATTGGGTCCTAATCCAGTATAACTGATGTTTTTAAGAGAAAATTCGGGCCAGGTGTGGTGGCTCACACCTGTAATCCCAGCACTTTGGGAGGCAGAGGTGGGCGGAACACGAGGTCAGGAGATCAAGACCATCCTAGCCAACATGGTGAAACCCCAACTCTACCCAAAATACAAAAAATTAGCCGGGTGTGGCAGTGTGCACCTGTAGTCCCAGCTACTCGGGAGGCTGAGGCAGGAGAATTGCTTGAACCCAGGAGGCGGAGGCTGCAATGAGCTGAAATCGTGCCACTGCACTCCAGCCTGGGTGACAGAGCAAGTCTCCATCTCAAAAAACAAACAACAACAACAACAACAAAAAAAACAAAAACAGAAAATTCAGACTTGGACTTGTACAGAGGGAAGGCCATGTGAAGACAGAGGAAGGAGATAGCCATCTACGCACAGAGAGAGACCTCAGAAGAAACCAACTCTGCTGACACTAAGATCTACCTCTAGCCTCCACAACTGTGAGAAAACTAATTTCTGTTGTTTAAGCCACACAGACTGTGGTACTTTATTATGGCAACCTACAAACTAATATACACAGTTTAGGAAATTATGAATCCCTTCTTAGAATGTTTTTAAATGTTTATAAAAGAAACCAATTATAATAAAATATAGTTCTACCATGGAAACTTTGGGAAGGCCACAAACCCCATGTTAGGAGCCCCTTCCCTAATTTACCCTTTCCTGGGTAATATACTGTATTCCTATAGCTTCAACTTCTACCTAAATACTGGTAATTCCAATCTCAAAACACTCTCTCTCTCCCTCTCTCTCAGCTCTAACCAATGTCTAGATCCATATCCTGAACTTTTTACTGTACATCAACATAATTGTATCTAATGTCTCATGGGTATCTCAAATTCAACACATCTGAAGCACTGCTAATCTCAGCATTGCCTAACATATTGCTGACCACAGTACACGTTGGCAAAAACCTGAGAGTTGTTGCGAACACCTCCATCTTTCAAGTTCTGCCAAATATTTCTGCTAAGTATTTCTCAAATCCCCTCCTTTTAAATACCATTGTCACTGCCTTCAATCAAGCTCTTATCTCAACAGGGAAACTACAATTCCCTACAGATATTGTGCCTCCACCTCTATGCCTCTTAAATCTACCCTTCCAACTGCTGCACTGTGATCTTTCAATATTGTAACTGTTATTATTTTGGTACGTAAATCCTTCAACAAAAATAAGGGGGTGAATCATTCCGTGGTTTCTCATCACTGAATTTGATAAAATTTAAATCACTCTAGCCAGTTGAAATTCAAGGCATAGCAATATCTGGTAGCAGTCTCACTTCCTGCCTCATACACTAACTTACTGGGTAATATGTCATCTCCTGAACACACCACATACTCTCTCACTCAGCTAACCTTTGCATATGCTGTCCCTTTCCACTCCTCCTCCATCATCCCCATTACCTCTATTGTAAAGTCCCTTGACTCCACCACATGGAATCAATAACTCTATTCTCTGAACTACCTTTGCACTATATATATATATATGTAAATATATATAACATATATAAATTATATATAATATATAAAATTATATAAAAATATATATAACATATGTAAATATACATATGTTTGGTTTTGTTTTTTTAGGATACAGTCCTGCTCTGTCACCCAGGCTGGAGTGCAGTTCCGGGTTCAAGTGATTTTTGTGCCTCAGCCTCCCCAGTAGCTGGGACTCCAGGCATGCGCCACCATGCCTAGCTAATTTTTGCATTTCTAGTAGAGACAGGGTTTTGTCATGTTGGCCAGGCTGATGTTGAACTCCTGGCCTCAAGTGATCCGCCTGCCTCGGCCTCCTAAGTTGTTGGGATTACAGGTGTGAGCCACCGCACCTGGCCCCTTCTACATATTGTTATCAATGAACAGCTCTCATTGAATTACAGTTACCATTTCTGATCAATATAAGATGCTATCAACTACATGATGCACCACTATTTCCGGCATCACTAATAAAATAATATGGCAATTAAAACTCTGCCAGGCCAGCACTACTGAGACATATTCTGGCTGGGGGCAGTGGCTCAAACCTGTAATCCTAGCACTTTGGGAGGCTCAGGCGACAGGACTGCCTGAGCTCAGGAGTTCAAGACCCGTCTCTATTAAAAAAAAAAAAAAAAAGAAAGACATATTCCAACTTCAGCTGTTTAAATGTGGGAAAAATGTACAACTAAGAATCAGTGAAATATGGTGTCTATTTACCTAACGGACTCATCTACAAGACTGAACTTCTTGATGACAAGAGCCTATACCTGCCACATAGTACTCAAAAAACATTTTTGTGAAACAGAAAAAATCCAACATATCAGCTCATTTTCCTGTCCTAATTAGTAAACCGGATATGGTGGAAGTTTAAGGCTCTAAATTCTTAGAATTTTACATCTGTTCCTGTTTCAGGATGGGAGATACATCTAATTCCTGTACCCTGCTTCATTAAAAATCAAGCCCCATGAACCCTAAGTAGGAGAGTGGCAATGGGAGGCAGGAGGCTTAGTAGAAAGAACCACAGAGTTCTGGATGTTTAAAACCTAGGATGCAATTTCTAGTGTATAAAAATCCTCAAGAATTGAACCTCGGCAGGGCGCGGTGGCTCAAGCCTGTAATCCCAGCACTTTGGGAGGCCCAGACGGGCGGATCACGAGGTCAAGAGATCGACACTATCCTGGCTAACACAGTGAAACCCCGCCTCTACTAAAAAATACAAAAAAACTAGCCGGGCGAGGTGGCGGGCGCCTGTAGTCCCAGCTACTCGGGAGGCTGAGGCAGGAGAATGGCGTAAACCCAGGAGGCGGCGCTTGCAGTGAGCTGAGATCCAGCCCGGGCGACAGAGGGAGACTCCGTCTCAAAAAAAAAAAAAAAAAAAAAAAAAGAATTGAACCTCTATTCTACTAAAAAGGCCTTTTTTCTTTTTTGAGGATTTAAATGTTTTTCTCCTTCCAAGTTTAGGGGTGATGTGATTTTCTTGGGGAACATGAAGGAAAAATCTTATTTTTGTTGTATCTTACCTGTAAAATGACATCCTTTATAGAAACAGCATCACTACTAGACACAGCAACAATAGCAATAGTCTGGATTTGCTTTCTGGGTCTCTAACTCATCAAACACAACCCAAAACAATAATTATATGTATCAGTGTTTTGATTCACCTGCAGATCTTGCAAAAATGGAGGCTCTAAATCAGTAGATTTTGAATGACGCATGAGATTCTGCATTTCTAACAGGCTGGCAGGTGATGCTGACACTGCTTGTCCATGGACTAGACTTTAAGTGGCAAATGTAGCATTATTTCATTTAACCTTCACGCTCACCCCCATCGGCTAGGAATTATTCCATAAATGAGGCCTTAAGTTGGAAAGTTATGTAAATTGCCCAAGACCAAAGCGCTCAACAGTGAGTGAGGCGGGTATTTCAACCCAGGTCTGTAACCCCCTGCACCTGGTAATCTTTCTGCCACACCACAGTCTCATCAAGGATAAGTGAAAAAATAAGACGCCTAGGATCCCCAGCAAACTTTCTGGGCATCCTTAAATTACACGTGCTCCTGAATTAATCTCAAACAGACCCGCCCACGAGTCACTCTGGAGACTCCGCAGCCAACAAACAGGCAGGAGTTACTGAAAGGTGAGGCAGCTCGCGCATGGGGCAGACAGGGAGGAGGCAGTACCCTAAGTGGCCGCCGCTTCCCTAGTCAGTTCTACGGCTTGAGGCTCGCTTTGCCACCTATGAGACGCTCTGGGAACCCTCCGTCCACGCTTGCAAACCGCCGGGACCTTCCAAGTTTAGGCGCGCGCACACGCGCCCCGACACAGCCGAGTCCAGGAGGCACTCGTGGAGATGCGACCCTGGGGCGGTAACCCAAGCCCGGGCCCGGCGGCCGGCTGGAGTGAGCTTCCCGCCCAGCCCCGAGGCTCTCTAGAGAAACGAGCGTGCATCCCAAAACCCTGCTTCTCCGGGGGCAGAGGCAGGAACCGGCCACAGAGAGCCGCCACTCCAGGGCGCGCGAGGCGCTGGCCGAGCCTGGTGGGCTCCGGGGCGGGCAGAGAGTGGGGCGGGGACGGGGCGGGGAGGCCGGGGTCCCGAGGGGGGGAGACCGGAAGGGAACGCCGGGGAGGGGAGGGCTGGGAGCGGCGTTTACAAAGCCCACATGCCGAAAACGCGCGCTCTCTCCTCCGGCCGCACTCACTCACCTCCCCCGTACACGCCGCCGCTCATGGCTGCTGCCGGCGCGACCCCTACCCTAAAGGCTAACTGGAGAAGTGACTGCAGTGGCCGCGACTGCGAGTCCCGAGAAGCGATAGCTCCTGACTCCCTTAACTTCCACCGCCACCCCCCTCAGGCAACAAAGCGGCGTCCACACACCCCGGAGCTCAGCTCCACTTGCTGGCTCCTCTTACCAGCCAATCACGAGGGTCCAGGCCTACGTTCAGCCAATCAGAATGCGGCTGCGCCGCATCCCCAACGCGGCCCAGCAGGTTTAGCCAATCGAAGGCAGCCATGGGGGCGGGGAAAGAGGAAAGCGACAGCAGGACAGAAGGAGTTGGGTTGCGGAGCTGAAGCGGGCGGAGCTTCCCGGGTGGGCGAGAGAGTGGGCGGAGGCAGTGGGAGAAGAAGGAGGAAGGCTAGAGGGAAGCATGGGGGCGGGCCTGGGAGGTGCGGCGAGGCGCTGAGGAGCGGCTGGAACCTGGGTAGGGGAAGGTAGATCTCTGGAAATTGAACGTGTGTCTCCACGCTGAGATTCCTGTCCAGTGACTGTGGGGAATGCGGATTTCTTTCTTTTTTCTTCAGAAAAAGTATTTTAAACTCACTTTTAGGTTGAAGAAATAAAAATTTTGCGCTCCACTTTGGGATAGGGGACTCAGTAAATCAGACAAATTGATAGGATCTTGCAATTTTTAAAATGGTTATTAATAAGTAAAAGAAGAATGAAATGATGCATTATCCCAGCTAAACCTAGGTAGCGCTTTAAAAACGATTTAAAAAATCAATTAAAAAAAAAATTCAGGCCGGGTATAGTGGCTCACGCGTATAATCCCAGCACTTTGGGAGGCCGAGGCGGGTAGATCACGACGTCAGGAGTTCGAGACCAGCCTGGTCAACACAGTGAAACCCCCGTCTCTACTAAAAATACAAAAATTTGCTGGGCGTGGTGGCACGCGCCTGTATTCCCAGCTACTTGGGAGGCTAAGGCAGGAGAATCGCTTGAACCCAGGAGCTGAAGGTTGCAATGAGATTGCACTGCTGCACTCCAGCCTGGGCAACAGAGCGAGATTCTGTCTCAAAAAAAAGTAAATAAATAAAAATAAATAAATTTATCCTGTGAGAGGTATTTAAAACAGCTAATCAATCTTCATTCAAGCAAGCACCCAATCCTAAATATGCATCCTATAAACAGCCTGTCTTAGTCCCCTGTTTCTACCAGCCTAGTCCAGATCACCTTCCTTTATATCCGGATTACTGCAGCAACTTGTTGCTCTGTCTCTTTGCCACTCTTGATCAACGGAGCTTCATCTGTAAAAACGACCAGACCCAATCAGGACACTCCAGCGCTCAAACCCATAAGATTGTTGCCTATCCTTGTAATTGATAGCAGTTCTTAAGTTGGTATGTCTAGAGTCTAGACACGCAGAGCCTGCTTTTAACCTTAGAAACAATTGACTAAAACCCCATCAGTCTCAGTAGCAGCAGGGTGGCAGAAAGTGATGAGGCAGTAGGGTGGATCAAGGCTAGCGGGAAAACTCTTTCCCATTCACCTGACAATATAATCACGGTATATCTGATCATTTAGAAAAGCCCTATTAACCCAGTGAGATAATGCAGATGTCAGCAAACTAAGGCACTAGGGCCAAATCATCTTTTGTGTGGGGGGCAGGGAGGGGAGGTGGGGAAAAGGGGAAGCGGGTGGGAAGGCTGCCTTTTTTTTTTGCGACCTTGAGCTAAGAATGATTATATCTGTTTTTAAATTATTTTTAAAAAAATTTTAAAGAATAATGTATGACAGATTGGGCATGGTGGCTCACACCTGTAATCCCAGCACTTTGGGAGGTCCAAGCGGGAGGATCTTGAGGCTAAGAGTTCAAGATCAGCCTGGGCAACACAGGGAGACCACCCACCCCTCTCCGTCTTACAAAAAAATTAAAAAATTATCTGGGTGTGGTGGTACATGCCCCCTAGCTACTCTGGAGACTAGGGTGAGAGGATGGCTTGAGCCCGGGAGTGTAAAGCTACAGTAAGCCGTGATCTCCCTAATGCACTCCAGCCTGGGTGACAAAGCAAGTCCAAGAAAGAGAGAAAGAGAGAGAAAGAAAAAAAACTATATGAAATTCACACTTCAGTGACCTTAAACTAAGTTTTATTAGGACACAGCCCATGCTTATCCATTTATGACTACTTTTGCTCTGTAAGGGTAGAGTTGAGTAGTTGGGAGACAGAGACTATGTGTCCCACTAAACTGGAGAATACATTTATTACTGGACCCTTTACAAGAAAAGTTTGCAAATCTGAGCTGACACATGTGATATAAACAGCAGAGCATGCATAAGTACGCTATGTTGACCATTGTCCCCATTATTATAGCTGTCACTGTAGACGTATATCAAATCCCCAAATATTCCTTCTTCCAATCTGTTTTTATGATGTGTTTGACTAGTAGCTGAAGAGTTATAAAATATTGAGATGCTTTCTGATAATTAAATATTGAAGAGATGCTATTTGTGAGTTTATGATACATAGTTATCCATTTAAATCGATGTAGCATTTAAATGCCAAGTAATTTATATACAGCAAATTAACTAGATTTTGATATCGCTGAACATTGATATCTCTCTTCAATACTATCTCCAACATCTCTCACCTTTTGAAGGTAATATGTCCTAGAAGTAAAATACCTATCTAGGCTAAGAGAGAGTAAAATATTTGTTCCACTTGTTCAGCGTTTATCAGAAAACAAAACAGTTCAAGGGGGTTGATGAGGACCACACCCCCTAGCCTCTGGAAAGCCTGAGATGGGACTGTCTCCTCCCCAGATTTAAGACTGTCCTGAACTGTGTGCGGAGTAACCACACTGTGCAGGAGAATCGTAAGCACAAAGAAGATGAAAGTCACACTTAGATGATTTTGCTTAGAGTCAGGTTTTGCACCATTTGATAATTTGGAAAAATACTAGACAGGTCATTCATGTGTTCGTTCATTTGTAATTTCAGGTTGGCTTGGTCTCTTGATGTCCCATTGGAACCACGGCTGCATTTAATAATAAGCCATTGAAATGAATTTCAAAGGAAATAAACTTCACAGTACATCTGATGTTTCAGGACAAATCACATGTTGACACAGATAGAAGTGCACACTTGTGAAGCCTTTAATAAATTTTAATCAATAAAAAATGTAATAGGACACTAAGATTATTAGCCCTGAAGTATTGAATTGCTGGAGGATGGGATTGTTCAGAAAGAAAATCTATTCAGGCTTCTAAGAGAACTATGTCGGGGGACAGGCATCCTCCACATTAATGACGTTATTTCCTTTGACTTAGAGCATAGCAGTTTGTTTTCTTTGATTCTTCTTTTGTGTGTGTGTGTGTGAAACAGAGTCTTGCTCTGTCGCCCCAGGCTAGAGTGCAGTGGCATGGTCTCGGCTCACTGCAACCTCCATCTCCCAGGTTCAAATGATTCTCCTGCCTCAGTCTCCCCAGTAGTTGGGATCACAGGCATGTGCCACCACACCCAGCTAATTTTTGTATTTTTAGTAGAGAAGGAGTTTCACCATGTTGGCCAGGCTGCTCTCGAACTCCTGGCCTTAAAAGATCTGCCTGCCTCGGCCTCCCAATCTTCCATTCTTAGGAAAACCAGTTGAAAGTACATTAAAACAAAAGTACTAACCCAGCAAAATCTGCTTTATGAAATATAAAATATATGAAGGTTGGGGTTTTTTGAGTAGTGATATTTCTCCCCTGTTGTCTAAAATGTTTAAAGTGTTGGCTCAGCCTATATTAATGTTATCAATAACTAGTCAGATTAAACAGCAACAACAACTCAAGGTTATTGTCTGTTATTTCAGTTCTCAAGGGCACAGCATATCAAAACTATCAATGCTTGCAAATTTTCCCCTGAACCAATATATCAGATATGTCAACCTAGAAACAAAAGATGTTGAAGTAACAGGTATATAAATTTATCTAGACCACAGTAGGTGCTCAGTGGTTGATTCTGAATCCAGTTTACAAAAATAAAGAGCCTTTCAAAAATCCTTTGTAATAGCCAAGCATCCAGAATTTCCTCTGTGGCCCCGGGTGCAACAATTGGCTTTGCCACACTGGGTCGCTGGTCCTCCATTCTTGGAATGCTGCACCAGGACTTGTGATGCTGGATCCTCTCTCCTTTCTTCACCAGCCCTGTCTGCACTCAAGTTATAGAATTTCAGCAGTTACTATGAAATGTTACATATCTTGTCCTCTGTCTGAGCTTTTATTAAGTTCAGCATTGAAAAAAATGCAACTGCTATTGATGCAAGCTAGGAAACAAATTCGGAAAATTATCATCCGTCTGTCGGGAAGGAATGACACGAAACTTATGTACATTTAGAATTATTTTGTTTCATGCTGCAAAATATATAAAGTTGGCAATAGTAAAAAGCAATTTTCAATATAGACATTTTGTATGTGTATGAGGAGTCATTGTAAGCACCATCCTTTGTGTACTGAAGTTCCAAATGTGTAACACTCATCCAAGCACTACTGAGATAAAAGATAAATACCTGGTATGATATATAGGGTTTTTCAACAATAGAAATATGATTGGTCAGATTCATACATGTTTGCCGTCGGAATAGTAAGAGATCTATCCATTTCAATAATATAACCTAGATATACAAAGAAGCAAATAAAAGTATGTTTGGTCACAGCTAGTAACTTTATAACACACTAATAGGTTTGCTATAGTATTAACAATGGTCCTGAAGAGACAAGAAAGGAAAGAAAAAAAGATGAAGTGCTAAATGCTCAGTGAATTTTACGAATCTGTATTGTTATTTTATTATCTTAAAAAAAAAAAAACCTCTTCTTTGTTCATTTGATAGAGCTTTTGGGGAAAATCACAATGTGCGTAAGCAATGCCAACATTTAATCAATTGGTGCTGTAAAGTGACACTGTGTCACTTGGGGCCACTTTTGGGCAAATCCGGGCTTCTCATTGATCTAGGTCAGTAGCAACACCATGTTGTAAGGCTACTGTTACACAGCTCAAGGAGCAACACTCTCCTGAGTCCAAGGTTCTTGCTATGGATGGCTTCTTTGGAACACTTGAAACTGTTTTGGAATAGAAAGGATTTCATTGGCCATATGATAATAATGACTACAAATTACTGAACTTTATGTGCTATCATAGGAAAGATGCTTTATATATAATATTTTCCATTTAATCGACTTATCCTTCTGAGGGTTTTGGCAGAAGAGGCCCGGAGATTTACCAGCTTGCCCAACATCACAAAGCTATTGAGATTCAGGATTTGAAACTAGGGTTGTCTGAACCTACTGAGTATGCTGATTCTACTTCAAGATTATTTTTCTCTTTCCACTTCCATGCTTCCAGTAAATGTTAAAAACAATAATTTCAATTATATATAATATATAATAATATAATCTACACATATTATGTATGTATATACACAGATATGTATGTAAATCTAAAGGTACAAAAAGATACAGAGAACTAAGTCTTCCCTTTTACCTGTATCCCTAGCTATCTCCTCTTTAGGGTGGTTCTATGCTTATACAACTGATTATGTAGATATATTCCCCCTTCTCTATTTTTTCTGATCCAAATGTAACTCACAATACACTAGTGATCTTTAAGAAGCATTCTTGGCTGGGCACAATGACTCATACCTGTAATCCCAGCACTTTGGAAGGCTCTGGTGGGATAACGGCTTGAGCCCAGGAGTTCAAAGCCAGCCTGGGCAGCACAGTGAGACCCACTTCTCTACAAAAAGTAATTTAAAAAATTAGGCAGGCTGGTGGTGTGTGCATGTAGTCCCAGCTATTCAGGAGGCTGAGGTGTGAGGATCACTTGAACCTGGGAGGTCCAGGGTGCAGTAAGCCATGATTACATTACTGCACTCCAGCCTGGGATACAGAAAGAAATGCTGTCTCAAAAAACAAAAAAACAAAACAAAACAAAAAAAGCATTATTCTCTTTAGAAATCAATTTTAAAATACTTACTTTGGACATTGTTATTTTAATAATTTTAAATGGTCTACACATGGCTAGAAACTGAAATGACACAACAGTGAAAAACAAAGCTCCCTTCCTTCTCTTTCAATCCTCCCAATTCCTCAGTTCCTTTCCCCAAATTGCACAACTGTTACCGGTTTCTTATGTAACCTTCCAGAGATAGTCTTTTCAAATAGAAACATATATTTATATTCCTTCCCCCCATTGTTGTTATTTACACAAGCTGTAACATATTGAACAGGTGATTTTGTACTTGACTTTGTTTACTTAACAGTATTATCTTGGAGGTCAGTCCATGTCAACATGTATAATTCTTATTCCTTTTTAACATCAGTACAGAATTCCATTACATATATATGCCATAATTTATTTCACCAGTTCTCTGTTGAAGAGATATTTGTTTCTAGTCTTTTACTATTACAAAGAATGCTGTAATGACTATTCTTTTCTTTGTGCATATATGAAAGTTTTTGTGCAGGATGAAATAGCAGAAGTGACATTGCTGGGTCACAGGGTATATACATTTTTAATTGTAATGGTCATTGCCAAATTACACAGGACTTAAACAATTTACATTTCCCCAATGATATGTTTGGGAGTACACTTTTTTCCTCCAACCCTCACCAACACAGGACTTTTTAAAACTTCTGTTAAGATGGAGCTTTTATATAAGATGTTTTGTTCATTCATTAGTTGTTTAGGTAGAGCCTGTGATTTACTGTTTGTACCAACAACAGTGCACCAGATCCAAGAGTGCATTTTGGGGGCTCTAAGACTTTCAATGAAAAAAGAAGTGGAATAATTTACAAGCAAAACTTCTGATCTGCTAACTTTTTGAACTCCTGCTCTAAGCCTGGCCCCAGGGATACTAGGAGAAATGAGCCATTCTTTCTTTTCACTCAAGGGCTGTAACCGTTCTCCCATTAATGTGAAAGTGGCTGATAGCACATTCCAGTTGCTACTTGGAGAGTGGATCCCAAATATCCACTTAGGCTGAGGTTTCCACCAATGCTTGAGAAGATGTGGGTGGTGACTGCACAGTTCCTTTCTCCATTTAAAGTTGTTTCTCTTCCACCCTGGCACATGATTAAAACAATTGTAAACAAAAGGCGTTTGCCACACGTAATATGTAGTATTCACATTTTTTTTTTTTTTTTTTTTGAGACAGGATCTCGCTCTGTCGCCCAGGCTGGAGTGCAGTGGCCAGATCTCAGCTCACTGCAAGCTCTGCCTCCCGGGTTTACGCCATTCTCCTGCCTCAGCCTCCCGAGTAGCTACGTCACCCGGCTAGTTTTTTGTATTTTTTAGTAGAGACGGGGTTTCACCGGGTTAGCCAGGAAGGTCTCGATCTCCTGACCTCGTGATCCGCCCGTCTCGGCCTCCCAAAGTGCTGGGATTACAGGTTTGAGTCACCGCGCCCGGCCAGTATTCACATTTTAATTGTAGTGTGCACCACATTTCTAACCAGGGATTGGTTATAGAGTTTGTTTAATTTTGTTGGAGTGAAGGAAAAAGGCATTTCTTTTGTTCTTTTGTTTTTTGTTTTTTTTGCAGGGGGAGGAGTGTGGAGGGAGGTGGGAAAGTTTGCTTTTTTCTTTTTAGGAAAAATCTATGAGAAGCAGGGAAACTATTATTTTTATTTTCCCCCTCTTACTAACCACTATACAGATGAGAAGGGATTATTGGTTACCAAAATCATTGGTCTTTGTAAAATTATTCAAATAACTGCCAGTTACCAGCTCTACCTAAACTGACTGGAAGAAATCCTATATGTAAGCTTACCATTGTGTTTGTTAATTTCTAATAAAACCTGCTCCCCAAATGGTCATAACCAGAAGGAAAAACTAAATTATTGAAGAATTTGAGCATTAAATTAGGCCATAATCAGCCTACTGTGCCTACCTGATATTATGAGGTTAGCATTGTTGAGTGCACACTCTCCTTTCCACTCCTCCCCTTACCTCATATAACCTAGAGAATCACATTATGATACTCTAGGATCACTCACCTTGGTTATCAATCATCAGACTTTGATAAACTCCCACAGGGATTTAAAAGCCTCTGTTTGCACTGTCTGTGGTACACCAGATCCAGAAGCACATGGGGACTCTAGACTCTGGATGACAAAAGCAAGCAGAATAATTTGCAAATAGAACCTGTGATCATTCCATATACACTTGGCCCTTGAACAACATGGGTTTGAACTGTGCAGGTTCAAAATACGTGATTTTATTTATTTTATTTTATTTTTAATTTTTGAGATAGGGTCTCACTCTGTTGTCTAGGCTGGAGTGCAGTGGCGCAGTCTCCGCTCACTACAACCTCTGCCTCCCGAGTTCAAGTGATTCTCCTACCTCAGCCTCCCAAGTAGCTGGGATTACAGGCTTGTGCCCTCACATGCAGCTAATGCTTTTTTTTTTTTTTTGTATTTTTAGTAGGGACAGGTTTTTGCTATGTTGACCAGGCTGGTCTTGAACTCCTGGCCTTAAGTGATCCACCTGCCTCCGCCTTCCAATGTGCTGAGATTACAGGCATGAGCCACCACACCTGACCACGAATTTTTTTCAATAAATATATTGGAAAATTTTTTGGAGATCTGTGACAGTTACAAAAGACTGACGAATGAACTGCATAGCCTAGACATATCCAAAAAGTTAAGAAAAAGGCATGTCATCAATGCATAAGATATAGCAGATACCAGCTATTTTATCATTCACTAACATAATACACAAATCTATTATAAAAGGTTAAAATTTATAAGAACTTACTATACACATAAACACAGATATTAAATGAGCCCCGTCCACAGTCAAGAGAAATAAATGTAAAAATGTAGTATTAGGCTGGGCAAAGTGTCTCATGCCTATAATCCCAGCACTTTGGGAGGCTGAGGCGGGCAGATTGCCTGAGCTCAGGAGTTGGCGACCAGCCTGGGTAACAAGGTGAAACCATCTCTACTAAAATACAAAAAGTTAGCCAGCGTGGAGGCTTGTGCCTGTAGTCCCAGCTACTCCGGAGGCTGAGGCAGAAGAATTGCTTGAACCTGGGAGGTGGAGGTTGCAGTGAACCAAGATTGCACATGACAGAGTGAGACTCCATCTCAAAAAAAAAAAAAAAAGCATTATTAAAACATGGCTGCATAAAATTAAATGTAGTACATACTGCACTACTGTAATAATTCTGTGATCATCTCCTGTTTCTATATCTGTGAGCTCAAGTGTTGCAAGTATTTGATTGAAACACGGCATGGTACTATTCGTCTTCGTGTGAGCAGGTCGTCTCTCCATTAAATTGCGTATTGCAGTAAAAGTGATCTCTCATGGTTCTTAAATATTTTTTATGTTGTTTAGTGCAAACCATAAACCTTGAATAACACAATGGGACTCATATGAAATGCCACTGGTCGTGCTTTAAGTGCTCCCAAGAAGCAGAGAAAAGTCATGATATTACAAGAAACAAGACTTTCTTTACAAAAATAAGATGGCTGGCCCGCAGGTTGTAGTTTACTGACCCCTCTTCTAAACATTTTTTTAAAAAATTAGGTAAATCCATAAATAATGTGAAAACTTTTCAAATTATATTTTTTAAAAATGTATGTTTCAAAATAGATTGTGTAGGGTGGGTGTGGTGGCTCACACCTGTAATCCCGGCACTTTGGGAGGCCGAGGCAGGTGGATCACGAGGTCAGGAGTTCGAGATCAGCCTGGCCAACATAGTGAAACCCTGTCTCTACTAAAAATACAAAAAACAAAATAAAAATAAGCCGAGCATGGTGGCAGGCACCTGTAGTCCCA
>NW_012118155.1:1888238-1889352 GCF_000951035.1 Colobus angolensis palliatus | reverse complement strand
AAAAAAAAAAAAAAAAAAAATTAAATAAAAGTTGTGATTATAATCATAGTGGTAATAATGTGAAATAGAGCAAGTTTAGGTAAAATTTCTAAAAATAAGCCTTCTTGGGGAAAACCAACGCACTCAAAATGTTACTCTCAAGTGTTACTCAAGAACCTTTCAGATGGGCTATTGCGTGGAATCTTTCAGAATATCTGTGTTCACATGTCCCAAGAGACAGACACCAAAAAATTCCAGGAGCATTGCTACTCTCTGTTTCTTACTACGGCCCAATTGGCACAATGGGAACGACTCTGATGCTTTTAATATCTGTAAGAACTACAGTTGACCCTCGAACAATGCAGGGGTTAAGGTTAGCCTAAGTTAACTACTAATAGCTTTCTGATGACTATTTATGGATAATGTAAATAGTTGATTGACATACTTTGTATGCTTGTACTGTATTCTTACAATAAAGTAAGCTAGAGAAAAGAAAATGTAATTAAGAAAATCTTAAGGAAGAGAAAATACGTTTACAGTACTGTAAATGTATTTATAGGCACTATCGATTTATGTCATCTGTTTACAAGATGAATTGTATGCCTGAAATAGCGGGTAACTGCAGCTGCAAGCCTCAATCTCCGGTACATATCAAGTAATTCAACTTTTGTACTGCAGCCTGGGCAACAGAGGGAGGCTCCATCTCAAAAAAAAAAAAAAAAAGGAATGGCTCACTTTGGTTAAAATAGTCAACCCCAGAACTCATAGGAACTGTTTTTTTGTTTTTGTTTTTTTTTCTTTCCAGAAAACCTAATCTTCTGACTTCTCTAGTCCTTGGATGGGCCTGCTTGTTCTTTTTCCATCTATATCAGGAAAACTGCTCAAAACCAAAGTACAGTGGCAGGTAGCTGCTGCCTGGGACTTGGTCCCCTTACTCTGGTGTGCTCCAGCTGCCTGGGACTGAGTTGATCTTCTCAGGCTCTGGGTTGAATTCTTTTATCTCCTTATTTGTTTCACATTCTTCTTCTTTATTTATTTTATTTATTTATTTATTTATTTATTTGAGACGGAGTCTAACTCTGTCGCCTGGGCTGGAGTGCAGTGGGATCTCAGCTCACTGCAAGCTCCGCCTCCC
>NW_012118155.1:1882486-1888083 GCF_000951035.1 Colobus angolensis palliatus | reverse complement strand
CTGACCTCGTGATCCGCCCGTCTCGGCCTCCCAAAGTGCTGGGATTACAGGCTTGAGCCACCGCGCCCGGCCTATTTATTTATTTTTAACTGAGACAGGGTCTCGCTCTTTCACCTAGACTGGAGTGCAGTGGCATGATCGCAGCTCCCTGCAGCACTGGGGCCTTGAACGCTGTCACAGCTCACTGCAGCCTCAAACTCCGGGGTTCAATCCATCCTCCCACCTCAGTAGCTGGAACTATAGGCATGCACCACCACCACCACCACGCCCCACTAATTTGTTATTGTTGTTGCTGTAGAGACAGGATCTCTATATATTGCCTGGGTTGGTCTCAAACTCCTGGGCTCAAGCAATCCTCCTCCCTTGGCTTCCCAAAGTGCTAGGATTACAGGCATCAACTACCGTGCCCTGCCATCTCCTCATGCTGACTAGCACACTAGAGGACCCTGCCTGGGGTCCTGCCTGGCCTGGCTCTCCCCACACAGCCTACCCACGGCTCTACTTGTGTCCCTGCCTTATTTGGATTTGATTTTTGTATATGGCGAGGATACGGGTCTAGTTTCATTCTTCTACATATGGATATCCAGTTTTTCCAGCACCATTTATTGAAGAAACTGTCTTTTCCTCAATATATGTTCTTGGCACCTTTGTTGAAAATGAGTTCACCATAGCTGTATGGATTTATTTCTGGATTCTCTATTCTGTTCCATTGATTTATGTGTCTATTTTATGCCAGTACCATGTTGTTTGGGTTACAGTAAGCTCTGAGGTATAATTCGAAGCTGGCTAATGTGACTCCTCTAGTTTTGTTGTTTTTGCTCAGGATAGATTTGGCTCTTTTTGGTCTTTTGTGGTTCATATAAATTTTAAGATTGTCTTTTCTTTTCTTTTTTTCTTTTTTCTTTTTTCTTTTTTTTGAGATGGAGTTTCACTCTTGTTGCCCAGGCTGGAGTGCAATGGCACGATCTCGGCTCACCTCAATCTCTGCCTCCTGGGTTCAAGCAATTCTCCTGCCTCAGCCTCCTGAGTAGCTGGGATTACAGGCATGGACCACCATGCCTGCCTCATTTTGTATTTTTAGTAGAGATGGGGTTTCTCCATGTTAGTCAGGCTGGTCTCAAACTCCTGACCTCAGGTTATCTGCCTGCCTCGGCCTCCCAAAGTGCTGGGATTACAGGTATGAGCCACCATGCCCGACCTGGATTGTCTTTTCTATGTCTGTGAAGAATATTGTTTGTATTTTGATAGGGATTGCATTGATTCTGTAGATTGCTTTGGGTAGAATGGAATTTCAGCAATATTAATTCTTCCAATTCATGAACATGGAATATCTTTCTATATTTTGTGTCCTCTTCAATTTCTTGCATAAACGTTTTATAGTTTTCATGGTAGAAATCTTTCATTTTGGTTAACTCCTAGGTATTTAATTTTATTTGTAGCTATTATAGATGGGATTACTTTTTAATTTCTTTTTCAGATCATTTGCTGTTGGCATATAGAAATGCTATGATTTTTATATGTTGATTTTGTATCCTGAAACTTTACTGAATTTGGTTATCAGTTTACATAGTTTTTTGGTGGAGTCTTTAGATTTTTCCAAATATAAGATTATATCATCTGTAAACAAGGATAATTTGACTTCTTTCATTCCCATTTGGATGCCTTTAATTTCTTTCTCTTGTCCAATGTTTCTTTGTTGATTTTTCTGTCTGGATACTCTGTCCAATGATGCAAGAGAGGCTCTGAAGTCTCCAGCTATTATTCTGTTGGGGTCTATCTCTTTTGCTCTAATAATATTTGCTTTACATAATCTGGGTGCACCACTGTTGGGTGCATATATATTTACATCTGTTATCTCCTCTTGCTTAATTAACTCCTTTATAATTATATGATGACTTTCTTTGTCTCTTTTTATAGTTTTTGTCTTGAAATCTATTTTGTCTGATACAGCGATTCTTGCTCTTATTTTGGTTTCCATTTTCATGGAATATTTTTTCCATCCCTTTATTTCCAGTCTATGTGCATCTTTATAGGTGAAGTGTGTTTCTTATAAGCAACAGATCATGGGGTCTTGCTTTTTTTAGAAAAATCCATTCAGTCACTCTATGTCTTTTGATTGGAGAGCTTATTCCATTTACATTCAGTTATTACTGATAAGTAAGGACTTACTCCTATAATTTTTTATTTGTTTTCTGGTTGTTTTGTAGCTACTCTTCCTTCTTTTTTTCCTTCCTGTTTTCCTTTTAGTGAAAGTGATTTTCTCTGATGACATATTTTAATTTTTTTTGCTTTTTATTTTTATACGTTCATTGAGGTTGCCATTAGGCTTGTAAATAGTATCTTACAACCCATTGCTTTAAACTCATGACAACTTAACACTGATGCCATAAACAAATTAACTAGTGAGCAAAAATAAAATTAATAAAAACTCTGTAGTTTAACTTTATCTCCCCACTTTTTAACATTTTGTTGTTTCTGTTTATATTTTATTATATTATCTATGTCTTGTAAAGTTGTTGCAGTTATTTTTGGTGATTTCACCTTTTAGTCTTTCTACTTAAGATATGAGTAGTTTACACATCACAATTACAGTGTTATATTCTGTGTTTTCTCTGTGTACTTACAATTATCAATGAGTTTTGTATCTTCAGATGATTTCTTATTGTTCATTAACATCATTTTCTTTCAGATTGAAGAACTCCCTTTAGCATTTCTTATAGGACAGGTCTGGTGTTGATGAAATCCCTCAGCTTTTGTTTGTCTGAAAGAGTCTTTATTTCTCTTTCATGTCTGAAAGCTATTTTCACCTGATCTATTATTCTAGGGTAAAAGTTTTTTTCCTTCAGCATGTTAAATATGTCATGTCACTCTTCCTGGCCTATAAGGTTTCCACTGAAAAGTCAGACGTATTGGAGCTCCATTGTATGCTACTTGTTTCTTTTCACTTGCTGCTTTTAGGATCCTTTCTTTATCCTTGACCTTTGGGAGTTTGATTATTAAATGCCTTGATGTAGTCTTCTTTGTGTTAAATCTTCTTGGTGTTCTACAATCTTCTTGTACTTAAATACTGATATCTTTCTCTAGGTTTGGGATATCCTCTGCTATTATCCCTTTGAATAAACTTTCTACCCTTATCTCTCTCTATATTTTCTCTTTAAGGCCAATAACTCTTACAGTTGCCCTTTTGAGGTTATTTTCTAGCTGTTGTAGGCATGCTTCACTCTTTTTATTCTTTTTTCTTTTGTCTTCTCTGACTATATATGTCCAAATAGCCTGTCTTCAAGCTCACTCATTATTTCCTCTGCTTGATTGATTCTGCTACTAAGAGAATCTGATGCATTCTTCAGTATGTCAATTGCATTTTTTCAACCCCAGATCTTCTGCTTGATTCTTTTTTTGTGTGTGTGTGACAGGATCTCACTCTGGAGTACAGTGGCATGATCATGGCTCATTGTAGCCTTGACCTCCTGGGCTCAGGCAATCCTCCCACCTCAGCCTCCCAATAGCTGGGACTACAGGTCACTGTAGTGCACCACTATGCCCAGCTAATTTTTGTATTTTTTGTGAAGATGGGGTTTCACCATGTTGCCCGGGCTGGTCTTGAACTCCTGAGCTCAAGCAAGATCCACTCATCTTGGCCTCCCAAAGTGCTGGGATTACAGATGTGAGCCAGCATGCCTGGCTTTGATTCTTTTTAATTATTTCAATCTCTGTTAAATTTATCTGACAGGATTCTGAATTCCTTCTATGTGTTATCTGGAATTTCTTTCAGTTTCCTCAAAATAGCTATTTTGAATTCTCTGTCTGAAAGGTCACATGTCTTTGTCTCTTCAAGCTTGGCCCCTGGTGCCTTATTTAGTTTGTTTGGTGAGGTCATGTTTTCCTGGATAGTCCAAATGCTTGTGGATGTTCATTGGTGTCTGGGCATTGAAGAGTTAGATATTTATGGTAGTCTTTGCAGTTTGGGCTTGTTTGTATTCCTCCTTCTTGGGAAGGTATTCCAGGTATTCAAAGAGACTTGGGTGTTGTGATCTAAGTTTTTGGTTACTGCAGCTATATCTGCATTCGGGGGCTCCAAGGCCATTAATGCTGTGGTTTTTAAGGAGTAGAGGTACTGCCTTCATGATCTTTGATAAGACCTGCAAGAATCGTCTGGATTGCCAGACAGAGACTTGTTCTCTTCCCTTACTTTCTCCCAACAAGTAGAGCTGCTGTCTGTGCAGAGCTGCCTGGAGCTGGGGGAGGGGTGACACAAGGACACCTGTGGCCACCAGCACTGGGACTATGCTGAGTCAGACCTGAAGCTGACAAGCACAGGCTTCACCCAAGGCCTGCTGTAACCACTACCTGTCTACCCTGTTTGCTCAAGGCCCTAAGTCTCTGCAATCAGCAGATGGCAAAGCCAGCCAGACTTGTGTCCATCCCTTAAGGGCAGCAAGTTCCCCTGGGCCCTGGGCAGGTCCAGAGATATTGTCCAGGAGCCAGGGCCTAGAGCCAGAAATCTTAGAACTCTACCTGGTGCTCTCTTCTACTGCAGCTGAGGTGGTACAGAAACCACAAGACAAAGTCCTTCCTATTCTTCCCTCCTCTTTCCCCAGGTGGAGGAATTTCTCCCCATGTCCAACACCACCACAGGCCCACAGTAAGTACTTCCAGGGTGTAACTGATATTCACTTAAGGCCCAAGAGCTCTTCAGTTAGCTTGTGGTGGATGCTGCCAGGCTTGGGACTCACCGTTCTGGACAGTGGGCTCTCCTTTGGCCCAGAGTAGGTACAGAAATGCCACCCAAAAGCCAAGGGCTGGAACTGGGGACCATGAGAGCCTGTTTGGTGCTTTTCCTCAATGTGGCCAAGTTGGTTCCTAAGCTTCAAGACAAAGTCCCCTTTTTCTTCCTTCTTCTTTTCTCAAACAGAAGGAGTCTATCCTCGTTGCCACCATAGCTGTGAATATGTTGGCTCACAACTGAAGCCAGTACATCTCAGAGTCTCACCCAAGGCCCATAGTGTGTACTACCTGGTTAATGCTGCTAATTATTTGGGGCCCAGAGACTCTTGAGTCTGCAGGTGATAAATCCTGCCAGGAGTGAGTCCTTCCCTTCAAGACAGTGGGTCCCCTTCTGGCCCAACATGTGTCTAGAAATGTTATCCAGGGGCTACGATGAGGGAGGCATGGTGTCAGCAATTCAAGACGCTTTCCTACCCTCTTCGGTAACTCTTTCAGTGATATGAAGTTAAAATCAGGTACTGTGATTGCTCACATGATTTTTGATTCTTGTGAAGGTGCTTTTTTTGTGTAGATAATTGTTCAATTTGGTGTTCCTGCAGGGAGGATAATCAGTGAAGGGTTCTGTTTGTCCATTTTGCTCTCTACCTTTCTCAATAGTTTTTCATATTCTGAAAACTTGTTATATGCCAGGTATACTATTCTGTGTTCTATATATGTAACTCCAGTATTAAGACACTTACTGTGGAGGAATAAGTCCATTTCAAAGTGATTTTACTTTTTTTTTTTTGAGACGGAGTCTCACTCTGTCGCCCGGGCTGGAGTGCAGTGACCGGATCTCAGCTCACTGCAAGCTCCGCCTCCCGGGTTTACGC
>NW_012118155.1:1879043-1882436 GCF_000951035.1 Colobus angolensis palliatus | reverse complement strand
GTAGAGACGGGGTTTCACCGTGTTAGCCAGGATGGTCTCGATCTCCTGACCTCGTGATCTGCCCGTCTCGGCCTCCCAAAGTGCTGGGATTACAGATGATTTTACTTTTAGCCTATAAACCACACCCATGAAATTCTGAGAAATACTAATTTAGGACTTTTACTTAAGTTCAAGTATTGTATTCTAACTCTCACAGAGTCCATAGAAATAAGAAATGAGTGCAGTGGTATCAGAAACTTGGAAGTAGCTTCTCTAGTCCTTTCAACTTATCTCTAGTTCTCTTCATGGGACCTTTTATCCTGGACAGTGGGATCACATTATACGGTCACCTCCATGGCTGGCTAAGAGTAGCTCCCAGGGTGCTGTCCACATTTGGGCCGTGTCCCCTCCTTTTATCTCTTCACTCCTGAGTTCTTCACTCACCTGCCCTGCTGTCCAGCCACCAGCCTAGGAGCCAGGCATTCTTTCTGTTTCCACTGCTAGAAGGAAGATGGGGGAGGAGACAAGTATCAGTAAGTCTTTATGGCGGTCTGGTCACAGGTTGGCACATCTGCAGGCAATCAGACTTTTTATATTTTAACAGTCAATACTCTCTTTGTTAATACTAAAAGAGAGTGTTTATATTCTTCCCAGTCTTAAGTCACATTACAAAAGGCTCTCATCATTATGGATGTGTCTGACTCACAGGAGTGTGGGAGAAAAAGAAAATCTGAATCCTCACATTAAATGCTCACATTGAATCTTCACAGAGCCCTTGAAAAAGAGGCACAGTTGATTCTCATTATTCATGGTAACTAGAAAATCACCATGAACACTGACTCAGTGAGTACTGAATCATTGTTCAGTATTGTTTAGTTCACAACACTGAACCTAGGGACAACAAAGGGTTAGGTTCCTGTAAGCCTCTGGTCACAATATGTTCATCAACCGATCAGTACATAATATTGTTTTATGTTTGTTTTTGTTTAATGACATTGTCTTAGTTCATTTTCTGTTGCTTATAACAGAATTCTAAAATTGGATAACTTATTTTTTAAAAGTTTTTTTTTTTTTTTAAGACAGAGTCTCGCTCTATCACCCAGGCTGGAGTGCAGTGGCGCAGTCTCAGCTCACTGCAACCTCCATCTCCCGGGTTCAAGAGATTCTCCTGTCTCAGCCTCCCAGTAGCTGGGACTACAGGTGCACACTACCACGCCCAGCTAATTTTTGTATTTTTAGTAGAGACACGGTTTCACCATATTGGTCAGGCTGATCTCGAACTCCTGACCTCAGGTGATCCACCCGCCTTGGCCTCCCAAAGTGCTGGGATTACAGGCATGAACCACCGCACCAGGAGTTTATTTCTTATAATTCATGGAGACTGACAAGTCCAAGGTCAAGAGGCCACATATGGTGAGGGCCTTCTTCCTGGTGGGGACTCTCTATAGAGTACCAAGGTGGCACAGGGCACCACATGGCGAGGGGACTGAGTGGGCTAGTTCAGATTTCCCTTCTTCTTCCTTTAAATCCACCAGTCCCACTCTGTGACAACTAATTAATCCATTAACCCATTAATCCATAAATGGATTAATTCATAAGGACAGAGCCTTCATGTCCCAATTATGTCACTTTTTTTTTTTTTTTTTGCTTTTCAAGACAAGGTCTTGCTCCATCACCCAGACTGCAGTACAGTGATGTGATCTTGGCTCACTGCACCCTCAAGCTCTTGGCCTCAAGAGATCCAGCTCAGCCTCACAAGTAGCTAGGACTACATATGCCACCATGTTCAGCTAATTTTAGTATTTTCGGTAGAGACAGGTTCTCACTGTGTTGCCCAGGCTGGTGTCAAACTCCTGGCCTGAAGCAATCTTCCCGCCTTGGCCTCCCAAAGTTCTGGGATTACAGACATGAGCCATTACGCCCAGCCTCATTCACCTCTTAAGGTCCTACCTCTCAATACTATCACCTTGGGGATTAAGTTTCAACATGAGTTTTGGAGGGGACAAACATTCAAACCATAGCAGAATAATCATAGCATAAGTATTGTTGATTCATTAACATTGAACTCATACCTGACAGCACTATACCTCATGCCTGAACAAAGTTTATCTAACACTTATCTGCACTCCCATTTCTTTTGCAGCACTATTTACAAGAGTCAAACGATAGAATCAAACTAAGTGTCCATCAACGGATAAATGGATACAGAAAATGTGATATATATACACAACGGAATACTATTCAGATATTAAAAAGATGAAATTCTAGGCCGGGTGCAGTGGCTCATGCCTGTAATCCTAGTACTTTGGGAGGCCGAGGCGCGCAGATCACCTGAGGTCGGGAGTTTGAGACCAGCCTGACCAACATGGAGAAACCCTGTCTCTACTAAAAATACAAAATTAGCTAGGCGTAGTGGCACATGCCTGTAATCCCAGCTACTCGGGAAGGCTGAGGCAGGAGAATTGCTTGAACCTGGGAGGCAGAGGTTGCAGTGAGCTGAGATCGCGCCATTGCACTCTCGCCTGGGCAACAAGGGCGAAACTCCATCTCAAAAAAAAAAAAAGATGAAATTCTGTCATTTATAACAACATAGATGGAACTGGAGGTCATTATGTTGAGTGCAATAAGCCAGGCACAGAAAGACAAATATCACATGTTCTCACTCATATGTGGGAGCTTAAAAAGTTGATCTCATGGAGGTAGAGAGTAGATGATGGTTACCAGAGGTTGGGAAGGGTAGAGGGGAGGTAATGAAGAGAAACTGCTTTCCCAGTACAATTTGAAGGATTCTGAAAGCTTGCTTGTCTCTAAATGTGTCCTTTATTCATATGATTTGGATATTTGTGCCCTCCAAATCTCATATGGAAATGTGATTCCTGTTTTGGAGGTGGGGCCTGGCAGGAAGTGTTTGGATCATGAAGACTGGTTCCTCATGAATGGCTTAGTGCTACCCTCTCAGTGGCGAGAATTCTCATTCTGTGTTCATGCAAGATCTGTTTTTATTTATTTATTTATTTTTAGGAATGTGCCATCTCCCACATTACTTGCTCTTGCCATGTGATGCTCCTGCTACCTTCTTCCATAATTGTAAGGTTCTTAAGGCTTCACAAGGGATGCTGATGCCATGCTTCCTTACAGCCTGCAGAGCCGTGAGCTAATTAAATATATTTTATTTATAAATTACCCAACCTCAGGTTCCTTCCTTCCTTCCTTCCTTTCCTACCTTACCTTCCCTTTCCTTCCTTCCTTTCCTTCCTTCCTTTTCCTTTCTTTTCCTCCTTCCCCTCCCCTCCTCCCTCTTTCTTTCTTTCCTTTCTTTTCTTTCTTTCTTTCTTTTTCTTTCTTTCTTTCTTTCTTTCTTTCTTTCTTTCTTTCTTTCTTTCTTTCTTTCTTTCTTTCTTTCTTTCTTTCCTT
>NW_012118155.1:1841768-1878993 GCF_000951035.1 Colobus angolensis palliatus | reverse complement strand
TTCTTTCTTTCTTTCTTTCTTTCTTTCTTTCTTTCTTTCTTTCTTTCTTTCTTTCTTTCTTTCTTTCTTTCTTTCTTTCTTTCTTTCCTTTCTTTTCTTTCTTTCTTTCTCTTCTTTCTTTCTTTCTTTCTTTCTTTCTTTCTTTCTTTCTTTCTTTTCTTTCTTTCTTTTTCTTTTCTCTTTCTCCTTCCCTCCTCCCTCCCTCTCTCTCCTTCCTTCCTTCCTCTCTTTCTTTTCTTTTCCTTTCCTTTCTTTGCTTTTCTTTTCCTCCCTCCCTTCCTTCCTTCCTTCCTTCCTTCCTTCCTTCCTTCCTTCCTTCCTTCTTTTCTTTCTTTCAACAGGATCTCACTCTGTTGTCTTGGCTGGAGTGCAGTGGCGTGACCATGGCTCACAGCAGCCTCAACCTTCTAGGCTGAAGAGATCCTCCCATCTCAGCCTCCTGAGTAGCTGGGACAACAGGTGCACACCACCACGCCCAGCTAATTTTTAATTTTTTTGTAGAGACAAAGTCTTGCTATGTTGCCAGGGCTGGTCTCAAACTCTTGGGCTCAAGAGATCCTCCTACCTCAGCCTCCCAAAGTGCTAGAATTGCAGGTGTGAGATACCGCACCCAGCCATGTATTCCATTATAGCAACACAAACAGGATAACACATTCATCCATCTACATAATGCTTAAATGAAATCTCTTCTAAAATCCTACTATTTAAAAGCCTATCTCAGCAGGCATTGCCTGGAAATGGTAAAGAGGAGAGGCAAATGTCTATGGTAAGAGTTGAGTGGTATTAGGAACTAGTCACTATGGTTTGGGTATTTGTCCCCTCCAAACCTCATGTTGAGATTGGATTCCCAATGTTGCAGTTGGGGCCTAATGGGAGGTGGTTGGGTTATGGTGGCAGATCCTTCATGAATAGATTAATGCCCTCCTTGGGACTGGGAGGCTGTGAGTGAGTTCTCACTTTCTTAGTTCCCACAGCAGATCGTTGTTAAAAAGAGCCTGACACCTCCCACTCCCAACCCCCGCACCTTTCCTACTCTCTTTCCATATGATCTCTGCACAGACTCTCCTTCACCTTCTGCCACGAGTGGAAACAGCCTGATACCCTCACCAGAAGCCAAGCGGTTGCTGGTGCCATGCTTTTTGTAAGCCTGTGAAACTGTGAACCCTCACGCCTGTAATCCCAGCACTTTGGGAGGCCGAGGTGGGCGGATCACGAGGTCAGGAGATCGAGACCATCCTGGCTAACACGGTGAAACCCCATCTCTACTAAAAATACAAAAAATTAGCTGGGCATAGTGGTGGGCACCTGTAGTCCCAGCTACTCAGGAGGCTGAGGCAGGAGAATGGCGTGAACCCGGGAGACGGAGCTTGCAGTGAGCCAAGATCGCGCCACTGCTCTCCAGCCTGGGCGATGACCAAGACTCTGTCTCAAACAAACAAACAAACAAACAAAAAACCATGAACCTTTTTTTTTTTTTTTAAATAAATTACCTAGGTTTAGCTATTCCTTTATAGCAGCACAAAATAGACTACGACACTGAGACAAGGACAAATATCTGAAGAATGAGCACTTTGAGGAAGAGCAATCTTATACAACAATTGAAAAGCAGAATCAACAAGAGGAAGCTACACTTTGCCTCCTTCAAAGTTTTGCCAAAGACCAATCCTACATCTCGATTAGGCTAGAAGCTGAGATGACCTCAGCTGTGAGCACAGGCCTTATGAGCTTGCAGCACTTCTGAGAGTTCCTTAAGAGGCCTTAAGAGAGCTGACCATCAGCAGCAGATGGCTGGAATGTGCTCTGTACTGACTTCCTCACTCCCATTGCCTGTGTTCCTTAAGTCACTCCTGGGGTTTGAGCTCCTGTGTCCACTGCCAGCTTTATGCCCCTCAAGCTGGAGTGTATGTACTCCTGGAATACAATAAAGGAGGTGGCCAAAGAGAGGAGGTCCTCTCTTTACGTGTTACAGCACGTAACATGGCACATCTTGTTAAGATGTGGTAAGAGGCTCTGTAGCCTCTTTTTTGCTCAAAGACAGAAGAGGGGGCATATGGAGAAAGGGAATTAACCTAATAGGAAAGTCAATGAAAACATTATTTAATCCACGTGTGGGTTAAAATATGAAAACCCTTTTTTTTTTTTTGAGATAGAGTTTTATTCCTGTTGCCCAGGCTGGAGTGCAATGGTGCGATCTCGGCTCACCACAACCTCCACCTCCCCGGTTCAAGTGATTCTCCTGCCTCAGCCTCCCAAGTAGCTGGGATTATAGGCACGTGCCACCACACCCGGCTAATTTTGTATTTTTCAGTAGAGACGGGGTTTCTCCATGTTGGTCAGGCTGGTCTCGAACTCCCAACCTCAAGTGATCTGCCCGCCTCAGCATCCCAAAGTGCTGGTCTTACAGGTGTGAGCCACCGCACCCGGCCAAAACATTTTAACGTTAAAACAAACACTGATAAAGCACTGAGTAGAATGTAAAATTTAAATAATTTTTGGAAAAAACCTAAACTTTTTACTTGCTGCAGGCCACTTCAAACTTTCTCCTCAGTGACCATTGCCTCACCCCTCATGCTGGACACACATCCATGCACATCTCTAGTTTGAGGAGAAGTGAAAAGGAAGGTGCTTTGGCGTAAAGATTCCAAAATTGTTACTAGTCTAATAAACCAAAAAAGAGAGTACAACCTACCCAAGCATGGGACCAAACTAAATTTGGGATCAGAGAATTAAGATGCAGGATCCGTTACATCAGCAGTTGCATTTTTGCAACAGTTTGTTGACTAGCAATACAGATACTGGCAAGTCAAAAAGGTAATAGCCAAATGACATTAAAGGTTATCAAGAAGCAGTTTTCATAATGATGAAACTCAGCAAAATTTTTCTCTCACTTTATTTTCTCTTTTCCCACAGCAGTAACCACTGCCACCCTCCCATAGATGACACTTGGCCTTCGCCTGTCCCTTTGTTGTCTAAAGCACTCTTACTGAGGAACACTATTTAGGTTTTCTCTCTCTTTCCCGCCCTCCCTCCCTCCCTCTCTCTCTCTCTCTCTCTCTCTCTCTCTCTCTCTCTTTCTTCCTTTCTTTTCTCTTTTCAGAGATAGACTCTCACTCTGTCATCCCAGGTAGAATGCCGTGGCATGATCATAGCTCACTGCAGCTTCAAACGTGTAGGACCAAGTGATCCTCCAGCTTCAGCCTCTCAAATAGCTAGGACTATACGTGTGAGTCACCATGCCTGACTGGTTACAAAAAATTGGGGGCAGGTAGAGATGGGGTCTCATTATGTTGCCCAGGTTGGTCTTGAACTCCTGGCCTCAAGCAATTCTCCCAAAGCGCTGGGATTACAGTCATGAGCCGCTGTGCCTGGCCAGGTTTTCATTCTACCCAGAGTTCTCCAAACTTTACATGCTTCAAACAAAAATCAGGTCACGTTAACAAGTCAAATAGTGAGGGCAAGTTTCAAAATAGAATTAGTCCTAAAAAAAATATTGAACTCCTGGTTAAGTTAATCATGCTGACATACTACCAGTCCTTCCATTGCTTCCTTCCATTCCTCCTAAGCAAAAATTTGAAGGCCCTCTATACTGGTTTCTGCTGAGCATTAAGAGCAAAGTATTTTGATTAGCTAATTACAAAACTTTACATGAAATGTAATGAACTCTTCCAGTTAACAATCTCAAGGGATGTTTGTGTTTTAAAATAGATGCCTGTGAATCCAAATGAATGAATCTCTACTTGGCTGAAAACATAGGGAAGATATTTTTCTTCTTCATTTTTTATTTTTAATTTGAATTTCTTTATACATATGTTATAATTTTACATAGATGAATAAATGCTATCACATTATACATACTGGGTTTTCCAATGAAGTCTTTTAATGTTTTTCTTTTTTTTTTGGTATTGGTTCCCTAAACCCCACGTCACCCCCTGTATCCGTTTCCTAGGGCTGTCACAACAAAATATCACAAAGGGAGTGGCTTCAAACAACTGTGAGAAATTCGTTGTCTCACAGTTCTGGAGGCTAGAAGTTCAAGATCAAGGTGTTGGCAGGACCATGCTCCCTCGGAAGCCTCAGAGGAAGATCTTTCCTTTCCTCTTCCAGCTTCTGGCAGCCTCAGATGTTCCCTGGCTTGTGACAATACAACTCCAATCTCTCTGCCTCCATCCCGTCACCACATGGCCCCTCATACGGCTGTATTCTTCCGTGTCTACACAGCTTTCCCTCTGTGAGAGTCTGTCTCTATGTCCAAATGTTGCTCTCTAATAAGGATACCGGTCATGTTGAATTAATTGAATTAGGGTTCACCGTAATGACCTCATCTTAACCCGAATACATCTGCAAACACCCTATTTCCAAATAAGGACACATTCACAGTGATATAATTTAGATATTTGTCCCCGCCCAAATCTCATGTTGAATTCTAATCCCCAATGCTGGAAGTGAGGCCTGATGGGAGGTATTTGGATGATGGCGGATCCCTCATAGCTTAGAGCTATCTTCAAGACAGTGAGTAAGATCTCACAAGATCTGGTCATTTAAAAGTGTGTGGCACCTTGCCCACCCATTCTCTTGCTCTTGCTCCCATTCTTACCCTGTGATAAGCCTGCTCCCCCTTTGCCTTCTGCCATGACTGGTAGTTTCCTGAGGCCTCCCAAGAAGCAGATGCTGCTATGCTTCCTGGACAGCCTACAGAACTGTGAACCAGTTAAACCTCTTTCCTTATAAATTACCCAGTCTCAAGTATTTCTTTATTGCAGTGCAAGAATATTGCTGTGCCTAACAGACACAGGCAGCAGGGGTTACAACCTTACTGTATCTATTTGGAAGTGATATCACTCAACTCATGACACCTCCCAAACCCATGTTACCCATCCTGTTTGCACCCTTCAGCACTTTCTCATGCATTTTTCCAGTTTCCCATGACTGCAGGGAGCCTTTCCATTTCCTCCCTTCTTCCATCCAGCTCTTTCCTACCAAGACAGCTAGGTTAGCAGCCTACAATCCCATTTGTAACCCAGCATTGGCCTTTGGTACAGTATCACAAAGGCAGGCAAGAGCAGAGATCACAGTGTCAGAGCCCCAGGAGCAGGAAAAAAATTTTCTGGGGCTCTTTTGGTATGGCCTTTGCATTTGCTCAGTGCTCTAAAAACAACAGACAAGGAGAGGTGGACTGGGATAGATCTGCTTATCTTGACCAAAAACACATTTCCTCGGGAAGGGAAAGTTTAGGTACTTTTCCCTCCCCAGCACCCCTACCCTGCCTCTGCCTTGAACTTAAGTTGGAGTCTTTCTCTGTAGCCTGGCAGCAGCATTTTAATTATAAATAATTTTCCTACAGACTTCCTTCTGCTTTTCTAGTCATGTGTCCACATTCTCTATTTTGATGAAAATCATTGAAAAATGCCCATGGTGTTTTAGAAAAGTTTAACAACTCAAACACCGAAAAGCAAATGCCTCAGTAAACTCTCTTGGCATCTCTTTTCCCCTCCCTCAAAACCCCTCAAATGCCAATAATAATCCATTTGAGAGAATTGTGAGTAGGGAAGGCATTTTTGAGCAACTGAGAATAGGGGTCAGTTCTCAGCCAAGACAACTTATAAATCAGGGCAATTCAGGGAGGCTGGCTGTTTCCAAGTCACGAGTTTGAGCTTTGTGGAGGTCACCTGCTACTGTCTGCCCAGCACTTCCCTCCTCTCCTCCTGAAGAACAGCTCCTGTCCTTACTCCAACTAGTTGGTTCTAGCAAATACTGATCTCAGGGCTAGGCAAGTGACCCAAGCATGGATCTTCAAAGTCCTCATTCGGGAGTTTAAAAATTGGAATAAAAACATCAGGGACTGTCTCACGTGTGATGAAGCTGGAATGGTGAGCCTGGAAGGAGCTTCAGGCCTCTCCATCACTGTGCAGTCTGAGAAAGGGGCAGGGACAGGGAATCCTAATGGCATTTGACTTCCTGCTTCCAGGCATCCCTGGAAGCCCCTTTGTGCCCTGCCCTTTCCTCAGTTTATCAGAGCCAAAAATTCCCTTTTGCTTATTCTATTTTGGCTTTATTTCTGTCATCTGCAACCAAAAGAGTCCTGCTTAGTACAACACTTCCTGTCTACGGGGAAGTTCAGCAACCACTTTGTCCCCTCACCCAGAGCCCAATACAGCCAAAGCTGAGATGCTGACACCCATATTTATCCATGGTCCACCGGTTAAATGAGGAATGCCACAGCTACTTGAATGGAATGGTTACGCCTCCTATCTTCCTTCTTCCCCCTAAAACAAACAAAACCCCCAAAACCCAACAGTGTTGTGCTGAATGTGAAATTTCATTTTATAAATGAATAAATCAATATATATATTTTCTAGGAATCCTGTAGAAGAGACAGATTTTCGTCAGTTAAACTAAGTCAGGAAAAGATCCAGAGAGTTGAGGAAATCCGTCAAACACATTAACATGGAGCCTGCAAATAAAGAACAGTCTTTGCAAAAGCTTGCCAATTACACAAAGCATGCTTTCTGGGAATGGCACCAAGATATTAGGGAATAACAGTGTCACATTTTAAAACAAAAACTGCTAGTACAGTACTAATATATTTATCTGATGGCCCCATAGTCCAAATGACCTAAATCCACAGCCTTTGTTTCTGCAGAGTTTATGTTGCCATCTTCTCAATACAATTCTGTTTTTTTTTTTTTTTTAAAAAGTGCATTCACACCGAAGTAATTTGTAACATTTGAAAGCATACTCAGAGATGTATAATACTAGGGCAATTTAAGGAACTAGTTGTCAAGTCTGTAAGGGTGACTTCAAGCACTGAAAGCATAATATACTTATATTACAACATGTCAATTTTTTTTTTTTGAGATGGAGTCTCGCTCTGTCCCCCAGGCTGAGTGCAGTGGCGCAATCTCGGCTCACTGCAAGCTCCACCTCCCGGGTTCACGCCATTCTTCTGCCTCAACCTCCTGAATAGCTGGGACTACAGGCGCCCACCACCGCGCCCAGCTAACTTTTTGTATTTTTAGTAGAGACGGGGTATGTCAATTTTTTAAAGTGTTTATTTATTGTAAAAAATCTTATCGAGCTGCAACGGTCAAGTGGGTGTTAGGTTCTGAACATCGATGGTGAATATGAAATAATTCCTGCTTTGACCATATTCACAGGGTAGTACCCAAGAGATATTTAAAAATAATTGTCTGACTGGGCGCAGTGGCTCACGTCTGTAATCCCAGCACTTTGGGAGGTCGAGGTGGGTGGATCACCTGAGGTCAGAAGTTCGAGACCAGCCTGGTCAACATGGTGAAACCCCGTCTCTATTAAAAATACAAAAATTAGCTGGGCGTGGTGGCATGTACCTATAGTCCCAGCTACTCGGGAGGCTGAGGCAGGAGAATCGCTTGAACCCGGGAGGCGGAGGTTGCAGTGAGCCAAGATCATGCCACTGCACTCCAGCTGGGTGACAGAGTGAGACTCCATTGCAAAAAAAAAAAAAAAAAAAAAAATTGTGTATATTTCTTGGTAGTTTCTCCCTGTTTCCTTTTCCCTCTTCTTCCCATACCTGATGCATCTGTAGATGTGCACAGCTGCTGAGAGCCTCTGACCAGAGCTCAAACCATCACCTCCCTTGGGGTCCGACACAACATATCAGCATATCCGGAGTGTCTAAAGCTTAATTGCAAAGCAAGTTCAACAACCCTGAGAAAAGAAAAGGTCAAGAATGATGAGGGGGAACAAGAAAGGGTCCTGAGAGTTTAAGGAAAATGGTAGCTTAGGACACTTTAGGAGAACTGTCCTTGTTTGTTTGTTTGTTGAGACAGTTTCCCTCTGTTGCCCAGGCTGGAATACAGTGGTGCCATCTCGGCTCACTGCAACCTTTGCCTCATGGGTTCAAGCGATTCTCCTGCCTCAGCCTCCCAAGTAGCTGGGATTACAGGTGTGTGCCACCACGCCCAGCTAATTTTTATATTTTTAGTAGAGACAGCGTTTCCCCATGTTGGCTAGGCTGGTCTCAAAATCCTGACCTCAAGTGATCCAACCACCTCAGCCTCCCAAAGTGATGGGATTACAGGTATGAGCCACTGTGCACGTCCAGGAGACCTGTCTCTTGAAGAACTCTACCTTCACTGAGCCTCTACCTAGACATCAGACACCACGTGTTCCTGTTTTTCTTCTGCCACACAGACTCCCCCTTGGCAGAGCCCACCTCTTCTTTCTGGCCTCTAAATATTAGAGTGTCCTAAGAGGCAGTCCTCAAAGCTCTTCTCTTCTATCTATTCACACTCCCTAAATGATCTCATCCAACCTCATTCAATCAGGAGCAGTGACTGCACCTAGAGAGGAACAGCTGTGGGGAGGCCTGTGTGACAGGAGCTGTGGCTTTGATCAAGGGACTCAGGCAATCTTCAGGAAAGGAGCTGGGGGAATACACCACCACACTTGCTCTTTTTTTCTGATCTGCCACAGGACTGGCTGACTCCAGCTGGAAACCAGGGGTTGAAGTCCATTGACGTAATCCATACAGGTCAGGCTGTGTGAAGGTAAAGAGCAGAGTGGAGAGGCATGGAGTGAGAATAAGGAAGGCTACAAAGATATGCAGCACACTGTAAATATGCTGAAGACTCCCACATTTGTGTATTTCCAGCCCTAACCTTTCCTGTCAAATCCCAATGGCCTTCTTGGTCATCTCCTCCTGAATATTCACTTGACTGTCCCATCTCCCAGCCTGGTCTGCATCCCCTTCCTTCTATACTCTCCTCCCAATTTCACCACCATTCACACAGTTGTTTAGGCCAAACCTAGCTTTCATCCCTGAATCCTTTCTCTTATAACCAACCCATGAGCAGGTTATGCCAGTGCCACTTTTAAGATATGTCCAGAATCTGGATATTTCTCACCACACCCACTGCTTCCACCCTAGTCCATGCCCACATTGTCTCTTGATTGTATGAGGGCAGTAACTTCCTAACCCCCATGTCTAACCTTGCCCCCAGTATGGTCTGTTCTACCTTGGCCCCATGAGGTCTACACAGCAGCCAGAGTGATCCTTCTCCAGCTACTCTTTAACCCTTTACCTTGTTTTAATTTTCTTTCCAGCAAGTAACTCCACGTAAATACCTATTATATGTTTATTCATTTATTTGTTTATTGTTGTCTCTTTCATTAAAATTTGGGTTCCATGATGGCAGGAATCTTCTTATCTACCAAGTTTTCCCCTCCGTTGAATAGGCTAATTGTTTAATGGAAAATGAATATAACTATTCAAAACACACTGTCAAGAGGATGAGAAGACAAGCTACACACTGGTAGAAAATATTTGCAATAGATATATCTGATAAAGGACTATTACCCAAAATACAAAGAACTCGTAAAACTCAATAATAACAAATAACCTGATGAAAAAATGGCAAGAGACCTGAACAGATACCTCACCAAAGAAGATACACAGAGGCAAATAAGCATATGGAAAGGAGCTCAATACCATATGTCATTAGAGAAATGCAAATTAAAACAACAACGATGAGATTCTACCGCACAGCTATTGGAATGGCCAAAATCCAAAGCACTGACATCACCAAAGGCTAACAAGGATATGGAACAACAGGAGCTCTCATTCATTGCTGGTGGGAATGCAAAATGGTACAGCTACTTTGGAAGACAGTTTGGCAGCTTCTTACAAAACTAAACCTACTCTTACCATGTAATCCAGCAATCATGTTCCTTGGTATTTACTCAAATGAGTTGAAACCTTATGTCCACATAAAAACCTGCACATGAATGTTTATAGCAGCTTTATTCACAATTGCCAAAAATTGGAAGCAATCAAGATGTCCTTCAGTAGCTGAATAAATAAACTGTAGGACATCCAGATAAGAGGATGCTAAAAAGAAATGCTAAAAAGTGCTACAAAGAAATGAGCTATCAAACCATGAAAAACATGGAAAAACTTTAAATGCATATTGCTAAGTGAAAAAAGCCAATCTGAAAACCTATATCACAGGTTCAGGTCTGCGATATAAAACAACACATCACAAAGCAGTTTTACAGATAGCTTGTATCTAGTTTTTAGGACTGGATATTCATATTTTCTTATAAAAGGCCAATAGGTTCGGAAACATCACTTCTTAGATTCTACAAAAAGAGTGTTCTGAACTTGTTAAATGCAAATTCAACTATGAGTTCAACTATGCAATCTCTGGAAAAGGTAAAACTGTTGAGACAATAAAAAGATCAGTGGTTCCCGGGGGAAGGTATGATTTCATCTATGTGATCTCTAGAAAAGGTAAGACTATTGAGACAGTAAAGATCGGTGGTTACCAGGGGAAGGAGGGATGCATAGCAAAGCACTGAGGATTTTAAGGCACTGAAACTTCTGTTGGACTCTACAATGGTGGATATATATTATTATATATTTGTTCAAACCCATAGCATGTAAAACACCAAGACTGAACACTCATGTAAGCTATGGACTGTATCAATGTAGGTTCATTGGTTGTAACAAATATACCACTCTGGTGTGGGACGTTGACAGTTGGGGAGGCTGTACATGGTATTGGTGCAGGGGGCATATGGGAATTCTATGTACTTTCTGTTCAGTTTTGCTATGAACCTCAAACACCTCTAGAAAGTTTACTTTTAAAAAAGAAAAAGAATAATATGTGTGGAGATCCTAGAGGGAAAAAGAGAACCATAAATCCAGAAAAACTAGCCCACTACACTCTGAAACTAATCATTTGTCAAAACAGCAAATATACACTTAACATGTGTGCATTTCATTGTATGTAAATGTTATATCAAAAGAAAACCTATAAACAAATATTGAATTCTAGTTGTGATATGCATGCTGAAATATTTATGGGGGAAGTGCACTCATGTCTGCAATTTATTTGAAATGCATCAAAATTGGATGGATTAAGGTATAGGTAAAAGAATAAATGGATGGATCGATGGATGCATGGTGGACAGACAGACAAATGATAAGGCCAGTTTTGTATATTGAAAATAGAAGAATCTGGGTGATGAGTATTGGTTGTTCACTGTAAAATTCTTTCAACTTGCTGTATGTCTGAACTTTTTCATCATAAAATGTTGGGATAAACTATATTCAAAACAAGGGTGCAGCTTCCCCTTGTTTTTGAGATTTATTAGTGCCAAACATTTTAATGACCTTGGCAGTTATGGTGGGACAGAACACTTAAGATAATAACTGAATTGTCACTTTGCTTAAATTAAAAACTCAAAGATGTTTTTTCAGACCTCCAAGTCCTTAAAAAGTTTATGAAGAATGTGAAACGGAAGATTGCTTATGCTCATCTTCAAGCCACTTAGTACCGGCATAAGCCTCAGTCCTCAGAATCATCTATAATGCATGCAGTGTGCCCTCTCAGCAGTGTTTTTTCTCTTTTCTTGACGTCAGTTGCCATTTGTAAGGGTTTCCAAGGTAGTGACCAGACACATCTAAAGGCAAACCTATAAGAAAGAACAACATACTTATTTTTTCCCTTTTAGCCTCAAATATATTTAAAATTCATAACACATTCAGTCTGATGAAATTCTACTTCAGAGAGAAGCAGACTTCACAGTACAGAAAAGAGCTCCCTACTCTTGTCTCTGCAGCTCTGCTTTTAATGACTGGATTTGCTTTAAAAAAAAAAAAAAAACTGTATGTAGACTTCTCTTTGCACCAGTTTCCCCCGCTCCCACCCGCCCCCGAGGAAAAAAATGTGAGAAGATGCTAGGTATATTTTAAAAATAATTTTGGTAAAATCAGTAGAAAGACCTAGTTTACCTCAAAAGTCAGCATGGGAAAAATTGAATCTGTTCAAAACAGGAATATATCATGTTCCTTAGAAAGTATGTGATTTAAAAAAATCAACTAAGACATAATACTTAGGGCTATCAATCAGCATGGTTAATTGATATATTTCTACCTGGACAGATGTTGCATTTTATCAGTTCTATATTTTATATAAATAAAACATAAGTTTGGCTAGCTGTGGTGGCCCGTGCCTGTAATCCTAACACTTTGGGAGGCCAAGGCAGGAGGATGGTTTGAGCTCATGAGTTCAAGACCAGCCTGGGCAACATAGGGAGACCCCCATCTCTACCAAAAAAATTAAAGATAAAAAAATTAGCCAGGCCTGGTGGTGCATACCTGTAGTCCCAGCTACTGAAGTGGGAGGGTCACCTGAGTTCAGGGAGTTCAAAGCAGCAGTGAGCCATGATTGTGTCACTGCACTCCAGCCTGGGCAACAGAGTAAGACTCTGTCTTAAAGATAAATAAATAAATAAATAAGGGTAAGTTTTATAACTGTACACATTTAACATGTATGTTTTTATTTGTGGCAGCAATAAATAAACCATTATGGATTAAGGAGGAACCCATCACAGTTTTTAAACCTATACTCAAGCCAGGTTCTCCAGTGTGGTGCTTATAGTCCCAGTTACTTGGGAGGCCGAGGTGGGAGGATCGCTTGAGCCCAGGAGTTGCAGGCCAGCCTGGACAACATAGCAAGACTCTGTACTTTTCTGTTTATTTATTTATTTGAGAAATGGGGTCTGCTATCTTGTTTAAAAACAACATGACAACAAGGAAATAAATTCATTTGGCTCCTAGCCATCCCATTTAAGCTTCTGATTTTTTTTTTTAAGAGACAAGATTGGAGTGCAGTGGTGTATCATAGCTCACTGCAACCTCAAACTTCTGGGTTTAAGCAATCCTCTTGCTTCTGCCTTCCAAGTATTTGGGACTACAGGTATGCACCACCTTGCCCAGCTAATTTTGTTGTTGTTTTTTTTACTTTTAGTAGAAACAAGATCTTGCTATGTTTCCCAGGCTGGTCTTTAACTCCTGGCTCAAGCAATCCTCCCCTATTAGCTTCCCAAAGTGCTGGAATTAAAGGTGGGAGCCACTGTGGCCAGCCAGTTTCTGATTTTTTAAAAAAACTTAATTTATTTTGGGGAGAAATCTCACGATGTTGCTCAAGCTGGTCTGAACTCTTGGGCTCAAGGAATCTTCCTGCCTCAGCCTCCCAAGGAACTGAAATTACAGGTGTAGCCACTATGCCTGGTTTAAGCTTCTAATTTTCACACACACATTTAACTAAGATATATTAAATGCTTTCTGTTTTTCAGGTGTTATGCTGACAATAGATAGCTGAGTATGTGCCTCTCCTCCAGGGACTTGCAATCTGGTTGGAAAGATGGCATGTAAATAACTTTTTAGGGATATGTGACAAGCAGTCCATTTGGGCTGCTGTAATAAAATACCTTAGATTGGGTAATTCATAAATAACAGATATTTTTTTCTCAAAGCATTGAACATTGAAAGGGCCATACTAACAAGTGCTGCGAGAAGCCTTTGATTCTGCCTGGAAAGATCTGGAAGGGCCAAACCCCTGTCCTCAGTTCCTTGTAGAGACAACAGGGTAATCTTTTCTCTTTTTTTTTTGAGACAGAGTTTTGCCCTCATTGCCCAGGCTAGAGTGCAATGGCACAATCTCAGCTCACTACAACTTCCGCTTCCGGGTTCAAACGATTCTCCTGCCTCAGCCTCCTGAGTAGCTGGGATTACAGGCACGTGCCGCCACACCTGGCTAATTTTGTATTTTTAGTAGAGATGGGGTTTCTCCATGTTGGTCAGGCTGGTCTCGAACTCCCGACTTCATGTGATTTGCCCACCTCAGCCTCCCAAAGTGCTGGGATTATAGGTGTGAGCCACTGCGTCTGGCCTAGAAGCAGGGTAATGTTTGTACTGAGCTAGCCAGAGTTGGAAACTGGTAGCCTACGGACTATATCAGGATTCCAAACTCATTTTGTTTGGTCTACAGAGGATTTTGAAAATCCAAGAATATCTCATATAAAAATTCAGATTTGTGGAGTTTTCTGAAAAATTGCAAGAACTGGCAATTCTGGGCTACAATCAACGGGATCTACACAAGCTGCCTTCAGTTTGTTTTATAACCAAACTGCATGACCACTGACTAATTATACTGCCTTTCAGCAGTTGACCTTCTGTCCCCTGTTAAGTAGGATTGATAATACCATATTTGCGTTTTTTGAAAGTGGATTCCGTAAGAGCAGAGATTGGAGCAGTATTTCTCAAAAATTGGTCTACAACTACCTTTGTCAGTATCATGTACAACAGTTCTTCCCAACATTTACTGTGGGTATGAATCACCTGGGTATTCTGCAGACTGTGCTCTTTCAAAGTCTTAGAGTGCGTCATTCAACAAAGGAGTCACTAGTCACATGTGACTACCTCAGTTTAAATTAATTCACATTCAACTCCTCAGCACACTAGTCACATTTCAAGTGCTCAACAGCTACACGTGTACTGTGGCTACGTCACTGCACAGTGCGATAGAACATTTCCATCATCTCAAAAAGCTTCATTCGATAGTGCTGTACACAACATTGTCTTAGTCCTTGATGGCTGCCATCACAAAATACCTTAGACTGAGTAACTTTATAAACAACAAAAATGTATTTCTCACAGTTCTAGAGGCTGGAAAGTCCAAGATCAAGGCACTGGCAGATTCAGTACCTAGAAGACACCTGCTCAGAGTATCCTCACAGGGTGGAAGGGGAGAAGCAGCTCCCTGGGACCCTGTTTTATAAGGGTACTAATCCCATTCATGAAGGCTCTCCCCTCATGACCTAATCACCTCCCAAAGACTTTACCTTGTAATACCATCACACTGGTGCTTTCAAAACAAGAATTTTGAGGGGACGACATTCAGGCCATAGCAAACATTGTCTAAGGCCACCTGAAGCCACTGATCACCTAGGGATGTGATTTTGTTTGATCTACTATGCTTTATTGATTAGGGTTGATTGTCTTTAAAATTAGATGGGAACATTTAGAAAATTAATCAGTCACAATTGGTTTTTTGTCATATAGAGAGTCAAATGATTTATGTCCAATAAAAAAGAACCCTAAAGGTTTTTATTTATTTATTTATTTTTATTTTTTTTTTTTTGAGATGGAGTCTCACTGTGTCGCCCAGGCATTCTCCTGCCTCAGCCTCCCCAGTAGCTGGGACTACAGGCGCATGTCACCACGCCTGGCTAATTTTTTGTATTTTTAATAGAGACAGGGTTTCACCATATTAGCCAGGATGGTCTCAATCTTCTGACCTCGTGATCCACCTACCTCAGCCTCCCAAAGTGCTGGGATTACAGACGTGAACCACTGCGCCCAGCCATGATTTTGATTGTATTGCTCTGTGGGACCTTAGTCAGTTCTCTATTCTCTATATAACTCTGCAATTTTATCTAGCATTCTTTTCTTCTACTGATGACATGTATACACACACACACAGACGCACACTTATCAGCGATCTTCTATCCTCCTCTTTAAACCAGCTGGTTCTGTCACAAATGAAGTAAGTAAGTCTTGGTTATATTTGTATGAAAATCATGTTTTAACTTTTTGAAATTTGTATTTTGATAGGAGCAAATTATTTGAATTTATGCTTTGGGAAACCTACTCAACTTTGTAAAGCCTCAGTTTGCTCATTTGTAAAGTGAGGAATAGTTTCTAAAACAGAGACTTTTCTCATTGGGGGTAATGAATATAAAACATTTAGTGCAGCTCTTGGCATGTAAAATTGCTAAATAAATATCATTATTATTTAAGAAAGCTTTCTCAACTGTATTTCTGGATGTCTAAGCATCTCAATTCCTACTTTTGTGTAGCTCCATTCAAATGCTGGAAGTTCCAACTGTATTCTGGGCACAACGCCTGCATCTCCCAACTTTGGCTTCACTCTGTCTGCACTCAGCACCTTTTTCATCCTTTCTGTAGCAATGGGAGAAGTTTTCTGGCCAATATCTGGCTTCAAATTGAGAGAGAAAGTCTTCCAGGCTGCGAACAACTAAGAATCCTCCTTCCCGGCACTCTGCTTTTCTCTCCCTCCCCCTTCCCCTCCACCCTTTCCTGCCAGCAGAAGTCATTGACTCCATACTTCCTGCCTTGCACTATAAACACTCTCTCCAGCTGTGGCCTGCTTTCACTGGAGGTTTAACTATTTAATTGCTAAAGACCATTTTCCCAGAACAATGCACAGTCTTCTCCTGGGGTTAGGGAACAGTTCACAGAATGTTCTCTCCATTCTCCTTAGCCTCCTCATGCATTCTACAATGTCCATTTATATCATTCATATATAAAATTAATTTTTGTTGCTGTTAATTTGGGGAATGGTGCCAAAAAGAATTTTCCTGAACTCAGAACTGTTTACTGAGGATCCTGTAGGTGTGTAACACTGAAATTTACTTCTCATCTAAGGAGCTAGCTGATGAGAAAAAGAGAGAGGAAAATTTTGTTCTGTTTTGCAGAGTTTGTACAACCAGACTAAGAAAACTCAATCTAGATTATAACTTGACAGAGCCTTGGCATGGAAGCACAGTTCAGATATTTGCAATAAAGATAACAAAGACAGTGTTGAGTTAGAGAGAGAATAAAATAGAGACGTCCAAGAGAAAGGTAAGCAGACCACTCAGGATGGCCTTCCAGGGTCCAAAGGGTGGCCCTCAGCTTTATTGGCCCAGAAACTTCGATTTTCATTTAGACCTCAGAATCTTCTGAGGGATATTTGATCATATTTCTGCAAATTGAAGTGCAATATGTTTTATCTTCAGTGACAGTGGAGTAGAGAAAGGCAACAGTCTCAGTTCTGCATTTTCTAGCTATAAAATCTAGGGCAAATGATTTTACATTCTTGTGCCTGGTTTCTGTCAGGCCTCTGAGCTCAAGTTAAGCCATCATATCCCCTGTGACCTGCACATATGCATCCAGATGGCCTGAAGCAAGTGAAGAATCACAAAAGATGTGGAAATGACTGATTCCTGCCTGCCTTAACTGATGACATTACCTTATGAAATTCCTTCTCCTGGCTCAGAAGTTCCTCCACTGAGCACCTGGTGACCCCTGACCCTGCCCGCCAGAGAACAACCCCCTTTGACTGTAATTTTCCACTACCTATCCAAATCCTATAAAATGGCCCCACCCCTATCTCCCTTTGCTGACTCTCTTTTTGGACTCAGCCCGCCTGCACCCAGGTGAAATAAACAGCCTTGTTGCTGACACAAAGCCTGTTGGTGGTCTCTTCACACAGGCACATGTGACATTTGGTGCTGAAGCCCGGGACAGGAGGACTCCTTTGGGAGACAGGTCCCCTGTCCTCGCCCTCACTCCGTGAGGCGATCCACCTATGACCTCTGGTCCTCAGATCAAACAGCCCAAGGAACATCTCACCAATCTCAAATCAGGTGAAGTGGTCTTTTCACTCTCTTCTCCAGCCTCTCTCGCTACCCTTCAATCTCCCTGTCCTTCCAATTCCAGTTCTTTTTCCTCTCTAGTAGAGACAAAGGAGACACATTTTTATCCGTGGACCCAAAATCCAGCACCGGTCACGGACTCAGGAAGACAGTCTTCCCTTGGTGTTTAATCACTGCAGGGACGGCTGCCTGATTATTCACCCACATTTCATTGGTGTCTGATCACTGCGGGGATGCCTGCCTTGGTCATTCACCCACATTCCCTTGGTGGCAAGTCAATTGCGGGGACGCCTGCTTTGGCTGCTCACCCACATTGCAGCCCAGGGCTGCTCACCACCCCCATTCTCCGTGTTTCTACCCTCTCTTTTCTCTGGGCTTGCCTCCTTCACTATGGGCAACCTTCCATCCTCTATTCCCCCTTCTTCTCCCTTAGCCCGTGCTCTTAAAAACTTAAAACCTCTTCAACTCTCACCTGACCTTAAATCTTAGCATCTTATTTTCTTCTGCAACACCGCTTGGCCCCAATGCAAACTCAATAATGGTTCTAAATAGCCAGAAAATGGCACTTCTGATTTCTCCATTTTACAAGACCTGGATGATTTTTGTCAAAAAATGGGCAAATGGTCTGAGGTGCCTGATGTCCAGGCATTCTTTTATACATTGGTCCCTCCCTAGTCTCTGCTCCCAACACAACTCATCTGAAATCTTTCTTCTTTCTCTCCTGTCTCTTCCTTCAGTCTCCACCCCAAGCTCTGAGTCCTTTGAATCCTCCTTTACTATGGACCCATCTGACCTCTCCCCTCCTCCCCAGGCTGTTCCTCGCCAGGCCAAGCCAGGTCCCAATTCTTCCTCAGCCTCCGCTCCCCTACCCTATAATCCATCTACCACCTCGCTTCCTCACACCTGGTCTGGCTTACAGTTTCGTTCTGAGACTAGCCCTCCCTGACCTGCCCAATAATTTCCTCTTAAAGAGATGACTGGAGCTGAAGGCGTACCCAAGGTTTATCTGACCTCTCCCAAATCCGTTAGTGTTTAGGCCCTTTTTCATCAAATATAAAAACTCAGCCCAGTTCGTGGATCATTGGCAGCAACCCTGAGACCCTTTACAGCCCTAGACCCTGAAAGATCAGAAGGCCATCTTATTCTCAATATGCATTTTATTACCCAATCAGCTCCCAACATTTAAAAAAAAAAGCTCCAAAAATTAGATTCTGGCTCTCAAACCCCACAACACGACTTAATTAACCTCACCTTCAAGGTGTAAAGTACTTGCCTCTGCTGTGAGACAAAACCCAGCCACATCTCCAGCACACAAAAACTTCAAAATGCCTAAGCTGCAGTGGTCAAGCATTCCTACAGGACCTCCTCCATCAGGATCTTGCTTCAAGTGCCAGAAATCTGGCCACTGGGCCAAGGAATGCCCACAGCCCGGGATTCCTCCCAAGCTGTGTCCCATCTGTGCGGGACCCCACTGGAAACTGGACTGTCCAACTCGCCCGGCAGTCACTCCTAGAGCTCCTGGAAATCTGGCCCAAGCCCCTCTGACTGACTTTTTCCCAGATCTTTTTGGCTTAGACTGATGCTGCCTGATTGCCTTGGAAGCCTCGTGGACCATCACAGATACTTTGGGTAACTCTTACAGTGGAGGGTAAGTCAGTCCCCTTCTTAATTAATACAGAGACTACCCACACCACATTACCTTCTTTTCAAGGGCCTTGCCTCCATAACTGTTGTGGGTATTGACGGCCAGGCTTCTAAACCTCTTAAAACTCCCCAACTCTGATGCTAACTTGGACAACATTCTTTTATGCACTCCTTTTTACTTATCCCCACCTGCCCAGCTCCCTTATTAGGTTGAGACATTTTAACTAAATTATCTGCTTCCCTGACTATTCCTAGGCTACAGCCACACCACATTGCCACCCTTTTCCCCAGTTCAAAGCCTCCTTCACATCCTCCTCTCGTTTCCCCCGACCTTAACCCACAAGTATGGGACACCTCTACTCCCTCCCTGGCAACCAGTCACATGCCTATTACTATCCCATTAAAACCTAATCACCCTTACCCTGCTCAACACCAATATTCCATCCCACAGCACACTTTAAAAGGATTAAAGCCTGTTATTACTCGCCTGTTACAGCATGGCCTTTTAAAGCCCATAAACTCTTTTAACCATTCCCCATTTTACCTGTCAAAAAACCAGACAAGTCTTACAAGTTAGTTCAGGATCTACGCCTTATCAACCAAATTGTTTTGCCTACCCACCCCATGGTGCCAAATCCACATACTCTCCTATCCTCAATACCTCCCTCCACAATCCCTCCACAACCCATTATTCTGTTCTGGATCTTAAACATGCTTTCTTTACTATTCCTTTGCATCCTTCATCCCAGCCTCTCTTTGCTTTCACTTGGACTGACCCTGACACCCATCAGGCTCAGCAAATTACCTGGGCTGTACTGCTGCAAGATTTCACGGACAGCCCCCATTACTTCAGTCAAGCCCAAATTTCTTCCTCATCCCTTACCTATCTCAGCATAATTCTTCATGAAAACACACATGCTTTCCCTGCTGATTGTGTCTGGCTAATCTCCCAAACCCCAACCCCTTCCACAAAACAACTCCTTTCCTTCCTAGGCATGGTTAGATACTTCTGCCTTTGGATACCTAGTTTTACCATCCTGATTAAACCATTATATAAACTCACAAAAGCAAACCTAACTGACCCCATAGATCCTAATCCTTTTGCTACTCCTCTTTCCCTTCCTTAAAAACAGCCCTAGAAGCTGCTCCCACACTAGCTCTCCCTAACTCATCCCAACCCTTTTCATTACACACAGCTGAAGTACAGGGCTGTGTGGTCAAAATTCTTACACAAGAGCCGGGACTGTGCCCTGTAGTCTTTCGGTCCAACTTGACCTTACTGTTTTAGGCTGGCCCCCACATTATTCCTGATACCACACCTGACCCCCATGATTGTATCTCTGATCCACCTGACATTCACTCCATTTCCCCATATTTCCTTCTTTTCTGTTCCTCACTCTGATCACACTTGGTTTATTGATGGCAGTTCCACCAGGCCTACTCACCACTCACCAGCAAAGGCAGGTTACAGTATCCTCCACATCTATCATTGAGGCTACCGCTCTGCCCCTCTCCACTACCTCTCAGCAAGCCAAACTCATTACCATAACTCGGGCCCTCACTCCTGCAAAAGGACTACGTGTCAATATTTATACTGACTCTAAATATGCTTTCCATATCCTGCACCACCACGCTGTTATGTAGGCTGAAAAAGATTTCCTCACTATGCAAAAGTCCTCTATCATTAATGCCTCTTTAATAAAAACTCTTCTCAAGGCCACTTTACTTCCAGAGGAAGCTGGAGTCATTCACTGCAAGGGCCATCAAAAGGCATCAGATCCCATTGCTCAGGGCAATGGTTATGCTGATAAGGTTGCTAAAGAAGCAGCTAGCATTCCAACTTCTGTCCCTCATAGCCAGTTTTTCTCCTTCCAGTCACTCCCACCTACTCCCCAACTGAAGCTTCCACCTATCATTCTCTTTCCACACAAGGCAAATTGTTCTTAGACCAAGAAAAATATCTCCTTCCAGCCTCACAGGCCCATTTCTACTCTGTTATCATTTCATAACCTCTTCCATGTAGGTTACAAGCCACTAGCCCATCTCTTAAAACCTCTCATTTCCTTTCCATCATGCCAATATATCCTCCAGGAAATCACTTCTCAGTGTTCCATCTGCTATTCTACTACTCCTCAGGGATTGTTCAGGCCCCCTCCCTTCCCTACACATCAAGCTCGGGGATTTGCCCCTGCCGAGGACTGGCAAGTTGACTTTACTCACATGCCCTGAGTCAGAAAACTAAAATACCTCTTGGTCTGGATAGACACTTTCAATGGATTGGTAGAGGCCTTTCCCACAGAGTCTGAAAAGGCCACCACGGTCATTGCTTCCCTTCTGTCAGACATAATTCTTAGGTTTGGCCTTCCCACCTCTATACAGTCCAGTAACGGACTGGCCTTTATTAGTCAAATCACCCAAGCAGTTTCTCAGGCTCTTGGTATTCAGTAAAACCTTCATACCCCTTACTGTCCTCAACCTTCAGGAAAGGTAGAACAGACTAATGGTCTTTTAATGGTCTTTTAAAAACACACCTCACCAAGCTCAGCCTCCAACTTAAAAAAGAGGACTCTGTCAAGAATAGAGCCCCAAAACTCACCAACCAATCGAGTAATTGCACTGAACCCCCTTGGGCACTCTCTAATTGGATATCCTGGGTCCTCCCAATTCTTGGTCCTTTAATACCTGTTTTTCTCCTTCTCTTATTCAGACCTCATGTCTTCCGTTTAGTTTCTCAATTCATTCAAAACCATATCCAGGCCATCACCAATCATTCTGTATGACAAATGTTTCTTCTAACAACCCCACAATATCACTCCTTACCACAACATCTTCCTTCAGCTTAATCTTTCCCACTCTAGGTTCCCACAGTCACCCTAATTCTGCTCAAAGCAGCCCTGAGAAACATCACCCATTATCTCTCCATACCACTCCCCCAAAATTTTCACTGCCCCAATACTTCAACACTATTTTACATTATTTTTCTTATTAATATAAGAAGACAGGAATGTCAGGCCTCTGAGCCCAAGCTAAGCCATCATATATCCCCTGTGACCTGTACATATACGTCCAGATGGCCTGAAGTAAGTGAAGAATCACAAAAGAAGTGGAAATAGCCAGTTCCTGCCTTAACTGATGACATTACCTTGTGAAATTCCTTCTCCTGGTTCAGAAGCTCCCTCACTGAGCACCTTGTGACCCCTGCCCCTGCCCGCCAGAGAACAACCCCCTTTGACTGTACTTTTCCACTACCTAACCAAATCCTATAAATGGCCTCACCCCATCTCCCTTTGCTGATTCTCTTTTTGGACTCAGCCCGCCTGCACCCAGGTGAAATAAACAGCCTTGTTGCTCACACAAAGCCTGTTGGTGGTCTCTTCACAGGGACATGTATGACAGTTTCCTGATCTGTAAAATGGGGATAATAATAGTAACTACCAGACAAGGTTGTTGTGAGGATTAAATGAATCAATATATAAAAAGCACTTAGAATACTATCTGACACATTGTAAACACTCAGTGCTAGCAGCTGCATTAACTTCATTGTTATTTTTATTAAGCTGTATTACTGAAGTCACTCAGGATGCTAAGATTGTGACTTTTGGATATTTGTAGAGAAGTTGGCATACTGTAAATATTAATGGGTTTTTGATATGAGGCTCTCACATTAAATGATGATAAAACAGCAATAAAGTCAATCTCACTTATTTAACTGGAGAAGCAAAGAACACAAAGGATGAAAGTAATGCCATCATTTTAATATGTGGCCATTCTAAGTCTATTCTTTAGTAAGAACTGAGAAATGTTATAAACCAAAGGAAAGTTGTGTATTAGTCTTCTAGGGATGCTATAACAAAATGCCACAGACTGGGTGGCTTAAACAACAGATATTATAATTTTTCACAGTTTTGGAGGCTGGAGCTCCAAGATGAAGGTGCTGGCAGGGTTGGTTTCTGGTGAAGCCTCTCTCCTTGACTTGCAGGTGGCCGCCTTCTTACTGTGTTCCCACGTGAGCTTTTCTTTGCATAATCACACCCCTATTGTCTCTTCTTCTTCTTAAAGGACACCCAGTCCTATTAGATTATGGCACCACTCTTACGACCTCATTTAACCTTAATTTCCTCCAGAAAGGCCCTATCTTCAAATACAGGTACATTGGGAATTAGGGACTCAACATATGAATTTGGTGGGGGACATAATTCAGCCCTTAACACTCTGTCTGCCTCACACCCTTGCCCTGTAAATTTGAAGGTCTCCTCATTGCCCTCAGAGAAGTTGCAACCTAAATCATGATGACTAAAGGTGACTTCTCACCTTGCTTTTCCATGGGCTGCTTCTGTGTCTTAAACAAAATTCATCAAGCATTGTTTGCTTTGGGTATATTCCTTCTTGCACTCATTCTGTTCCTTGACTCTAGAATGCCTTTCCCCATCTTTCCATGTCCACATCATACCTGTTTCTCTGATCCAGCCTAAGTGGTAACAGAACAAGAACCTGTCCCAGCTTCTCCTGGGACACCTGTCCTAGTCCACTCTGATGGAAATCCTCTCTTTTCAGCTGAGCTCCCTGGCACAATGTGCTCCTTTTAGCACGTTTAATTTTCTCAATTTTATGTCAGCTCATGCCTCAACTCTGCTATGCGTTCCTGAGGTATCAACTAGTTCTGATTCATCCTTGTCATCACTGTAATCCTTCTGCAGCACAGTGTCTCATTCTGCATTCAATCTTAAAAAACGTGTTGAATGAGTAAATGAAATGTTGATTGCCTGCCAATGACTACCAGGTAGGGGTTGAGGGATCAGGAAGGATAAGCATCAAACTTTGTGGTTATCCATGGAAAAGTGAGATTTCAGAGGGCTTTTATTTTATGTTTTCTGTATTACTGAATTATTTTAATTTTATGATATGTATCCATAACTTATTAATTTTTACCCCACTCCTGTTGAATGCAATAACTTTTAAAATAAAAAACAGTATCAAAGGTTTCAAAAAATTTTTTAAAAAAGTAGGTGGGAGAGAGAACACTGATGTTAGGAAGCATGGCTATTATACTTAAAATGTATTGTCCATGTGAACAAGAAAATGAAAAGGAGGGCTTTGCAGGTACCTATGGAAGTATTTGCATATGCAGAAGCACTCATCCTAAAACATAATTATAAGGTTTGTAGAATTATTTGACCACTTAGACTATGTACATGTATAGCTGATAAAAATGAAAACTTAAAAAAAAATGTTGTAGGCCACATGCAGTGGCTCACGCCTGTAATCCCAACATTCTGGGAAGCCAAGGCAAGAGGATCACTTGAGCCAAGGAGGTTGAGACCAGCCTGGGCAATATGGAGAAACCTCACCTCTACTAAAAAGTACAAAAATGAACTGGGGTGATGGCACATACCTGTAGTCCTGGCTACATGGGAGGCTGAGGTGGGAGGCTTGCTTAAGCCCAGGAGGTCAAGGCTACAGTAAGCAGTGATCACACCACCAGCCTGGTAACAGAACAAGAACCTGTCTCAAAAAAAAAAAGAAAAAGAAAAAATTGCTGCCCATGAGAAATGCCTTATCCTTTCTTTAATATTAAAAAAATTTGGCTGGGCGCGGTGGCTCAAGCCTGTAATCCCAGCACTTTCGGAGGCCGAGACGGGTGGATCACGAGGTCAGGAGATCGAGACCATCCTGGCTAATATGGTGAAACCCCGTCTCTACTAAAAAATACAAAAAACTAGCCGGGCGAGGTGGCGGGGCGCCTGTAGTCCCAGCTACTTGGGAGGCTGAGGCAGGAGAATGGCGTAAACCCGGGGGGCGGAGCTTGCAGTGAGCTGAGATCCGGCCACTGCACTCCAGCCTGGGCGACAGAGCGAGACTCCGTCTCAAAAAAAAAAAAAAAAAAAAAAAAAAATATTTAAGTATATGTAATATAACCCATCTTGATATACAACTTTTTTCACTTTTTCCCCATATTGAGCATGCAACTTATATCTCTTATTTTCATCTTCTGGTCTTTACCACCAGTTAGAAAGCCATCCCCGAGTTCCATGAGATATAAGAAAAAATAGAGATTGTTTTTAAAATTAAAAAGCATAAAACTTTTCAGGGACAATTAGGAGAAGATAAATTTTAGTAGAGTAAATGGTAACATGTTTGGGAAAAAAAGAAGGTAAATCTATTTCAGAACATACCTTCAGGCTTTTATAGATACCTTTAGGATTATCTACACAAAGCTGAATTCACACACACATGCACACACACACTCCTACTAAAAGCTATAGATATTTATGCTCATTACACTTTACAATGCATATGTGTGGAGCCTAAAACGATTGTTAGTTTTTTTTCACTCTGCTCTGAGCACAAAGTAGAAATGAATCCAGAGAAAAAATGAAATGTGCTTTCCCAGAGTCCACCCCTGCCATGGAACACAGTGAATGTTGTCCTCTGGGAGAGGAGCAAGCCATTTAAATTCAGGGAACAGATTCTCAACACTGGCAAGCTATTTTTAGCGCAAGCTGTAGCTTAATTTGGAAACCAAGCAGTTGAGGTCTTGCTTTTTTCTTGGATTGACTTTTTTTTTAATGGCAGTAGAAAGCTATACATACGGAACAGTATTCTCTAAATGTAGCATTTTAAGCACTCTTGAAGAATGTATAATTCTAAAGCTGGTTGAAAAAAATGTTCATGCTAGAGCTTTGAAAGTCTTGTTTATCTATAGACTGTTGTTGTTTTAAAATTCATCGTGTATGGTCCTGAAAAAAAGGAGGATGCTCTTAATTGGTTTATGTAACCACAGTTTTGGGGTATATGCCAACCTGTACAGCAACGTGATAGAACAGCAACCTCACCTTGATGTCAGGTGCCTGGCCTGGGAGGTCTGGCCAAAATAAGGATGTGGGGAGTCTCTTGGCTTCCAGAACACTGTAATGCTTATGCTCAAAAGGATCCCCCAGAGTTTTAGGGCAGTAGGACACGTATTCTATCAGCCATGATGACTTAGCTGTTGCAATGACCCTGTCTATTAGGGTAGTTTAGTTCAAATTAAAGGTTAATTAAAGTAAATAAATTAAAAATTAATTTCTTTAGTCATGCTAGCCCCATTTCAAGTACTCAGGCTACCATATTGGACAGTGTAGAGCCTTTCTATTGTCACGAAAAATTCTATTGGACAGCACTACTCTATACCAATGACAAAATAACATTAGGCAGTTTTGTGAGAAGCACCAGATGAGGTGTTAAGAGACATAGAATTTGAACCTATCCTAGCCTCTTTTTTTTTTTTGACAAACACAAACATTTAAAATAGTACTATTTTAAGCACTTTATAAAGTGCTTATTAACATCATTTAATCCTCATAATAACCTTAAGAGCTGCTACAATTATTTCCATTTTCTAGATAAGAGACTGAGGCACAAAGATGTTAAGTGCTTACTAAGTCAGCAAGTGGTAGAGCTGAGATACGAACCCAGGCACTTTGCCTTCAGAGTCTTTGGTCTTAACCACTACTTAATGCTACCTCTCTGAAAATCCACATGATTTGGGAACATTTCTTCACCACTGTATTCATCTGTCATATAAAGAAAGCAACCAAATTTCATCTAAGGTCCTTTCCACTGTGAATGCACTGAAATTAATTCTCTTACACAGTTGTTATTGAGTGCCTGCTCTGGGTAGGGAGTATATTAGATGCTGGATATAAATAGATGAACAAAACAGACATGGTGCCCTTTTAGTGAGAGAAAGAGACATTAACCAAACACATAAATACGTGGAAAATGGCAATGGGGAGCCGTGTGGCAAAGGATGGGTTCTGGATATGGTAAATGTTCACTAAGATTTGACCCAGAGAGATTGACCATGGCTCTTTTGAGCAGGTGGAACAGGGCGATGTGGCAAACACTAAGAGGAGGGGAGCTCTTGGGAGCTCCACCATCCCAACTGCTGCCACCCAGGGACAGTCAGCTGTACCTACACACCTCCCATGGCTGTGGGTTTATCGTGGATCTGTGTGGGTGGGGTATGGGAGTGAGAGAATGGTGTTGGAGGCTGCTAGTGAATAGGACCACAGAGAAGCAAAATACATTACCCTTCAGGCGTGCCCAGATTCATATCTCCTGGGCAAACACTATATGCTTCTATGTCAGAGTTAAAAAAGGAAGCAGGCTAACTTCTGTAATGGGTATCAGAAATAATTTGGGTTCCAACCTGTACATAATTCATACAAAGGGGATAGCTTCGCGCTTATGTCAGGAATGTCAGCCTATGACAAGGCAAACGTGTACAAGACTCAGCTAGTGAATTCAGGCAAGAAACTTCACATTGGAGATTTGCCCCAGGGATTCTGGCTACAGAGATTTTTCTCCAGAAAGGGGCCTGATTCTCAAGTCTGTACATGAGAAATGTAAAATTAAGAGCAAATAGGAAGCTCATTCTGGAGAGGCGTCTTTCCCCCGCTCTGCTTTTCTACTGTGGGGTTTCCTCAAGACTCAGGCCTTGCTTTCTTTCTGTTTGGCAAAGTCCTTCTCTGGCATGGCTTTAACCAGTTCATCACTAAGTGGTGCCAACGCAGACAGGAAACCAGCAGGGAGATATCCTAGTCAAGCCTTGAACCTGAGTACTATTAAGAAGAAGAAAGATTTTCTTCTGAGAGTTCACTACTGAACAAGGGCAGTGGGCTCAGAAGAGGGACTGATCCTACAGAAGAATCTTAAAGCCAGGATTGCAAATTCAGTACTGACTGTGGCAAGACAGGTGATAGAAATGAGTGAGCTGGGCAGGGCGGGTCCATGGTAAACTGGGGATTTTGGACAGCTTCTACTTCTCCAGCTACTTGTGGCTCAATTTGTTTTTCTATTTTTTTCTCTTCTTGTAAAAAAAAAAGCAGGCTGGGCACTGTGACTCACACCTGTAACCCCAGCACTTTGGGAGGCCGAAGCAGAAGGATCACTTGAGCCCAGGCATTTGAGACCAGCCTGGGCAACATAGTGAGATCCTATCTTAAAAAAATAAAAGAAATTTAAAATTAGCTGGGTGCGGCTGTGCACACTTGTCGTCCAAGCTACTTGGGAGGCTGAGGTGGGAGGATCACTTGCTCCCAGGAGGTCAAAGCTGAGGCTGCAGTGAGCCATGATTTCATCACTGTACTCCAGCCTGGCTGACAGAGCGAGACCCTGTCTCTTAACAAAATAAAGTCAGAATTCTGTATTTGCATGTGAAATGTGGGCAACCAATATTGTATGCCAAGTGGTACAAAAACACATCTGCAGGGACAGATGTGATCTTTTGCTTGTTAAGGCTTAATAGTCTTATTATATCTAAAGAAAGAGGCTGCCAGTGGGGAGGAGGGTGGCCAGAAAAAAAAAAGTGTAGGGGAAGGGAGGGCCAAAGGGTGAACGGAGGCCAAGGGTCTATAACACTGCAAGCCCAGGTGGGACAGTGCAACAGTCCACTCCATGGAGTAGTTGCGTATTGAGTTGTCTATGTGGAAATTGCCTGGGATGACCATGGCTTGGCAATACAGTCATTTGTTTATATGTTGCAGAAGAAAGCAATAACTATGTTAATATTGTTGGGAATCAAAACCTCTGTGTGTGTGTGTGTGTATATGTATGTGTGTATATGTATATGTACATACACCTGTATATACCCTGGGATTACCACCTAACTCCTGTCACTTGGGTTTGGTGCTCAGAAGCTACTTCCACTTATAATTTGGCTTCCCAAGATCGGCCCACAGACAGAGAATGCCAGTATGAATATCCAGTTCATTTGGTAGTGTTATTTCACTTTCTAAAATAATAAATGGGCATTCTGATACAAAGTAATTTCTTTTGGTTAAATTAAATGTTCTCCAGATCTCCACCACCTAAGACAAAGATGATTCAATTTCTGCATGATCATCTTATCAATATCAATGGAAAAGGCAAGGTGCTGTATATTTATATATATATATGTGTGTGTATATATATACATAGACCTGGAATCATCATTTCTCCAAGGAAACTTGGTTTCTTGAGTGGGAAATGATATTTAAAGGCCACAAGCTGTGCTGTCATCACTTCTAGGACTTTTTCAGTGGACACAGCTAGGAAATATTTCTGGAAATTTTTTAAAAATCACAGGCTCATACTGATATTTCCAATTCAAATTTAACATTACAGGGAATATATATATATACACACTGAGAGAGTGGTTTTGATTCCCAACAATAGTTAACATAGTTATTGCTTTCTCTGCAACATATAAAATAGTTTTTAAATAATATTGATATTACTATTAACAGTAAGTATTTAATGCATGAATTTTACGATTTCTTTGCAGCTCTATTTGTCCTTAGAATATATTCCATTGAACAAATATATCAAAATGCTGTGTTAATGATTTCAAGTAGTTATTTTCTATGTGCTTATATCACTATCCTGATATAGAGTTAAAAACAATAAAATATGTATTTCAATTTTTTTAAAAGTAGGGATTATCTTTCCTTTTTGATTGAATTTTATCTTTTGGATATGTGAAATATTAACAAGATACTAAAACTGTATAAAGTCTACTCTCAGAAGAATAACTTCCATTTGCATTTTTATTGGTTTTGGTTTATCTTTTCAGTTTCTTTTTGCGAATGTAAGCAGACAGCTATTCATTTTAACCCTATCGGCTTCTTGTACAGTGCTGAGAGAGAGTGATCATGGGAGCCTTGCACTGCCCCAACTGCTGCCTCTCCAGTGAGGGGTCTGCTGTGCCCATGTGTCATCCATGGTGGTGTGTTTGCCATGGATCTGTGTGGGTGGGGGCACTGTGGATCTACAAGAAAATGTCGGCCAGCCATGGTGGCTCACACCTGTAATCCCAGCCCTTTGGGAGACTGAGACGGACAAATTGCTTGAGCCCCGCAGTTTGAGACCAGCCTGGACAACATAATGAGAACCTGTCTCTATTTTTAAAAAGTTAATAAAAAATAAAATATCCATGTTTGTCATTTGGATACTTTCAGTTAAAATTCATGATGTATAAAGACAAAGCATCAGTCTTCTTGAACTAACTCTGCCTCCAAACTTCCCTGTTCCTATTCTCAGTGCTTCAACTCTCCCAACCTCTCAGCATCAAAATTGGTCAACTTAGACTTCTCCATTTTGTTTAGTCCTCACAGCCTATCGATCACCAAAACGTGTGGTTATTCACTCAGTTAACATCAACATTTTTTGTGCATTAACTATGTGCCAATCACATGATGAACAAGACATAATCTGTGATTCCAAGGAACGTACATTGCAGTGGAGAAGATGTGAGAATAATTAAATGATCCCAAGATTGTATAAAGTGCTGCTGAAGTAAACAGGGATAGCTTGGGAGAACAAAGGGAGTAGAGAAAACCCTCATCAAGGGGGTCTTCACATAGGAGGTAATGTCTGAGCTAAGTTTGGGGCTGGGGAGAGTGGTAATAAGATTTAATCACAAGAACAACAGGATGAAGATGGGAGAAGAACACTCTAGGCAGAGGGAGCTGGAGGCAAATGAGAGCAGGATGTGTTCCAACAATTACAGATTTTTCGATATGCTTGGAGTGTCACAGTTTGGCAGATAAAGAGACAGAGACCTGATAACAATGAATTTTGTCTACTCACCATGCTATGCTACAAGTCTTTCTTTTCTTTTCTCCCTTCTCTTCCCTTCTCTTCTCTTCTCTTTCTCTTCTCTTCTCTTCTCTTCTCTTCTCTTCTCATCCCTTCCTTCCTTCCTTTCTTCCTTCCTTCCTTCCTTTCTATTTCTCTCTTTCAGTAAACCCTCTGGGAACACTCCATAGGATTTATTAATAAAACTGTGTGATAATATCATCAGAATCTCACTTTGAAAAGATCAGCCTGGACATTGGTCAAAGAATGGAAGAGCCGAAGGAAGAAAAAAGCAGAAGCAAGACTAGTACAATAATTTAGGGGAGCAATGAGGAATGCCTGAACTAGGGTAGTGGCAGAAAGGATAAAGGGAAGAAAACTTATTTAAGATGTATGAAGGAAATAGAACTGATAAGACTTGGCAGATGGATGGTGATTCTACCATACTCTCAGATGTCTAGTTTTAGTTTGGCCAGCTGGGTGGGTGCTGGTACTATTTCCTCAGAATGGGAACACAGAAGAAGCAACAGGTTGAAGGATGAGGAGCTATGATGATGGAATCAGGTGGAGTTACACTACGGAGAAGTATTCATTCAACAAATATCTGTTCAGCATCATTAACTACAAGGTGCTATGTTCTTGAGGGCGTGAGCAACAGATTATAAGATAGGGGGAGGAAATCCAAGAGCTTATTTACAATAGAGAGAGAATTACAGAGAGTAATGTAGGAAAAAGTGAGAGAGAGAAGAGCAAGGGAATGAGTATTAATGGGGATGAGAGTGTGGAGCTAGGATTTGAGAAACATGAAGAAAGTAACTGACTTCAATAATCTAAACAGCTTGTTGACCTAAAATTGCTTCAGTGTGAATGAATTCTGAAGCCCCAGGAAGTTTCAGAGGCTGGTGAACTAAGTCTGTATCAATTCTTCTTTTATAAAGCCTCTTATGCCATCCTTTCTTTTTCATTGTTATTGCTATCACCAAAACTTCTTTTCTTCCTGTTCCTTTAATTTATGTGTATTTCTCCTCCTTGTTTGTATTTTTTACTTTAAAATATTTTTTCCTTCTTTGTATCAGATAGGCAAAAGAACACACTTTAAACACCACTCATAATCCCATCACTCAAAGACAAATACTGCTAATGTTTTAAAGTAATTTTCCATTTTTTCTTTTCTTTTCTTTTTTTTTGGAGACAGGGCCTCACTTCATCGCCCAGGCTGGAGTGCAGTGGCACAATCTCAGCTCATTGCAGCCTTGTATTCTTGGGCTCAGGTGATCCTCCCACCACAGCCTCCCAAGTAGCTATGACTACAGGCATGTACCACCATGCCTGGCTAATTTTTTTGTATTGAGACAGGGTTTTGCCATATTACTCGGGCTGCTTTCAAATGCCTAAGCTCAAGTGATCCTCCTGTCTTGGCCTCCCAAAGTGCTGGGGTTATCGGTGTGAGCCACTGGGCCCAATCAATTTTCCATAGTTTGTTCTAACGGAGAAAGACAAAGAAATTTACAAAAAGGGTATTATTGTACACCCTGATTTTTAACTTGTTTTTTAAAATTTAAACAGTGTGATGTAATCTTTCCCTCTGCCCTTAAAAATTCCTCTATAACGTCACTTTTAATGACCTCATAGTACTCTACTTTAGTCTATGAAGTAGTTTTCAATTTTTAGTGTTAAGAATAAGATCAATCATTTCAACATTATGCCATATTTTCCTTTCACCAAGTTCATAATACTATTGTTAATGACATTTATTTTACTTATTATCATAAACAACTTATGATATTTCTTTCTTTTTTTTTTAGACAAAGTCTTGCTCTATCCCAGGCTGGAGTGCAGTGGCGCAATCTCAGCTCACTGCAACCTCTGCCCACTGGGTTCAAGCGATTCTCCTGCCTCAGCCTTCTAAGTAGCTGGGATTACAAGCATGCGCCACCATGCTTGACTAATTTTTGTCTTTTTAGTAGAAACAGGATTTCACCATGTTGGCCAGTCTGGTCTCGAACTCCTGACCTCATGATCCGCCTGCCTCGGCCTCCCAAAGTGCTGGGATTACAGGTGTGAGCCACCGCGCCTGGCAGCTTTATATTTCTATACTGCTATTTAACTTTTTAATAAACCTGTATCTTAGTTTTGCCAAATATTGCTTGTATAAATCAGTTTAGGTTAGCTATTCAGCAGTAGCAGACACCCTCAAAATCTCAGCGACTTACAAAGACAGCAACAAAAAAGACTTACTTCTCACTCATATTTCATGTTGGCTATAGGTTAGCTGTGGATCGGCTTCATGTGCTCTTCACTTTGGGACATAGGTTGAAGGATCAGCCTCTGTCTGGGACATGCTATTCTTTTGGTAGGGAGAAAAGAGCAATGGTGGAAATCATGTGACGACTCTTAAAGCTTTTGCTGGAAAGTGTTGTCCAGCACTCCACTCATTATATAGATACATACTACTGAAGCAAGTAACAGAATCAAGTTGTCATGTCAGTGGGAAAATAAGTATAATTCTTTCACATGGAGAGACACTGACTCATAGAGAGCAGGAAAAAAAATCCACTTCAGCTCTAAATTCCTGTGGATATGTTTATTTTGTATGTTCTTTATATATCATCATTATAAGGCAGCTGAATTTTGTAAGGTAAAATTATTAAATAGATTTATTTTTCTCACTGCCCTTCAAATCTACATGAATGTTATTCCCTTCCTCCCTTCTCTGACTCTGATACTATCTGATGCAGACCTAAAAGCTTTTCTTTAAATTCCGAGGTACTATGTATCACACAATTTCATCTTCATGACTTAAGAAGCTGAATTTCATCAAAACCCAAGCTTTAATCTCTCATTCAGTTTAAAGCTCCTTCTCTCTTCCATAGTTCTCAGTCGGATCTACGTTTGGAGCTTTGCAGTGAGAGGGTCTGCTTTTCTCTACTTGTTCTACATCTTCCTCCAGTTGCTCTGTTTAACCAACACCGTACTGGTATAGGCCTACAGCAGGTGCTGGCTCCTTCTCTCCTAGAGTGTTGCTGTTCACTCTAGGTTAGCTGAGGATCAGCTTCATGTGCTCTTGACTTTGGGACCTAGGGTGAAGGATCAGCCTCTGTCTGGGACACACTATTCTTTTAGCAGAGAGGAAAGAGCAATGGTTTGAAGCAATGGTTTTAGTTGTTTGAAGACTCCCTGCCAGAATCTTACACTACACAATTCCTTGATGTGGGCAAGCATCCTCCAACTGACTCCACAACTGTTCCTACAGCTCCTGCTTCTGGCTTTACACTCCAGAGCCAATTTCTCTTAGGGTCATCTTGTCAGGCAGACAGACCTCTAGAATGAAGATGCCTTAAGAAAGCTCGCACAGGCCACCTACTGCAGTGTCTGGTCTGGTCCACTAGAAATACTGAGACTTTTACCACCACCAAATTCTGAAAATGCTTGCTCTTTCCACTATAGCCCTCACTCCTCACTCTATTATCAGGGGCAGCTTTTATCTTTAGTCTTATCTGGGAGCAAGTTAGGCTCTGGGTCCTCCAAACACCTGCAGAGATATGGCAAGCTCTCTGAAATAGTCTCTTAGAGCTCCTTATCTTACTAAAGCTGGGGTTGGGATAGAAAGATTTCAATGCATGGTGTTCTAATAACTATTTCCAAAAGTGATTCTTATCCCCAGCATTCCTCATCTCATCTATAGACTAGAGGTGGGAGATGGGCTTAGAGTCACAAAATGTGTTTCAGAACCTTTTAGCGGGTCCTAAACACTGGATCAGCATGTCCTTTTGTTTACAACTTCAGAGAAGTAGCCAAAAGTAAGACAAAAGAAAATCATATATATTCAGAATATATATTTTCTGCCTATGACATATTTTACACAGTATCGGGCCGGTGTGAGAGATGGGAGAAGGTGATATATAATTATTTTTATAAAACTTTACCTTTCTCTCCTATCTGAGATAGCTGCATAAAATAATCCATTTTTTTAAAAAAAGCACAGACACATGAAAAACAAGCAATACTAGAAAATTCAGAATTTTGATTTGAGAAGAATGAAAAAGATTATAATACTAAAGGAAAGCAGTTAGGAAAACTTGACTATCCCACTCATCCCTGGAAATTGACTATTGACAACATGAGAAAAAATTCTGCTTGGAAAGATCTGGGAGTTCAGGACTCAGAACCTTTCCCCTGTTTAGTTCAACTTAACTTTATCTGCTATTCATCTTATAAGCAAAAGAAAGCAATGCAGAGGCTCAGGAGTAGTATTTTGAATCTTGGCTTTAAGCAAATGAAAAACAGATCAAACAAGTTTGGCTTGTGATTCATTCCACAATTCAAGGCCACTGCCCTTTAATTTAATCCTTTGAATGCAACCATGTAGGTTTGCAACCCTGTATTTGGATAATGAGCCAACCCACCATGAAGGCTGAAGCCTGTGTTTGGGACTACTTGCTGGCACTAGATAACACTGGGAGCTGTGACATCATGCTTCCAACAGTCTTAATTATAAGGGTCTTGGAATAGAAACAAATGGAACAGAAAATCAAAGCTGTTCTTAATTTACCACTAGAGAACAAATGGCAGACCATGTCTGAGTATGACAGAGGCTGTCTTTGTTGGAGGTAAAGCTGTGGATATAGCGACCAGCTATTGAAGACCAGCATACTTTAATGGATGAGGTAGTTAATAATTAGATTTTTTTCTAATATTTTATTGTGAAAAGTTTAAACATTCCAAAAAGTTGATAAAATTTGGTGACTATTCATATATTCACCACCTAGATTCTATGAACATTTTGCTGTATCTGCATTATTACATACTACTTATCTGTTTATCCTTCTGTCCATCCATCGATCCATCTTATTTTTTTGTACTTCAGAGTAAGTTGCAGTAATCAATAGATTTTACCACTATAGTTCTAAATACTTCAGCATGCTTAACATTCTTTGTTCAATTGTGATGGGTTTTTTTTGTTTTCTTTTGTTTTTTTGAGGAAAAGTACACATACAGTGGAATGTAAAAATCTTAAATGCACCATTTGATAAATTCAGTCTGGGCGCGGGGGCTCACCCCCATAATCCCAGAACCTTTGGGTAGGAGGATCACTTGAGGACAGGAGTTTGAGACCAGCCTAGGCAAAAGAGCAACCTATCTGTACATAAGAAGAAATTAACCAGCATCTTGGCATGTGCCTACAGTCCTAGCTACTTGGAAGGCTGAGGTGGGAGGATGGCTTGAGCCCAGGAGTTTGAGGTTACAGTAAGCTATGATCATACCACTGCACTCTAGCCTGGATGACAAGGCAAGGCTCTGTCTCTGAAAAAAAAAAAAATTAAAAATGAAAATAAAAACAAATGCATATATCTGGGACTCTGAGTTTTAATCTCTGATTTAAATGACCATATTCTGAGGGCTACATATGCCACCTAATCAGAAGATTTTACGGAAGTTCAGGGTATTTTTTCCAAAAGCTTAAATCTCAAAGACCACCAGAAGGATAGACTATAGGCTACCATTGCCTACTTAATTATCCCCTCTATTCATTAAGTAAACATAGCAGCAATAGCAAACTAGAAAATATGATGATGAAGATGATGTTGTTCACAATGGCAACCAAAACATAAAAGTACCTCAGAACAGGACAGGCGCGGTGACTCACACCTGTAATCCCGACACTTTGGGAGACTGAGGCAGGCAGATCGCTTGAGGTCAGGAGTTCAAGACCAGTGTGGTCAACATGGTGAAACCCTGTCTCTACTAAAATACAAAGATTAGCCAGGCATGGTGGCGGGTGCCTGTAATCCCAGTTAATCAGGAGACTGAGGCAGGAGAATAGCTTGAACTCAGGAGGTGGAGGTTCTAGTGAGCCGAGAGGGTGCCACTGCACTCCAGCCTGGGTGACAGAGCAAAACTCCTTCTCAAAAAAAAAAAAAAAGAAAGTAAGAAAAGAAAAAATAGGGCCGGGCGCGGTGGCTCAAGCCTGTAATCCCAGCACTTTGGGAGGCCGAGGCGGGCGGATCACAAGGTCAGGAGATCGAGACCACGGTGAAACCCCGTCTCTACTAAAAATACAAAAAATTAGCTGGGCGCGGTTGCGGGCACCTGTAGTCCCAGGGAGGCTGAGGCAGGAGAATGGCGGGAACCCGGGAAGCGGAGCTTGTAGTGAGCCGAGATCGCGCCACTGCACTCCAGCCAGGGAGACAGAGCGAGACTCCGTCTCAAAAAAAAAAAAAAGAAAAAAGAAAAGAAAAGAAAAAATAGCTCGGAATAAGTTTACAAGAGAAACATGTGACATAAATAAAGAAAATTATACGTTTTCTTCATGATAAAAGAAGGTTTTAATAATATGAAAACAATACCATATTTCCTCAGTAGAAAGCTTAATTGTAACAATACCAGTTCTCTTTAACTCAGTCTTAGGCTTCAGATCATTCCGACTGAAATATCAATGACGTATACTAATGGGAATTTATCTTTAAAATATGACAAAATGGTTATGAAATTTATGACAGAAAGACCTAAAATAGAATAATAATAGAAGGCTTAATCCCTATTAAATAAGCACATGTGCAATAATCACACCAAAAGATGATGGTGCTTGGAATAAAGAGGTAATAATGGAAGTGGTGAGAAGATGCCAGCGGCTAAACTTCTTTTTTTTTTTTTTTTTAGAGAAAATGCTATTTTATTTTTTATTTTTATTTATTTATTTATTTATTATTATTAT
>NW_012118155.1:1837905-1838244 GCF_000951035.1 Colobus angolensis palliatus | reverse complement strand
TTTATTTTGAGCCTATGTATGTCTCTGCATGTGAGATGGGTCTCCTGAATACAGCAGACTGATGGGTCTTGAATCTTTATCCAATTTGCCAGTCTGTGTCTTTTAATTGGACCATTTAGTCCATTAACATTTAAGGTTAATATTGTTATGTGTGAAGTTGATCCTGCCATTTTGATATTAACTGGTTATTTTGCACGTTAGTTGATGCAGTTGCTTCCTAGCCTCGATGGTCTTTACATTTTGCCATGTTTTTGCAATGGCTGGTACCAGTTGTTCCTTTCCATGTTTAGGGCTTCCTTCAGGGTCTCTTGTAAGGCAGGCCTGGTGGTGACAAAATCT
>NW_012118155.1:1813804-1836245 GCF_000951035.1 Colobus angolensis palliatus | reverse complement strand
TGCGTCTGCAGAGGTTTCTGCTGCTTTTTGTTGTTGTTGTTGTTGTTGTTGTTTAGCTGTGCCCTGTCCCCAGAGATGGAGTCTACAGAGACAGGCAGGCTTCCTTGAGCTGCTGTGAGCTCCACCCAGTTCGAGCTTCCCAGGGGCTTTGTTTACCTACTTAAGCCTCAGCAATGGTGGGCACTCCTCCCCCAGCCTCGCTGCTGCCTTGCGGTTAGATCGCAGACTGCTGTGCTAGCAGTGAGGGAGGCTCCGTGGGCGTGGGACCCTCCTGGCCAGGTGTGGGATATAATCTCCTGGTGTGCCCATTTGCTTAAAGCGCAATATTAGGGTGGGAGTTACTGGATTTTCCAGGTGTTGTGTGTCTCAGTTCCCCTGGCTAGGAAAAGGGATTCCCTTCCCCCTTGCGCTTCCCAGGTGAGGCGATGCCTCGCCCTGCTTCAGCTCTCCCTGGTCGGGCTGCAACGGCTGACCGGCACCGATTGTCTGGCTCTCCCTAGTGAGATGAACCCAATACCTCAGTTGAAAATGCAGAAATCACCAGTCTTCTGTGTCGCTCGCACTGGGAGTTGGAGACTGGAGCTGTTCCTATTCGGCCATCTCGCTCCACCCTCCTAAACTTCTTAAAGGTAGAGAAAATAGTCTCATGATGGATTGAATACACAGCATGAGAAAAGAAAGATGACGTCTTTTCTTTCAAGAGAAAACTTGATGTCTCAAGGATGACATCAAGTTTATGACCTGAGATATTTGCTGAGGTGTGGCAGACAGAGGAAGAGGTTACCAGGAGTTCGATTTTGTACATTTTAAATTTTAGATGTCCCTTAAATGTCCAAGAGAAAATAAGAAATAGACAATTGGGACTAGACATGGCGGCTCATGCCTGTAATCCCAGCACTTTGGGAGACCAAGGTGGGTGGATCACTTAAGGTCAGGAGTTCAAGACCACTCTGGGCAACATGACAAAATGCCATCTCTACCAAAACAACAACAACAACAAGAACAACAACAAAAAGCCCAAACCAAAACAAACCCCCAAAATAAGCCAGGTGTGGTGGCACATGCCTGTGGTCCCAACTAACTACTCAAGAGGCTGAGATGGGAGAATCACTTGAGGCTAAGAGACAGAGGCTGCAGTGAGCTGAGATAGCGCCACTGCACTCCAGCCTGGGTGACCAAGTTAGAGACTGTCTCCAAAAAAAAAATGTAGGCAATTGGCTGAGTATCTTGGTCTGGAGTTCAGAGGATTGACAAGGCCCAGGTCTAGGCTAGATTTATAAATACAAAATAAGATCACCTAGGGAATAACTGTAAAGAAAGAGAAGAGATCTGGAAGCTGAGAGCATCATAGACAAAGAGGGGTGTTGCACAGATTTCCCTTTGAGGAGTAGCTTTTTACTCCTCTCTGTAGGCTTCTCCAGCTATCTGCTACTTCCAGAGCTTACTCAACTGAGAGAGTCATTTCATCCAAGGTTTCACCCTTTCTGACATGATTATATATTTAGAAAACCCCATTGTCTCATCCCAAAATCTCCTTAAGCTGATAAGCAATTTCAGGAAACTCTCAGGATACAAAATCAATGTGCAAAAATCACAAGCATTCCTGTACACCAATAACAGACAGAGACCCAAATCGTGAGTGAACTCCCATTCACAATTGCTACAAAGAGAATACAATAGCTAGGAATCCAACTTACGAGGGATGTGAAGGACCTCTTCAAGGAGAACTACAAACCACTGCTAAAGGAAATAAGAGAGAACACAAACAAATGGAAAAATATTCCACCCTCATGGATATGAAGAATCAATATCGTGAAAACGGCCATAGTGCCCAAAGTAATTTATGGATTCAGTGCTATCCCCATCAAGCTATCATTGATTTTCTTCACAGAATTGGAAAAAACTACTTTAAGGTTCATATGGAACCAAAAAAGAGCCTGCATAACCAAGACAATCCTAAGCAAAAAGAACAAAGCCTGAGGCATCACACTACCTGACTTCAAACGATACTATAATGCTACAGTAACAAAAATAGCATGGTACTGGTACTAAAACAGATATATAGACCAACAGAACAGAACAGAGCCCTCAGAAATAACACCACACATCTACAACCATCTGATCTTTGACAAACCTGACAAAAGGAAGCAATGGGAAAAGGATACCCTATTTAATAAATGGTGTGGGGAAAACTGGCTAGCCATATTGCAGAAATCTGAAGCTGCATCCCTTTCGTACACCTTATACAAAAATTAACTCAAGATGGATTAAAGGATTAAACATAAGACCTAAAACCATAAAAACTCTAGAAGAAAACCTAGGCAATACCATTCAGGACATAGGCATGGGCAAAGACTTCATGACTAAAACACCAAAAGCAATGGCAACAAAAGCCAAAATTGACAAATGGGATCTAATTAAAGGGCTTCTGCACAGCAAAATAAACTATCATCAGAGTGAACAGGCAACCTACAGAATGGGAGAAAAATTTTGCAATCTATCCATCTGACAAAGGGCTAATATCCAGAATCCACAAAGAACTTAAACAGATTTATAAGAAAGAAACAACTCCATCAAAAAGTGGGCAAAGGATATGAACAGACACTTCTCAGAAGAAGACATTGATGCAGTCAACAAACATATGAAAAAAAGCTCATCATCACTAGTCATTAGACAAATGCAAATCAAAACCACAATGGGATACCATCTCATGCCAGTTAGAATGATAATCATTAAAAAGTCAGGAAACAACAGATGCTAGAGAGGATGTGGAGAAATGGGAATGTTTTTACACTGTTGGGAGTGTAAATTAGTTCAATCATAGTGGAAGGCAGTGTGGTGATTCCTCAAGGATCTAGAACTAGAAATACCATTTGACCCAACAATTCCATTACTGGGTATATACCCAAAGGATTATAAATCATTCTGCTATAAAGACACATGTACATGTATGTTTATTGCGGCACTGTTCACAATAGCAAAGACTTGGAACCGACCCAAAGGTCCATCAGTGACAGACTAGATAAAGAAAATATGGCACATACACACCATGGAATACTATGCAGCCATAAAAACGATGAGTTAATGTTCTTTGTAGGGACGTGGATGACATTGGAAACCACCATTCCCAGCAAATTAATGCAAGAACAGAAAACCAAACACTGCGTATTCTCACTCATAAGTGGGAGTTGAACAATGAGAACACATGGACACAGGGAGGGGGACATCACACACCGGGGCCTGTTGAAGAGTCGGGGGATGGGTGAGGGATAGCATTAGGAGAAATGCCTAATTTAGATGGCAGGTTGACGGGTGCAGCAAACCATCATGGCACATATATACCTATGCAACAAACCTGCACATTCTGCACATGTGCATCACAACTTAAAGTATAATAAAAAAGAAAGAAAGAAAGAAAGAGGCAAAAAAATAAAAAAAATAAAAAAAACTCAACCAACTGGTCGGACGTGGTGGCTCATGCCTGTAATCCCAGCACTTTGGGAGGCCAAGGTAGGCAGATCATGAGCTCAGGAGTTCCAGAACAGCCTGACGAACATGATGAAACCCTGTCTCTACTAAAAATACAAAAATTAGCCGGGCATGCTGGCACATGCCTATAATCCCAGCTACTCAGAGGCTGAGGGAGGAGAATCACTTGAACCCAGGAGGCAGAGGTTGCAGCGAGCTGAGATCGCGCCACTGTACTCCAGGCTGGGCGACAGAGTGAGACTCCATCTCAAAAACAAACAAATAAAAAACCAAAACTCAACCAACTACTTTTGCCCAGTTCAACTCTGATCAATGGTATGTGTTCCAGAGTGCCCACTGGGTAGAGCACAGCTTTGTTGGACGGCCTTGCAGTTTAACTTCTCCCTCTGACCACTCCTGTTTTTACTCTCTTGCTTTCATAGCTATTGCTGTCTGAGATATATCAAGTACCCTAAACTCTCTCTCAGCATCTGCTTCCTGAGAACTAAACTTGTAACATACAGCACTGTATACATGTATATGAATGTCACATTTTCTTTATCCTTTCATCCATCAGCCAACACTTAGGTTGTTTCCACAAGTTAGCCATTGTGAATAAAGCTGCAGTGAACATGGGTCAGTACATATCTCTTTGAGATACTGATTTCATTTTCTGTGGATATATTCCCAGAAGTGGGATTGCTGGATCATAAGGTAGTTCTCTTTTTAATTTGTGGGAAACCTCCATACTGTCTTTCATAATGCCTGTGACAATTTACAATCCTATCAACAGCATAAAATTCTCTTTTCTCCACATCTTTGCCAATACTTGTTTTTTTGCTTTTTGGTAATAGCCATACTACTGAGTGTAAGATGATATCTTATTGTGGTTTTGCTTTGCATTTTCCTGAGGATTAGTGATGTTGAGAATCTTTTTATATATCTGTTGGCCATTTGTATGTTTTCTTTGGAAAAATGTCCATTTAGGTCCTTTGCTCATTTTTTTTCATCTTTTTAATTTTTTGTTTTAAACTACTGAGTTGTATGCTCAGTAATTGCTTTGGCTAGGACTTTCAGAGTTATGTATGAGTTTCTTATATATTTTGAATGTTAGCTCCCTATTAGATACATAGTTTGCAAATTTTTCTCCTATCCCATAGGTTGCCTTTTCATTTTATTAATTGTTTCTTTTGCTGTGAAGAAACTTTCTAGTTTGACGTAGTTTCATTAATTTATTTCTGCTTCTGTTGCCTATGCTTTTGGTGTTACATTCAAGAAATCATTGTCAAGACCAATGTGAAGAAGTTTTTCTTCTATGTTTTCATGTGTGATTTTTATGGTTTCAAGCCTTATGATTAAGTTTTTAATCCATTTTGAATGGATTTTGTGTATGGTGTAACATAAGGGTCTATTTTCTTCTTTTCATGTAGATATCTAGTTTTTCCAATATCATTTACGAAAGATTCTATCCTTTCTCCATTATATATTTCTGGTGCCTTTTTCAAAGACTAGTTGACTACGTAAGAAGGAGTTTACTTCTGTACTCTCTATTCCTTTCCTTTGGCTTATGTGTCTGTTTTTATACCAGTGCTGTAATGTTTTGATTACTATGGCCTTGTACTATAATTTGAAATCAGTTAGTGTGATGCCCTCACTCACTCTTGCTCTTCCTTCTCAAGATTACTTTGACTACTCAGTGTCTTTTGTAGTTCCACACAAATCTTAGGATAGTTTTTTCTAGTTCTGTGAAAAATGCCATTGGAATTTTGCTAGGGGTTGCATTGAATATGTAGGTCACTTTGGGTTAGTATGGACATTTTAACAATGTTAATTCTTTCAGTCCCTGAACACAAGAAATCTTTCCATTTATTTGAATCTTCTTGAGTTCTACATCAGTGTTTTATTGTTTCCAGGATTCAGACTTTTCACGTCCCTGGTTAGATTTATTCCTCGGTATTTTAATCTTTTTTATGCTGCTACAAGTAGGATTATTTTCTTAATTTCTTTTTTCAGAAAGTTTGTTGTTAGTGAGTAAGAACACAACTGATTTTTGCATGTTGATTTTGTATCCTTCAACTTTAATGAATTTGTTTAGTAGTTCTAACAGTGTTTGAAAGAGTCTTTAGTTTTCTATATGCGAGATCATGTCATATGCAAACAGAGACAGTTTTACTTCTTTCCTGATTGGATGCTTTTTATTTATTTTTCTTGCCTAATTGCTCTGGCTAGGACTTCCAGAACTTTGTTAAGTAGAAGTAGTGAGAGTGGTCATCCTTGTCTAATTCCTGATTTTAAAGGAAAAACTGTTGGTTTTTCATTATTGAGTATAATGTTCACTGTGGGTTTGTCATATATGGCTTTTACTACATTGAAGTACATTCCTTCTAAACCTAATTGTTGAGAATTTTTATCATGAAAGAATGTTGGATTTTGTCAAATTTTCTTCCTGCATCTTTTGAGATAATCTATGATTTCTGTCTTTCATTCTGTTAATATGGTTTATTGTGTATTTTAACCATCCTTGTATCCCTGGGAAAATCCCACTTGATAGTGTTATGATCTTTTTAAAATGCTGCCTGTGTTAATCTGTTTGCATTACTATAAAGCAATACCTGAGACTGGGTAATTTATCAAGAAAAGATGTTTGTTTGAGCTCACATTCTTGAAGCCTGTACAGGAACCATGGTGCCAGTGTCTGTTCCTGGTGAGGGCCTCAGGAAGTTTCCAATCATGGTGGAAGGTGAAGGGGGAACAGGCATGTCACATTATAAAAGCGGTACAAAGAAAGCAAGAGGGAAGGCACCAGACTCCTTTAAATAACCAGCTGTCATGTGAACTACCAGAGTGAGAACTCACTCATTATGATGAGGATGGCACCAAGTCATTCATGAAACCTCTGTCCCCATTACCCAAACACTTTCCACTAGGCTCCGCCTCCAACATTGGGGATCACATTTCAACATTAAAATTTTGGACACATATCCAAACCTGCTGAATTTGATTTGTTTCTAGAGGGTTTTGGCTCATTAGTTTTATTGGCCTATAGTTTTCTTTTCTTGTAGTGTCCTTGTTTGGCTTTGGTATCAAGTTAATGCTGGCCTCATAAAATGAATTTGGAAGTACTTTCTCCTCTTCAATTTTTGGGAAGAGTTTGGTATTAATTTTTCTCTAAATATTTGGTAGAAGTCACCAATGAAGTCACCAGGTTCTGGGTTTTTCTTCATTAACACAATCTCAGCTCACTGCAACAAATGTCTCCTGGGTTAAGCAATTCTCCTGCCTCAATCTTCCTAGTAGCTAGGATTACAGGTGTCTGCCACCATGCCTGGCCAATTTTTGTATTTTTAGTAGAGACAGAGTTTCATCATTTTGCCCAGGCTGGTCTCAAACTCCTGACCTCAGGTGAGTCACCCGCCTTGGCTTCCTAAGGTGCTAGGATTAAGGCATGAGCCACTGTGCCTGGCTGAGAGATTTTTGATTACTGATTTATTCTTAGTCAGTACTGATCTCTTCATATTTTCTATTTCTTTATGATTCAGCCTTCATAGGTTGTATGTTTCTAGGAATGTATCCATTTCTTCTAGGTTTTCCATGTAGTTGATACATAGTTGTTTATAGCAGTCTCATCATCCTTTGCATTTCTGTGGTGTCATTTGTAATGTCTCTTCTTTTGTTTCTGATTTTATTTGAGTCTTCTCTCATTTTTTTATTTAGTCTAGCTAAATGTTTGTCAATTTTATCTTTCCAAAATCAACTCTTAATTCTGTTGATCTTTTCTATTTTTTTGTCTCTATTTCATTTATTTCAGCTCTAATCTTTCTTCTTTCTTTGTTTCTTTCTTTTCTTTTCTTTTCTCTTCTCTTCTCTTTCTTTCTTTCTTTCTTTTTCTTTCTTTCTTTCTTTCTTTCTTTCTCTCTTTCTCTTTCTTTCTTTCTTTTTATAAAGTCTCATTGTATTGCACAGGCTGGTCTTAAGCTCCTGGGCTCAAGCAATCCTCCCACTTCAGCCTCCCAAAGTGCTGGATTACAGGCATGAGCCATTGTGCCTGACATCCGCCTCCCAAAGTGCTGGGATTATAGGCAGGAGCCACTGTGCCTGACATAATTTTTATTATTTCTTTCCTTCTGCTAAATTTGGGATTAATTTGTTCTTTTTTCAGTTGCTTGAGTTGTAAAATGAAGTTATTTATTTTAGATTGTATTTTGATTTTTGTTTTTTTGGGGGGGTTGGGGTTTTTTTGAGACAGGGTCTTACTTTGTCACTGACAGGCTGGAGTGCAGTGGCGTGATCAGAGCTCACTGCAACCTTGAACTCCTGGGCTCGAATGATACTCCTACCTCAGCTGCCCAAGTAGCTAGGACTATAGGTGTGCACCACCATGTCTGGCTAATTTTTAAAATTTTTATAGAGACAGGATCTCACTATGGTGCCCAGTCTGGTTAGATCTTTTTTTTTTTTTGGAGACGGAGTCTAGCTCTGTCGCCCAGGCTGGAGTGCAGTGGCGCAATCTCGGCTCACTGCAAGCTCTGCCTCCCGGGTTTACGCCATTCTCCTGCCTCAGCCTCCCAAGTAGCTGGGACTACAGGAACCCACCACCTCGCCCGGCTAGTTTTTTGTATTTTTTAGTAGAGACGGGGTTTCACCGTGTAGCTCAGGATGGTCTCGATCTCCTGACCTCGTGATCCACCCGTCTTGGCCTCCCAAAGTGCTGGGATTACAGGCTTGAGCCACCGCGCCCGGCCAGATCTTTTTAAAAAATGTAGATGTTTATTGCTATAAACTTCCCTGTTAGAACTGTTTTCACTACATCCTGTAAGTTTGTGTTGTTTCCAATTTTGTCTCAAGATTTTTTTGATTTTCCTCTTGATTTCTTCTTTGACTCACTGGTTGTTCATAAGTGTTTGTTTAAATTTTATATATTTGTGAGTTTTCCAGTTTTTCTCCTATTGATTTTTATTTTTAGACCATTGTGATTGGAAAAGATACTGATATAATTTTAATCTTCTTAAATTTGTTAAGATTCATTTTATGGCCTAATATAACCTATCCTGGAGAATTTGCCATGTGAACTTGAAAGGAATGTATATTCTGTTGCTGTGTGATGGAATGTTCTGTATATGTCTGTTAGGTCCTTCTAGTCTAATGTCTAGTACAAGTCTAATGTTTCCTTAATGTTTCTATCCTATGATGGAATGATTGTTGAAAGTGGAATGTTGAAGACCCCTACTATTCTTGTATTGCTATTTATTTCTCTCTTAGTTCTTCAACATTTGCTTTATAAATTGAGGCATTCTGGGCTGGGCGCAGTGGCTCACGCCTGTAATCCCAGCACTTTGGGAGGCCGAGACGGGCGGATCACGAGGTCAGGAGATCAAGACCATCCTGAGCTACACGGTGAAACCCCGTCTCTACTAAAAAATACAAAAAACTAGCCGGGCGAGGTGGCGGGCACCTGTAGTCCCAGCTACTTGGGAGGCTGAGGCAGGAGAATGGCATAAACCCGGGAGGTGGAGCTTGCCGTGAGCTGAGATCCGGCCACTGCACTCCAGCCTGGGGGACAGAGAGAGACTCCGTCTCAAAAAAATAAATAAATAAATAATAAAATAAAATAAATAAATTGAGGCATTCTGATGTTGAGTGCATATATATTTATAATTGTTATATCCTTTTGATAAATTGATCCCTTTATCATTACATGAAGACCTTCTTTTCTCCTGTTACAGTTTTGACTTTATGTGTATTTTGTCTCATATAAGTATAGCTACACCTTCTCTCTTTTGGTTTCCACTTTCATGAAATATCTTTTTCCATTCTTTTATATTCAGCTTATGTGTCCTTACAGCTACAGTGAGTTTCTTGTAGGCAGCATATAGTTGGGTCTTTTTAAAATCAGTTTGGTCACTTTATGTCTTCTGATTAGATAATTTAATCAATTTACATTTAAAATAATTGTTGATGAGTAAGTGCATACTATTGCCATCTTGTTTGTTGTCTTCTGACTGTTTTGTAGTTATTTTGTTTCTTCTTCTTTTGCTATTTTCCTTTGTGATTTGATTGGTTTTTTTTTTGTTTTGTTTTTGTAGTGGTATGCTCTGATTTCATTCTCTTTATGTCTTAGGTATCTACTGTAGGCTTTTGCTTTGTCATTACCATAAGGCTTACAGGAAACATAGTTATAACAATCTATTTTAAGTTAATAAAAACTTAACTTCAATTACATGCAAAAACTCTACCCTTTACTCCCCCATTTTATGTTTTTGATGTTATAATTTACTTTTCATATTGTGAATCTATTAAAAAATTATTGTAGATATCATTATTTCTAAATACTTTTGTCTTTGTACTACAGTTAAAAAGGATTTATGTACCACCATTACAGTTTTACAGTATTCCAAATTTGACTACATATTAACTTTTGACAGTGAATTTTATATTTCCATATATTTTCATGTTGCTAATTAGTTTCCTTTTGTTTCAGCTTGAAGAACTCCTTTTATAAGGCAAGTCTAGTCATGATGAACTCCTTCAGTTTTTGTTTTTCTAAAAAAGCCTTTATCTCTCCTTCATTTCTGAAGAACAGTTTGGCTAGATAAGTACTCTTGGTTGAAATTTTATCTTTTAACACTTCAAATATATCATTCCACTCTCCTGGCCGGCAAGGTTTCTCCTGAGAAACCCACTGATAGCCTTATGTGGGTTCCTCTGTATTTAAAGAGTCATTTTTCTCTTGCTGTTTCCAGAATTTCCCTCCCTTCCTTCCTTCCTTCCTTCCTTCCTTCCTTCCTTCCTTCCTTCCTTCCTTCCTTTCTTCCTTCCTTCCTTTCTTCCTTCCTCTTTCTTTCATGATAGGGTCTCACTCTGTTACCCAAGTTGCAGTACAGTGGCGTTACCCAAGTTGCAGTACTGTTACCCAAGTCGCAGTACCTTGGCTAACTGCAACCTCTGCCTCCCAGGCTCAAGCAATCCACCCACCTCAGCCTCCCAAGTAGGTGGAACCACATGTGCATGCCACCCTGTCTGGCTAATTTTTTGTATTTTTGGTAGAGTTGGGGTTTTGCCATGTTGCCCAGGCTGGTCCTGAACTCCTGAGCTCAGGTGATCCCCCCACTTCAGCCTCTCTTTCTTTCTTTCTTTTGAGACAGAGTCTTGCTATCTTACCCATACTGGTCTCTAACTCCTGAGCTCAAGTGATCCTCCCGCCTCAGCCTCCCACAGAGGTATGACTATGGACACACGCCATCGTGCCCAGCTAGCTTTCAATTGTTTTTGTTTGCCTTCAGCTTTTGACAACTTAATTAGCGTGTCTTGGTGAGGTTCTCTTTGAGTTATACTTGAATGGGAACTTTTGAGCTTCATGGCTGTAGATATCCATATCTCTCCAAAGATTTGGGAAGTTTTCAGTGATTTTTTTTTCTTCCTTCTTTCCTTCCTTCCTTCCCTCCCTCCCTTTCTCCCTCCCTCACCCTTCCTTCCTTGTTTCCTTCCTTCCTTCCTTCCTCTCTCTCTCTTTCTTTTGTTCATTTGCCCATTTATTATTTTTCTTTTTTCTTTTCTTAATATGGGGTATTGTTATGTTGCCCAGCATGGTCTCAGCCTCCTGGCCTCAAGCAATCCTCCCACCCCATACTCCTGAGCAGCTGGGATTACAGGCATATGCCACAACACCCAGCTGGTGATTCTTTCTCCCTCCCTTCCTACCTGCTTTTCTTTTCTTTTCTTTTCTTTCTCTCTCTCTCTCTCTTTCCTTCCTTCCTTCCTTTCTTTCTCTTTCTTTCTTTCCTGCTTCCTTTCTTCTCTTTTCCTTCCTTCCTTCCTCCTTCCTTCCTCTTTCTTTCTTTCTCTCTCTCCTTTCTTTCTTTTTCTTTCTTTCTTTTTTTTTCTTTTCTTTCTTTCTTTCTTTCTTTCTTTCTTTCTTTCTTTCTTTCTTTCTTTCTTTCTTTCTTTCTTTCTTTCTTTCTTTCTTTCTTCAGCTAAGACAGCAGAAGAAGTGATTTATTGTATGCTTATTACACTTGGCCACAAGTGAACACAGAAATAGTTCAGAATGCCACAAATCCAGGCAAAAGAATCAGCGTGGACTGTTTTGGTTATGAGTTAGGTGGGTCTCCAAGGTAGTTTTGGTGATCACATGGCAATGGAAGTTCTAGATCCATTGAGACAAGCTCTAGACAGTAGCATGGAGTCCAACAACTTGTACTAGCTTCCCCCGCCTCTAGCATTCCATATTTCTGTTCCTGTGGCCTCCATGGGTGCATGAGCTAGTGGATTACTTGGACTTCTGCCTTATCTTTCTTCTTTTGCACTTCAGCCTATGCATTCGCTTCTTCCTCCACTTGGTTTTCATGGCACAGAGGTTTTCAGGATGATAGTGCTAAGGCTGGGAGCTGGCGATTATTTCTTTAAATAAGCTTTTCCTCCTTTCCTCTCTCTTCTCATTCTGGGACTTCTATAATTCATATATTATTTTCCTTAATGGAGTCCCATAAGTCCTAAAGACTTTCTTCACTTTTTTTATTCTTTTTTTCTTTTGAGACTGGATAATTTCAAAAGACCTGTCCTCGAGTTCATAGATTCTTTCTTCTGTTTGATCGAGTCTGCTGTTGAAGCTCTTTATTGCATGTTTTATTTCAGTCATTGTATTCCTCAGTTCTAGGATTTCCGTTTTGTTCTTTTTTATGATTTTCATCTCTCTGTTGAACTAATTTTGTTATTGTATTGTTTTCCTCAATTTCACTTAGTTGTCTATCTGTGTTCTCTTGTATCTTGTTGAGCTTCATTAAAAATAATTAACTTGAATTCCTTTTCAGACACTTTGTAGCTCTTCATTTCTTTGGAGTTGGTTACCAGAAATTTTTTGTGTTCCTTTGGTGGCATCATGTTTCCTTGCCTTTTTGTGTTTCTTAAGACCTTGTATTGATGTGTGCATAATTGAGGGAGCCATCACTTCTTCTAGGCTTTATAGACTGTTTTCAGTGGAGACAGTTTTTTAATTGTGGGTGAGTGTGAGAGCATCAGCTGGATGAGGCGTGGCAGCTATCATTCTGTGGAGGACACAGTGGCATAGTCTCCCTGCAGCTCCATAAACTGAAGTCTCTGTTGGCAAAGACATTGAGAGTTCTCAGCAGCCTAGGCTGCAGGTATCTGTAGCGGTAACAGTGGCCCCAGCAGTGGCAGCAAATGATGTTGTGGACTTCAGTGTCAAAAGCTGTTAGGGTCCCTCTGGTTTCTTTTTACCTTGTGGGGGCAAAGTCCTAACTGAAGGGATCTTTCTTGGCATCAGGTCTGGCATGCAGGCACATAGGCAGCCACAACAACACTGGGTTTCAGGGCAGAGGTGCTCAGAATGGCTGCAGAGACAGGGTTCTGGGCACAAGGGCATGTGGAATTAACATGGAACCTAGGTCCTAGGGCATGGACATGCTTGCTACAGTGATGGTGCTGGTGTACTAGGCTTAGGTATGTACCAATTGCCCATACTGCTAGGTTCCAGGTCTCTGGCGTACACTGCAGCTTCTTGGGCTCCAGGGCATGTGACATAGTGGCAACTCAGATCTCAAGGAGGTACCAGAGCTACTCAGGCCCTGGGGAAGCAGGGCACAGCAGCAGCATGAGTCTGGGTGTGGTGGAGCATAGTAGCAACTCTGGCACTGGCACTAGGGTTTGGCATGCAGCACAGCAGCAGCTCCAGCCTCATGGATGGTGCAGTATCACAGTAGCTCAGATCTTGGGGTAAGGATGCAGTGGTTGCTCCTTTCCTAGGGGAAGCACAGTGGCATGGACTTTGGGCAGCTTGATCAGGTGGGTTCAGCATCTGTGAAGACTGTGAAGTCCTTCCTGGTGAAGGCTACAGGTATCTGCAGTGGTAATGAGGTCTGCTAGGGTTTTCTTGTTCTCCTTTTTCCCACAAAGGGAAAAGAGAAATATCTCAGAGGGTATCACTCTTGGTGTCTCAAAACTCTGGGAGATGAGAGCCCAGGTAAAATATTTTCTTTCACTTTTCTATTTTGTGCTTCACATGGTTTCTGCTATTTCTTCATTGTACTCCAAAGTGCTCCTAGAACTATTTTAATTGGTGTGTAGATGTTTATTTCTTTATTTGTTATTTTTGCTGTTTCCATGAGGAAGACAGGCATTGAAACCTTCTAGTTCTCTATCTTAATGATGTCACTTCAGATCTCCTAGATACTAGATTGATACCTAGCTGTTTGAATAAACATGACATTTCACAACTTCCCTTAAAGTTAGGAATGGTGATGTAACCAATTTCTACCCAATAATATGTCAACAACCGCTTAAGAGAACCTTCCTTTACAAAAACAGCTTGGTAAAATCTTTGCCCCTTCCTGTCCCTTCCTTCCTGCAGCTTGAAACATGTCTGGGATGGCTACAGCTGCAGTCAGCTTGGGGTCCAGAGGATGGTACAGCCTCTACACCAGCTCTGGAATGCTTCCATATGGACTTTTACAAGAAAGAAAAATAACTGTCACTAATTTTTATGTCTCTGTCATTCCTGGGACAACCTAATGCTAAATAATATATATACCCTAAACCTTCTCTACTTCCCTAGGTTTGACCATTTCCTCTTTCTAACCCTTCTGCTCTTTGTTCATGATTCTATCATAGCACCTTCCATAATGTATTGTCATAATTTATGCACCTCATATGTAGGCACATAATTTGACTGACTTTGTTGAAACCCGTGAATAGATTTCAGCCTGTTAATTTGAACCTCTATTCTCTTATGTATTATTGTAATTTAAAAATTTTTTATTCTTCTAATTAGATTGCAAGTTCTTTGAGCACAGGAACCTTTTCTTATTCATCTTTGTAAAATTTCCATTTGGTTCTTCCTTATGTTCTCTATTTCTATGCTGAGAATTTCTGTCTTACTATTTGTTTCCAGAGTGTTCACCCTTGCTTCTTAGAGAATTTTTATAATAGCTGCTTTAAAAACTGTCAGATAATTCTAACATGTGTGTTATTCTGTTGTTGGTATCTATTGATCATCTTTTTTCATATGACTTGAGATTGTACTTATTCTTCCAATGCTGTTATTTTGGGTTGTGCCTGGACATTTTGAATATCATAAGGCTCTTAGCCTGCGATGGTTAATTTTAGTGTCAATTTAACTGGTTTAAGGAATACTAGGGAAGTGACAAAGCATTATTTTTGGGTGTGTCTGTGAGGGTGTTTCCAAAGGAGATTGGCATGTGCATCTGAGTGGATTCAGTGGGGAAAATCCACCCTCAAAGTAGGTAGCACCATGCAATCGGCCAGGGGCTTAATTAGAACAAAAACAAAAACAAAGGAAAGGTAGGTTGGTCTCTCTCTCTCTCTCTCTCTCTCTCTCTCTCTCTCTCGGAATTGGGATACACTCTTTTTCTCTTTAGACATCAGAAATTCAGGTTTTTTGGCCTTTGGACAACAAGATTTATACCAGTAGCCCTCCAGGTTCTCAAGATTTTAGATTTGTATTGAGTCATGCTATGACATTCCAGGGTCTCCAGCTTGCAGATGGGCTGTCATGGAATTTCTTGGCCTCTGTAATCACATAAGCCAACTCCCCTAATGAATCCCCTCTCATATATGTCTCTATCTATCAATCTACCTACCTACTTACCTATCCGTCTATTTTCTATTGCTTCTATCTCTCTGAAGAATCCTAACTAACACAGGACCTTTTTGAAATCCTATGAAGGAAGCTGATATTTTTATTAGAGCAGACAATTGACCTGGCTGCATGTTTTGACTGTACTTCTGAGTTTGGCACTGTCTTGAGTTCAGGTTAGGGGATACTGGAGGGAAAAAATACAAAAATCATTGCCAGTTTAAAAATACTTCAAATTCTAATCTTCTCCAGTGCATCTGCTTATGAAAATAGCTGTTCCACGAATTCTCTCTAGGTTTTATACTTACATTCCGTGGGTGAAATAGAGTGAATTGTGCTTACTCCATCTTATCCAGAACTAAAACTTACTAAGTCATTTTAAAAAATATATATCCTCAATTTCTGTAGAGGTTAAAAAGAAGAAATGGTCATACAAATAATGATTTTGAGTTTCTAGTAAAGTCCTTAAGATGTATCTTGATACATTACAGGGTTTAAAGTGTTGTATGCAAAGCAGTTGGGAAACGTGGAAAGTGCATAAACCTTGGAATTAGACAGTCCTAGCTACATTTCATACAAATAGAAAATAGATTAATATGATACACTCTGAGAGGATTAAATCATATCATGTATGTCAATTCTCCAGCATACATAAGGTAGAAAATAAATGTTAATTTCACTTCCTTTTAGAATTTAGTATCATGAAAAGACTGCCTGCAGAAATAGCATACTTCTTTTAATCTTTGTTTTTAATTACACATTTTTTTTTAGACATAGGGTCTCACTCTGTCACCCAGGCTAGAGTACAGTGGCAGAATCATAGCTCACTGTAGCCTCAAACTCCTGGGCTCAAGTCATCCTTCCACCTCAGCCCCCTGAGCAGCTGAGACTATAGACATGTACCACCATGCCCAGCTAATTTTTTATTTTTAGTTTTGTACAGATGGGGTCTTGCTTTGTTGCCCAGGCTGGTCTTGAACTCCCCTGGCTTCAAGCAATCCTCCTCCTCAGCCTCCCAAAGTGCTGGGACCATTGCATTGATGTTATAGTAAGAAACATGCAACTTGTATTTCTTTGTGTATGTTAGCTGACTGGAGGCTCAGAGATAAGCAAAATGAGAAACCAGTGTGTTCTTCATTTGTGGGATTGATATATTTTCTTCTATTCTACATAGCATTTTATTTTCCATTTTTTATTTTGATAACCAAATTGTATAACATGACTTTTGTGGTAAAATACTTCAAACTTTTTCAATGTTAGATAGGGCATAGCCATTAAAAAACTATGCCTTTTAATTGATGCAGTATTTATAAAAGTTTTATGTTCCTGAACTGAAAATTCACAATTATTTTCTGATAAAATAAATTTCAAATTAAAATAGAGATAGTTATTTTATTATATGTAGATAGATAGATAGATAGATAGATAGATAGATAGATAGATAGATAGATGCAAGATCTCACTTCGTCACCCAGGCTGGAGAGCAGTGGTGCCATCTTGGCTTACTGCAGTCTTGACCTCCCAGGTTCGAGTGATCCTCCTGCCTCAGTCCCCCAAGTAACTGGGACTACAGACACATACTACTGCTCCTGGAAAATTTTTTGTATTTTTGGTAGAGATGGGGTTTCACCATATTGCCCAGGCTGGTCTCGAACTCCTGAGCTCAAGCGATCTGCCCCTCAGCCTCCCAAAGTGCTAAGATTACAGGCTGAACGACCATGCGTGGCCAAGACAGTTATTTTAGAGTCATGAACAATTAGTCATAAAATAATCACCTCTTACAACTAAAATGTATACTTCATAGTTAGAGCATTTTATATTTTGAATCTAGCATTGTTCCTATTGTCAACTTCAAAATCACACAATTTATAAATGTTAAAAGGAGAGCTTTATATCTTAAGAAGGGGATCACAACCTATAGGCAGGAAGTGTAGCCTCTAGTTGAAGCTGGAAGCAGGCACTTCCAAAGAGCAGGGATTGGAATAGGAATTTATGCTGAGTTGGCTAAACAGATGTATTCAACAGGTTACAGGAGGAGCTATGAATATTCATGAAGGGGGTCCTAATGCATGCATACTAAAAAAACACACATGTTACTTGCATCCCATGTTCACTGTGGGGTAGAGGACTTAACATTTAAATGCATTACAGTTAGGCCCTATACATCAAAAGTTGAAGCAGGGACTCAAAGGTTAACAAATGTGCAGCCTCTCTAAACTTAACAGAATCAGTCCATGGTCAGTAGTCTCTTATCAGGAGAAAGTTATGGAAATCAGTCTTTCGTCCAATCAAAGCTATAGTCATGGCTTTTGGAACAGGAAGGTCAGTTCTTCAGTGTCTGTCAGTGGATGAGCTGCAAGTGGATTCTTTTTTTTTTTAAGACAGGGTCTCACTCTGTTGCCCAGGTTGGAGCTCTGTGGCGTGATCTCTCCTCACTGCAACCTCTGCCTCCTGAGTTCAAGCGATTCTCCTGCCTCAACCTCCTGAGTAGCGGGACTACAGGCATGAGCTACCTCGTCCAGCTAATTTTTGTATTTTTTAGTAGAGATGGGATTTCACCATGTTGGCCAGGCTGGTCTTGAATCCTGACCTCAAGTGATCTGCCCGCCTTGGCCTCCAAAAGTGCTGGGATTACAGGCGTGAGCCACTGCGCCCAGCCAAGCTGCAAGTGTTTTAATATTGCTTATCTTGAGGCCAGTGCTTGTTTAGCTGCTAGAGAAAAAAAAAAAAATCTTGTGGCAGTTAGAACATAGGCTATTTTTTAAGTATAAGAGTGCATGCTTAACCTTTGCTTGGCAAGGCTTTAGGTCTTATTTATAATTTTGTATCTTATTGCTATGAAAATTATTGCTTTTGTCAGTCTTATGATCTCTGTTTTAACATTAATGTTGGTCAGTTTTTGGATCTAAACTGCAAAAGGGAGGGGATCTGACCTGCCATGCTGTCACGGCTGGAAACTCAGTTTTTAACGTTTATCTGGGGTTCCCTTGTCCAAGAGGGGGACTGTTTAGTCAGTTGGAGGACTTAGGATTTTATTTTTAGTTCTCACCATATATGACCCAGTTTAAAGCATTTAATTTTTGGTGCTTATAACACTTGAAGATTTCTCTAACAAAATAAGATGATATGGTAAGACTATGGTTGTATAATCTTTCTTCCTCCAAATGTTATTGGCATATTCATTGCAGTGAACAGTATGCCTTTCTTTGTTAAACACTGGTAGGAACTGGCTTATTAAATATTCTATATTTTGCTTTCCAAGTCTAAAGACATTCACAGTAAGCACATTTTGCACTAAACGGCTCTTATTTAAAACGGCTCTTATTGGTTAGATTTTGAAATAATGAAATGTCCTATGCTTTGGATGAAAGCTTTCTCTGTCTGAAATTTTCCTTAGAAGAGGCATTTTTAAATAGAAGTGTTGTCTAATTACAGGCCCAATTTCTCCAGCTTGGTTTATGCCAATATGTTTTTGAAAGAAGTTTACGATTATTTTGTGAGGCCCAGTGTTTAAACAGTTTGGGTTTTATTTTTCTAATTTGCAGGCACAGGCTCACCATTCACAGGGAAAGACAACTTTCTAATTATTGATTTAAAGCTGTTTCTTAAGCCTTAGGTTTTCCCTAGTAATGCAGCTCATAGCAGTGCAGCAGTTTGTGTGTCTACTCAGCTTGCCGGATTTAAGGCAAAACTTTAATGGGCTGGCCAGTGTCAGCCTCCTCAGATTCTCTCTTTGGGCTTCACTGTGCTTGCACTCTGTCAAGTAAAACAGGATTAAAACTTGTCCTATGTTACCAGGCGCTCCTCTTGAAATTCCTTTGGAATCCTTTGATGGCTCATTGGTTTACTGTAAGAGATGTCAGAGATATTCTTGTTTTCTTTTTGCATTTGCATATTCTTATTTAGCTGAAAGATATACAAAGACTGCAACTTTACGCAGAGGTGAATGATAATAGCTGGAAATTGGGAAAGCTAGGTTAAGAGCTTCTGAAATAAATATCATAATAGTAAGAAGGAGAACAATGCAAAATCAGCAAAGAAATGTCCACATAATAAGGGATTTATTAAGCAAATAAATTCATGATTATTTTTTAAATTTTAACAGAAGAATGACTTGAAGAATATTTACAATTACTGGAGGAAAGGCAAATTACAGAACATGCATCTTTTACTTTTTTTTTTTTTTTTTTTGAGACGGAGTCTCACCCTATCACCCAGGCTGGAGTGCAGTGGCACAATCTCGGCTCACTGCAACCTCTGCCTCCCACGTCAAGCAATTCTCTGCCTCAGCCTCCTGAGTAGCTGGGGTTATAGGCACATGCCACCATGTCTGGTTAATGTTTGTGTTTTCAGTAGAGACGAGGTTTCACCATCTTGGCCAGGCTGGTCTTGAACTGCTGATCTCGTGATCCACCTGTCTCGGCCTCCCAAAGTGCTGGGATACTGAGTTTTGATTGTTGTTTTGTTTTGAGATGGAGTCTCGCTCCGTCACTCAGGCTGGAGTGCAGTGGCACAATCTTGGCTCACTGCACCCTTCACCTCCTGAGTTCGAATGATTCTCCTGCCTCAGCCTCCTGAGAAGCTGGGACTACACGCACCTGCCGCCATGCCTGGCTAATTTTATATTTTTAGTAGAGATGGAGTTTCACCATGTTGGTCAGGCTGGTCTTGAACTCCTGAGCTCAAGTAAGACACCCGCCTCAGTTCCCAAAGTGCTGGGATTCCAGGCATAAGCCACTGTGCCCAGCCGACCCTGAGTTTTATATATTGCAACACAGTGCAATTCAGGGGTTAAGAGGAGAAAAATACACCCCACTTAGTACTGGTCAAAGTATTACCAGAGAAGTATATCCTGCTTTATGTTTCATAACGTAAGGCATTTACATGTCAAGGCATTTTACAAAGTTAATTAAATATTGCCAGATATATTACCCAAATGGAAATAAGCAAAATAAATACTGGGTTGACATACAGTACAGGGCTAGTCTTGACTTTCTATTTACAAGCTATTTTTTAATTCTGTAGGGGCAGAGACTAACTTGTAGATACAACTGAGTTCATTATTCATAGTAGTTATGTTCTATGAAGTTGCCATGGGCTGGGTGCGGTGGCTCACACCTGTAATCCCAGCACTTTGGGAGGCCAAGGCGGGCGGATCATGAGGTCAGATCGAAGCCATCCTGGTTAACACGGTGAAACCCCGTCTCTACTAAAAGTGCAAAAAAAATTAGCCAGGCCTGGTGGCGGGCGCTTGTAGTCCCAGCGACTTGAGAGGCTGAGGCAGGAGAATGGCATGAACCCAGGAGGTGGAGCTTTCAGTGAGCCACGTTTGTGCCACTGCACTCCAGCCTGGGCGACACAGTAAGATTGTCTCAAAAAAAAAAAAAAAAAAAGTTGCCATGAACACTGAATTAGCACTATGCTTGAGGGCCATTTAAAAACAATGAAATCACCAACAAAAAGCACAAAAATGCAAAAAAAAAAAAAAATGGCACTATACAGATGGCAAAGGGACATTTGGTTACAGTACAACAGCTGAAACAGGAAGGTAGTGTCACCTCTTTCAAACTCAATTATGAATTGGCACATCAGGCAATTCAAATTTTTCACTGCTCTATGCATGGCCTCAAAGGAGCATGAAAGTGTCTTGAGTATTAATTTGTGGGTTACAAATAAACTGTAGTGAGTAAGCAATTTCACAGATATGGGATCTGTAAATAATAAGAATTGACTATATTTGTCCAGTAGGGATACAAATAATTTTTAACCAGAGGAACAGAACCCCAAGGGTTATATATTTGGCCCTGCTAGAGGGTTAACCAATTCTAAATCTTAGGCCAAGATCAATTGGTTTGCCAATATAAGTCTAGTTTCTCAACTACTATGAACTGGTTTTAACATCTCATGGATTCCCTTATTAATTGAGGAATACTATTGACATGTGCTCATTTTATATTTTTCTGAGTCATGTTTTTCACAATTTGAAATTTGAACTTTATAAATTTTCAGAGACCAAGACACTGAGACAATGTGCCCATAACTACTGAATGAGGAGGTTGAACTATAAAAGTTCTAATGTCCTTTTTTTAGCTCTAGATTCTGCAATTTTAGGAGATTGCAGGGTAAAGGATGATTCAAAATTATTTAAACTATATTGATTGTAATAAAATTTGTCAAATATTTTGACTTTAGTTAATTAACATATTCTAGCCTCAATCTATCTAGCCTGATACTACTATTAGTATAGTATCAGAAAACAAAAAACTCTCTTAGAATCAAAATGGAAATAAGCCATCTAAATAATCTACAGAGTAAAACAAGATTATTTAAATCATTGGCTGGTAAGAGATAAAAATTTTGTCCAGTCTTAATGGTGGTTATATTTGGAATCAAGAAAAACAACTGTCTTTTTGTCACAGGATTTTTTGCCTTTTGTGATTTCAATAAATGCTTCATCAAGTAAATCTATGTAGTCCCCCATTGAATTAATGGAGGGAAATGAAATTATGCTGATGGTTTCTCTTTCTTTCTTTCTTTCTCTCTCTCTCTCTCTCTCCCTCCCTCCCTCCCTTCCTCTCTCTCTCTCTCTCTCTCTTTTTCTTTCTTTCTAGCTTTCATTGCCAGGCAACTTAGAGTGAAATTTGAGGCTCAAATAACTACATTACACAGTTTTTCAAGACCTGTGCCTTTATGGGCCTTTCGCCTGTCCTAATCTTATTTATTATTGATACTACTTATTTATAATATAAACTGAGTAATATAAATTTATTTATAAAATAGTATATATAATTTAATTATAAGTTCACTATGATTTTTAAATAATTTTCTGAGTCCTGGGTTTTAAACTCCTGTATCTATTTTACTCTTTTATTATACATGTCTTTTGTGGTCACCTATACAAGCATTGGAAGGGAAAAAATATTCTACTCCTTTGTGAAAGGAGGCAGGGTATACACAGGAAAAATAGACAAATAAAGGAAATAAAGAAAAAAAAAAAACATTAAATTGTCCTTTAGCCAGAAAGGAAATGAGTCATTGTTGTCCGGAAGGCAGAACAAAATGACTATGACTTCTTATATATGAGGCCATCATGGTTGTATTATCGTAAATCAGAGTGACCTCAGACAACTAGCGCAATGGATTATTGCCAGAAGAAAGGCTTCAGGCCAACAATTTCTCATACCCAGCATGATGAAGGATAGAAATTGTAAAACATGGCCGGGCGCGGTGGCTCACGCCTGTAATCCCAGCACTTTGAGAGGCCGAGGCAGGTGGATCACGAGGTCAGGAGATCGAGACCATCCTGGCTAACATGGTGAAACCCCGTCTCTACTAAAAATACAAAAAAATTAGCCGGGCGTGGTG
>NW_012118155.1:1800054-1813754 GCF_000951035.1 Colobus angolensis palliatus | reverse complement strand
GAGGTGGAGCTTGCAGTAAGCCGAGATTGCGCCACTGCACTCCAGCCTGGGCGACAGAGTGAGACTCCGTCTCAGGGGAAAGAAAAAAAAAAAAATTGTAAACGGTCCTACTAACTTTTTATGGGGAGAAAAAAGTAAAACACCCTATTTCTCAGGACAAACTTCATATTCTGAGACCAGAAAAGTCACAGCAAAAAATTAAGACTTTTCCACCTGCCATATGTGACCCACACCACCTCCCTCACCTGGAAAAGGAGAGTCATGAAAAGCCTTGGAATAATGCCAAAATTATTCAAAGCTATAAATTTTTTTAATTTGGAACTGCAAAAGTGAAGATTAATTGCAGTGTGATGACAAGCAGTAGAGGTGGCTCTACCCTTCAAAACAGTGGGAATAATTAGTGTCTTAGTAGAGAGGGACTACAGCCTCAATGTCCCAAGGCATTAGTGGGGCCAAGGAATTATGAGGAGACGGAAGGAAAGAAGAAGTCTGTCTTTTTAAAAATAAATGTTTTATACAAAATAAAATAATGTTTTCATATTTCAAAAGCAGAACGTGCTAATTTTTAGAAAATTTTGAAAAATTTAACAACGTTCACAGATGAAAGTAATAACCACTTGCGTCATCACCACTCAAGAGAGAACCCACTCTAACATTTTACTTTAAGTACTTTATGAGCCTCTAGTCTTCTAATCTTTGCTGATATATGCATATCTTCCCTCTCTAAGAATCTATGGCATTACAAAAAGGTCATTTGAATAGGGAGCCATAATTTCACAGAAAACAATGAGTAAACATTTGATTGAAACTTGACTTTTAAAGAAGCAGGCCAGGTGTGGTGGTTCATTTCTGTAATCCCAAGCACTTTGAGAAGCAGGTAAAAGGATTGTTTGAGCCCAAGAGTTCAAGACAAGCCTGGACAACATGGCCAAACCCCGTCTCTACAAAATCACAAAAATTAGCCGGGCCTGGTGGTGCACACCTGTTGTCCCAGCTATTGGGGAGGCTGAGCCAGGAGGATCGTTTGAGCCAGGGAGGTAGATGTTATAGTGAGCTGTGATTGTGTCACCGCACTCCAGCCTAGGCGACAGAGCGAGATCCTGTCTCAGCAAAGTGAAAAAATATATATAAATAAATAAAAGAAGAAAATTACAAAAATGAATTTATTTCATGTTGTGTTGAGCAAAATTTAGGTTGTAGTTGAAACTATGCACTAAGAGTGAATCAAGTCGACTCTGTTTTGGAGCAATTAATTGAGCAAAATATATTTGATATTTAAACAGTGTGATAGGAAAGACAGTGCATCAGTTTATTAATTAAATCATTCTTTTTAAAACTACCTATTATTTTATGATTTTCATCTAGTTTATTTTATTTAGTTTGGGGCTGGGCACAGTGGCGCACCCCTGTAATCCTAGCACTTTGGGAGACTGAGGCAGGAGGATCACTTGAGCTTAGGAATTCAAGACCCACCTGGGCGATATAGTAAGACCCTGTCTCTAAAAAAGTTTAAAAAATGAAATAAAATTTTTTTTTTTTTTTTAAAAAAGAAGCTTAGCTATGGGCATGGTGGCTCATGTCTGTAATCCCAACACTTTGGCAGGCTGAGGCAGAAGGATTGCTTGAGTCCAGGAGGTAGAGGCTGAAGTGAGCTCTGATCACAACACTGCACTCTAGCCTGGGTGACAGAGACCCTGTCTCAAAAAGAAGAAAAAGTTCAACTTTGCCAGGCCCTCATTAGCAATGACTTTGGGTGTCTTTGAGAAACTAGGAGGAAGATAAGATACTTCCTTTCTCAGGATTAATTTTATTTACATCCATGGAACTCATGGAATTCTGGTGTCTTTCAGAAGCTCTACAACTTTAGTTTGAAATTACTTTGCATTGTGTCCTGATTATTTTAGCAAATGATTACTGTATCTGAAAATCAGGTAGAGACTGACTGACCAAGAGACAAATTCCATGGGCAAGAAAAGGCCAGTGTTAAATCTGTGGGAGTTTTGTAACAATAAATGTTGCTTCTTTATACACTATCTTATCAATGTGGACATGAATAAGAAACAAAAACCCCTCTGTACTTGATGACAGTATCAAGTAGTTTTGGTAGATGGGGTTGGGGGATGAAGTGCATCCTATGACATAAGAGCTGTATAGGATCCTCCAAGAGGATCCTTATTTCCAGGATCCTCCTAGAAAAAGCCAGGACCTTGAGAATGATGGCAGCTAATTTATGATGGAGAGAAGGAGAAGTAAAGACTGAGCTAAAGAGAGATAGTATATGAAAAAGTGTTCAGAGCTATGCACTTGTAAGTTGTTATTGCTATTATTACAGGGGTCAGAATACCTGGACTAGGTCAACAGATGTATCTTATGCCTTTAAGAAAGTCACTTCCATTGGAAACACCATTGATTTGTAAAATAAAGGGTTGCTGTTTTTGTCTGTTTTCTGTTGCTATAGTAGAATACCACAGACTGGGTAATTTATATAGAAAAGAAGCTTCACTCACAGTTCTGGATGCTGGTAAGTCCAAGAGCATGGCACTGTCATCTGGCAAGACCTTTCTTGCTGTGTTGTAACTGCAGAAAACATCACATAATGAGAGGGCAAGAGCAAACGAGTCACAAAGCTTGCTTTTTTAACAAAGCCACTCCTGCAGTAACAAACCTATTCTTGTGGTAGTGACATCAATCCATTCATGAGAGTAGATCTCTCATTAATTCATTAATCCATTTACAAGGAAGAGCTGACATTAATCCATTCACATAGGCAGAGGGATTAGTTTTCCAAAACATGAACTTTTGGGAAATACATTCAAACCATAGCAATTGGTGTACACTTATATTTTTAAAGTTCTATAATTCTATGACCTGAGAATGTGCAATATTTCTAAGAGATGCTGGAGCGCTTAAGAACATTTGAAAAATATAATTCTGATATTTTCTATTTAAGAAGAGTTTATAGCCATTTAAGTTTTTTTTTAAATAGATGCTCTTACACATTGGCACTTACATGTTTCTTTTGCTTTTAGTTGAACTAATCAATTGGCTCATAAGACTTTAGTGAATTAGGAAAATGCTTCTCCATTAGCTTGGCAAAAGGACTGTGTGTGTGTGTGTGTGTGTGTGTGTGTGTGTGTGTGTGTGTGTGTTCTCTCTTTGCAATCATGGCATTGCTTCCATTGGATAGATAAAACCAAATTATTCTTGTTTGGGCTCTTGATCTGATAAGTGGAGGTGCTATAGTCAATAATATCATTTGATTTTCTCCCAAATAGTTTTCAACTTCTACCTGAAGTGAACATAAAAATGTTAAATTGTTTGAATGGCTGTAAGAGATAAATACAAGTATGAAGAAAAGTAGATTTCAGGGACAGACAGAAAATTTGGTCAATTTCCAGGAAAACATGTTGGGAGAAGATTATTTCAACTATTTAAAATAAAATGGGCACCAGAAATCATATAGAATCACTTGTTAGAGGTGTGTCTTGTTGTCTTGTATATTCAACATTATCCTAGTACATATGCAACTTGATGCTGATTTTAAAGATTTTTTGAATAACATGACTAGTATAGGCAAGACAGTCACCCCATTTCTACATAAAATAAAAAAGTTAGTTGGGTGTATTAGTCTATTCTCACACTGCTATAAAGAAATACCTGAGACTGGGTAATTTATAAAGAAAAGAGGCACTACAGGAAGCATAGTAGCTTTTGTTTCTAGGGAGGCCTCAGGAAACTTATAATCATGGCAGAGGGCAAAGGGCAAGCAGGCATCTTCACACGGCTGGAGCTGGAAGAAGAGAGAGAGGTGGGAGGTGCTACACACTTCTAAACAACCAGATATCATGAGAACTCTATCATGAGAAGATCACTAGGGTGATGGTGCTAAACCGTTCATGAGAACTTGCCCCATGATCCAATCACCTCCCTCTAGGCCCCACCTCCAACAACGGGGATTACAATTAGACATGAGATTTGGGTGGAGACACAGATCCAAACCACATCAGTGTGGGTAGTGGTGCACATCTGTAGTCCCAGCTCCTCAGGAGGCTGAGATTGGAGGACTGCTTGAGTTCAGGAGGTTGAGGCTGTAAGTGAGCCATGATAATGCCACTGCACTCCAGCCTGTGTGACAGAGCGAGGCCTAATTGAAAAAAAAAAAAAAAACAAAAAACCCACAACAAACAAACAAAAACAGCAAAACCTTAGTAAAATGGATAGGAATCTCAAGAGATGTGAGTTAACTATTTGTGATTGCTGCAATAGGAATGTTTACTAATATTTCCTAACTGTTTACTATGGATCAGGCAGTGAAATACTTTGTAATAGGAAGTTGCTCGGGAGTATACAGCTCATAAATGGCAGAACAACTGCTATGATTTGAATGTCTCCTCCAAAATTCATTTTGAAATTAAGTTGTCATTGTGATGGTATTAAGAGGTGAGACCATTAAGAGGTAATTAAGCCATGAGGGGGTTATCCCTCATGAATAGTTTAATGTTGCTATCATGAGAGTTGGTTTGTTACTGTGAAAGTGGATTGTTTTAAAAGTGAGTTTGGTCCTCTCTCTCTCTCACTCTCATCTTCGCTTGCCCTTCTGTCTTCTTCCATAAAAGATCACAGCCTGAAGGCCCTCATAAGATATGAGCCCCTTGATCTTGGACTCCCTAGCCCCCAGAGCTATAATAAATATATTTCTTTTCTTTATAAATTACCCTGTATATGGTATTCTGTTATAGCAACACAAAACAGACTAAGATGGAAAATTGGTACTGAGAGTGGGACTGTTGCTAAAACAAATACTTGAAACTGTGGAAGTAACTTTGGAACTGGGTAATGGGTAGAGCTTGGAAGAATCTGGAGGAGCAGTCTAGAAAAAAAACCTAGAGTGTCATGAATAGAACAGTAAGAACAATTCTAGTGAGGGCTCAGAGGAAGACCCTAGAAATAGGGACAGCCTAAATCTTCTTTTTTTCATTTTCTTTAAATAAAAAAAAAAATAGAGATAGGGTCTTGTTATATTGACCAGGCTGGTCTTGAACTCCTGGCCTTAAATAATCCTCCAATCTCGGCCTCCCAAAATGCTGGGATTACAGGCATGAGCCACCATGCCCGGTGTAAATCTTCTTAAGTTGTGATGAGAGAGTGGGTAGAAATACGGATAGTAAAGGTCATTCTGGTAAGGTCTCCCATGAAAATGAGAAACAAGATATTGAAAACTGGAGCAAAGGCCATCCTTGTTATACAGTTGCACAGAAATTGGTGGAGTTTTGTCCAACCTGAGGGCTTTATGGAAAACATAATTTAAGAACAGTAAACTTGATATCGGGTGGAAGAAATTCCTAAGCAAAATATTGAGGGAGCTGTGTGGCTACTCTTAACTGCATACAGTAAGATGCAAGAGGAAAGAAAAGACTTAAAGATGAGATTTATAATTAAAAGATAATCAGAACTAAAATATTTTTTTAAAAACTTCAGGCTGACATTGTAAAGAATTTACAAAGTGTGTTCAGGAGAGTGAACCAAGGATTTGGCAAGTAACTGTTTGCTGAGGTGATTAGTACATACAGAAGGGATCGTTAAGACAATGAGAGAATGACTCCAAAGGCACTTCAAATATCTTTAAGGCTGCCCCTACCATCACAGGCTCAGAGGTCGCGGAGGGCAGACTGTCTTCAGGGTATAGTTTCAGAGCACCCTCTATTGGCTTGCTGCCCCAGAGCCACCTTGGGTCTCTACTCCCCACATTCTGCAAGAGAGAGTAGAAAAGACTTAAAGTGTAAGATAAAAGAAAAGACTTAAAGACAAGATTTATACTTAAAAGAGAATCAGAACTAAAAGATTTTTTTAAAACTTCAGGCTGACTTTGGAAAGCTGCTCCTCAGCTGCTCCGGCTGTAACTCAAGCAGGACCAGGTGCAGTTCAATCCATGGCTCCAAAAGGTACAAGCTGTAAACTTTGGTGGTATTTACGTGATGCTAATTCCGCAGGTGCACAGAATGCAACAGCTGTGGGGACATGGCTTTCTCCACCTATATTTCAAAGCACATTGCAGACAACCTGGGAGGCCAGGCAGAGACTTGTCACAAGGGTAGCACCATCACAGAGACCCCCTACTAGGGCAATACTGAATGAACAGACACGTGGAGTTGGAGCTTCAAGAGAGTCCTCACTAGAGAAATTCTGAGTGGATGCATGGGAGTGGAGCCGCTCCTGAGGCCCCAGAACTGTAGAGCTACCAGCTTGCAACACGAGCCTGGGAGAGCTGCAGGAACAAGACTCCAACCCTAGAGAGCTGTAGCACAGGCTGAGCCCAGCAAAGCCATGGGGTGGGGCTGCCCAAGACACTGGGAGGCCTAACCTCAACCCCATTGTGCCCAGGTTGCAGGACAAAGGGTCAAATAAAATTACTCTCCAGCTTTAAGACTTAATGTTGTTTTCACTGTTAAGTTTTTGATTTTCTGTGAACCAGTTACCTCTTTCTTGCCCATTTCCCCCTTTTGGAAAAGGAATGTCTATTTTATGCCTGTCCCAACATTGCATCTTGGAAGCATGTAACTTATTGATTTCATAGGCTCACAGATAGAGAGGAATTTGCCTCAGGATGAATCGTGCTTTGACTCTCACCTATATCTGATTTTGATGAGACTCTGGATTTTGAACTTTTAAGCTGGAACTGGAACAAGTTAAAACCTTTTGGGGCTATTGGGATGGAACGAAGCCATATTGTATGAGTTTTGGTGAACCAGAGGCAGTTTGAATGTCCTCTCCAAAATCATGTTGAAATGTAATGGCTGCTGTGACAGTATTAAGAGGTAGGACAAGTAAGAGTTGATTAGATCATGAGGGCTCTGCCCTCATAAATGGGTTAATGCCATTATAGCAGGAATGTGTTCATTATCACTACTGCAGAATGTTAGAAAAGAGAGTTCCGGGCCGGGCGCGGTGGCTCATGCCTATAGTCCCAGCACTTTGGGAGGCCTAGGTGGGCAGATCACGAGGTCAAGAGATTGAGACCATCCTAGACAACATGGTGAAACCCTGTCTCTACTAAAAATACAGAAAATTAGCCAGGCATGGTGGCAGGCGCCTGTAGTCCCAGCTACTCGGGAGGCTGAGGCAGGAAAATCGCTTGAACCTGGGAGGCAGAGGTTGCATCCCGGTGAGCTGGGATCTCACCACTGCACTTCAGCCTGGTGACAGACTGAGACTTCGTCTCAAAAAATAAAAATAAAATTAAAAATAAAATAAAAATTTAAAAATGAGTTCAGGCTGGGTGTGGTGGCTCATGCCTATAATCCCAGCACTTTGGGAGGTCGAGGTGGGAGGATAACAAGGTCAGGAGATCGAGACTTTCCTGGCTAACACGGTGAAACCCTGTCTCTACTAAAAATATAAAAAATTAGCCAGGCCTGGTGGCAGGCACCTGTAGTCCCAGCTACTCGGGAGGCTGGGGTGGGAGAATTGCTTGAACCCAGAAAGTGGAGGTTGCAATGAGCCGAGCTCGCGCCACTGCACTCAAGCCTGGGAGACAGATCAAGACTCTGTCTCAAAAAATTAAATAAATAAATAAATAATAAAAATAAAATAAAATAAAGTGAGTTTGGCCCTCTCTGTCTCTATCTCTTGCTCTCACCCTTGCTTGTCCTTCCACCTTCTGCCATTGGATGACACAGCTTGAAGGCCCTTGCCAAATTCAGGCCTCCTTGACCTTGAACTTCCCAGCATCCAGAATGATAAAAAATCAATTTGTTTTATGTATACGGTACCCAGTCTTGAACCAAGCACAGTGGCTCATGCCTGTAATTCTAGCACTTTGAGGGGGAGCAAGGTAGAAGGATCACTCGAGCCTTGGAGTTTGAGGCTGCAGTGAGCCATGATCACATCACTGCACTCCAGAGGCGATGACATATTGAGAACCTGTCTCAAAAAAAAAAAAAAAAAAAAAAAAAGAAAAAAAAAAAGAGAGAGAGTGAAAGAAAGTAAAAAAGGACCCACTCTGGAATTCCGTTACAGCAACACAAAACAGACTAAGCCGTGATTGAAATCCGCGCAACATGACTCCAGGTCACAGTACTCTAATGCTATACTTAACTATAGACTCTTGCTGCTTCTGTGCTGCAGTGCTTTTACTTTAGCAACTTGGCAAAAAATGTACTGTTTTGTGTATTTAAATCAGGTGTAAATCTCACCATCAAGAATATGTGACTTGGTTGGGTGCAGTTGTTCTTGCCTGTAATCCCAGCACTTTGGGAGGCCGAGGTGGGGAGATCACTCAAGGTCAGGAGTTCAAGACCAGCCTGGCCAACATGGTAAAACCTCATCTCTACTAAAAATACGATAATTAGCCAGGCATGGGGGCGGGCGCCTGTAATCCCAGCTACTCAGGAGGCTGAGGTAGGAGAATCGCTTGAACCCGGGAGGAGGAGGTTGCAGTGAGCCAAGACGTGCTACTGCACTCTAGCCTGAGAGACAGAGCAAGACTCCATCTGAAAAAAAAAAAAAAAGAATATGTGACTTAATTGAATATTATTATTATTATTTATCTTTTAGAAACAAGGTCTCACTCTGTGACCTAGGCTGGAGTACAGTAGCACAATCATAGCTCACTAAGCCTTGAATTCCTGGGCTTGAGTGATCCTCCCACCTTGACCTCCCAAAGAGTTGGGATTACAGGCATGAGCCACTGCAGCCTGGCCAATTATTATTTTTTTAAGCCTCAGTGTTGCAAATTGATGAAACCAAACAAATCAAAGATGACAGGAAAGAAGTGTTAATTTATATCAATCAAAATCATATTTTCTACCCTCTTTCTTCTCATCCTTTATACCATCCAAGCCAAAAAGAGTAATTGCCAGTGTTGGGTAATTTCATATAACAGAGAAGTGTAGCACAAATGCACTCTTGAATCGAAATTACAACCAAGTGGTTACATTTACATATTGATACTGCAGTAGAACTTATATAACAGGCTGGAATTTCTTTTCAAACATCTGTGACTCAGGGTAAACTATGGGAAGTTAGAAAAAAGTTATTCCCGTGTTTTCAAAATAGAGAAACAGAACGGTCTGTTGGATTTGCCTTTAGAACTGATATCACTTCCCAGCACTAATCTCAACTATAAGAAAAAAACAAATTGGCTAGACATGGTGGCTCGTGCCTGTAATCCCAGCACTTTGGGAAGCTGAGGTGGGAGGTTTGTTTGAGCCCAGGAGGTCAAGCCTTCATTGAACTATTATCATGCCACTTCCCTCCAGCCTGGGTGACAAAGTGAGATTTTGTCTCTAACAATAATAATAATAATAACAATAATAATAAATGAATGAAATAATTCATGATTAAAAATTGCTTCAGGAGGAAATTGAGTGAAGGGTACAAAGGACCACTCTATATTATCTTTGCAACTTCCTGTGAAGCTGTAATTATTCCAAAATAAAAAGTTTTAAAAAAATTTCCTTCAGTAAGGGAAGTGGGCTTTTCACATTGGAAAGAATTACTGCTATATTCTAGAATTTACTAGAAGAATAAGGGAACGGATGTCTGTAGTCAGACTTTTGTCATTTTCTTTTTTTTTGAGACAGTCTCACTCTGTTGCCCAGGCTGTAGTGCAGTGTCAGGATCTCGGCTCACTGCAACGTCCACCTCCTGGGTTCAAGCAATTCTGCCTCAGCCTCCCAAGTAGCTGGGATTACAGGCGCGTGCCACCATGCCTGGCTAATTTTTTGTATTTTTAGTAGAGACGGGGTTTCACTGTGTTAGCCAGGATAGTCTCAGTCTCCTGACCTCATGATCTGCCCGCCTCAGCCTCCCAAAGTGCTAGGATTACAGGTGTGAACCACCATGCCTGGCCAACTTTTGTCATTTTCAAAGAGTGAATTTAGTGTCCTTGGAGGGTCACTTCTTCCAAATCAGTGGCAGTGAGTAGGAAAAAAGTGTCAGGGTGCTCCATCAAAAGTATGCTCCCTTTTCCAACTCAAGACTTGAAATCAGAAGCGATAATCAAGGAGTACCAACTATATATTTTGGTGTTCCTTAAACATTTTCTCTTAGTGACAGAAATAATACCTGTTCATGGCCCGGTGTGGTGGCTCATGCCTGTAATCCCAGCACTTTGGGAGGCCAGTGCAGGCAGATCCCTTGAGTCCAGGAGTTTGAGACCAGCCTTGGTAAAATGGCAGAACCCTGTCTCTACAAAAAATTCGCCAGGTATAGTGACACAAACCTGAAGTCCCAGGTACTCAGGAGGCTGAGATGGGAGGATCACTTGAGCCTGGGAGGTTGAGGCTGCCGTGAGCTGAGATCACACCACTGCATTCCAGCCTGGGCAACAGAGCAAGACCCTGTCTCAAAAAAACAGAAAAAAAAGGAAAGGAAAGAAAAAGAAAAAGAAAAAACAAGAGATAATATGTGTTCATTATATGAAAATTTGGTGACTATTGAAAAATTATAAATTAATCCAATTTATCCATAATTTGAAACTGAGCAACAACTAATGTTGATATTTTGGTATATCTTTTCAGTTATTATTGCTATATAAATGTTTTTGTATAAAATTGGCATTAAAACTTTTTTCTTTACCTCTGTTTGAAAGGCACATACTTCATTTTCATTTTGTGAGTTTACCTTTACATTTAGTGAGTTTTTCTCAAATAAAAATAATATTGTGACTGATTATGCCTCTATTACTGTGCACTACTACAGACTTATAAACACTCTACACCTAGGCTACGCTAAATTTATAAAAATATTTCTTACTTCAATAATAAATGAAGGTGAGCTTACTGTAATTTTTTTTTTTTTTTTTTTTTTTTTTGAGACGGAGTCTCGCTCTGTCGCTCAGGCTGGAATGCAGTGGCCGGATCTCAGCTCACTGCAACCTCCGCCTCCTGGGTTCACTCCATTCTCCTGCCTCAGCCTCCCGAGTAGCTGGAACTACAGGCGCCCGCCACAATGCCCAGCTAATTTTTTGTCTTTTTGGTAGAGGTGGAGTTTCACCATGTTAGCCAGGATGGTCTCGATCTCCTGACCTTGTGATCCACCCTCCTTGGCCTCCTGAAGTGCTGGGGTTACAGGCATGAGCCACTGCACCTGGCCTACTGTAACTTTTTTACTTTGTATACTTTTAAATTATTTTTTAACTTTTTGACTCTTTTGTAATAACACTTAGCTTAAAATGCAGACACACTGTACAGCTGTATAAAAATATTTTCTTGCAGGCACGGTGGCTCACGCCTGTAATCCCAGCACTTTGGGAGGCTGAGGCGAGTGGATCATGAGGTCAGGAGATCGAGACCATCCTGGCTAACACAATAAAACCCCGTCTCTACTAAAACCACAAAAAATTAGCTGGAGTGGTGGCACGTGCCTGTAGTCCCAGCTACTTGGGAGGTTGAGGCAGGAGAATTGCTTGAACCCAGGAGGCAGAGGTTGCAGTGAGCAGAGATCACGCCACTGCACTCCAGCCTAGGTGACAGAGCAAGGCTCCATTAAAATATATATATATATATAATATGTATTTTTTTCTTTCTCTATATCTTCATTCTCAACGCTTCTTTCAATTAAATTTCTTTTTGGCTTTGTAAATTTTTGTTAAAAACTTAGACACAAGCACAAACAATAGCCTAGGCCTACACAGGGTCAGGGTCATCAATATCACTGTCTCCCTCCTCCACATCTTGCCATCTATACTGGAGGGCAATAACACTCAAGGAGCTGTCACTTCCTGTGATGACCATGCTTTCTTCTGGAATACCTCCCGAAAGACCTGGCTGGGGCTGTTTTACAGTTAACTTTTTTCTTTTTATAAGTAGTAGGAGTATACTCTAAAATAACAATAAAAAGTATAGTGTAGCAAATACATAAACCAGCAACACAGTTGCTTATTATCATTGTCAAATATTATATACTGTATGTACCTAATTGTATTGCTATACTTTTATACAACTGGCAGCACAGTGTTTGTTTACAGCAGCATCACTACAAACACTGTACTTCAGTGTTACCGTGTCACTGGGTGATAGGAGTTTTTCAGTTTCCTTGTAATCTATGGGGTCATTGTGGAATATCTAGTTCATAGTTGATTGAAACATTGTTATGTGACACATGACTGCATAAGACTGAGTTCCTTGGCCTCGGTATCACAAAGGCAGAGAAGACGCCATCACTTTCAGAACTTTCTTGTAACCATATTAACATTAGTATGTTTTTGCATTTTCCAAAACTGTATTAGCCCAATACACTAGCACTGTATTACTGGGTTCTAGAGAAACCCAAATGAGTAAGACTGTGGAAAGAGAGAGGAAAGAATGGTTTCCTAAGGTTCAGGACTTTAGAATTCTCATGGAAAGGACCGTATTCCTCAGTGTTTCTCAAGCTTTAATGTGCTTTAAATTACACAGGACCTTTTAATTATTTTACTATTGCTGTTTTATGGTGTGATTAACATTTGTATACCGAACTTAGTCTGCATCTTACTTTTTCACTCAATAATGTGCCATGCAGACCTTAACACATCTATCTATTTCCGTACCAATACAATAATAATCTTAGAATATGTTTTCATAATTTGTTGTGCAGGCCCCTCCTATTTTTGTTCAACTAAAAAAGTATTTGTTCTACTTGCCCTTTACTCTTTCATATATGGTTTATCTCATTTTTCAGCTTTATTGAGGTATAATTGACAAATAAAATTGTATATATTTAAGGTATAACCCAAAAAGTAACTGAGACAAGTGTCAATCAGTTTAGAAGTTTATTTTGCAAAGGTCAAGGACATGGCCGTGACACAGTCTCAAGAGATCCTGAGAACATCTGCCCAAGGTGGCCAGGCTACAGCTTGGTTTCATACATTTTAGAAAGGTGTAAGACATCAATCAATACCTGTGCTGGTTTGGGCCAGAAAGTACACACAACTCTAAGCGAAGGGGAGCAGAGTACCTTCCAGGTCATAGGTGGATTCAAAGATTTTCTGATTGGCAATTGGTTAAAGGGGTTTATCTAAAAGACCTAGAATCCATAGAAGAAAGGGTCTGGGTTAAGATAAGGGGCTGTGGAAACCAAGATTCTTATTATGCAGATGAAGCCCCCAGGTAAAAGGCTTCATAGAGAATAGACTGTAAATGTTTCCTATCAGACTTCAAAAGGTGCCAGACTCTTAGTTATTAATAATTCTCTCCTGTATCAGGAAAAAGACCCAGAAAGAGAAAAGAATTCTTTACAGATGTAAATTTTTTCCCACAAGAGACAGCTTTGCAGGGCCATTTCAAAATATGTCAAAGAAAGATATTTTAGAATAAAATACTTTGAGTTCTGCCAGGGCCTGCTATCTGTCATGTTGGTATCTTACTGCTACAAAGAATCTGCTTTGTCCATCTTAAGGTTTCTGTTTTAATGCTAGTGCTGGTCAGTTGTGCCTAAATTCTAAAGGATGGAGGCTGTAAGGCATGTCCAACTACCCATTTCTTTTTGAGACGGAGTTTCACTCATCTTGCCCAGGCTGGAGTGCAATGGTACAATCTTGGCTCACCACAACCTCTGCCTCCCGGGTTCAAGCGATTCTCCTGTTTCAGCCTCCTGAGTAGCTGGGATTACAGGCATGTGCCACCACAGCCGGCTAATTTTGTATTTTTAGTAGAGATGGGGTTTCTCCATGTTGGTCAGGCTGGTCTCGAACTCCTGACCTCAGGTGATCCACCCACCTT
>NW_012118155.1:1797738-1798461 GCF_000951035.1 Colobus angolensis palliatus | reverse complement strand
CCACCTTTAACATTTCAGTTTCAAAACCTGGTTGATTTGGAATAGAACTTTGTCCAAATTAAATAGTAGAAATGCTATGGATTCAAGACTAAACCTGCTTGATTAATCAAACAAGCTGAAAAACTACTCTGTTAATTTCTTTGTTGTAAATTGATCACTATAATTTTACCTTACATGTGATTTATATTTTGTACATATATGAGCATTTTAATTTCCATAACTTTTAACAGGTCGACATAATACTTCTCCATGCAGTAAGTCAGTCATTTTTTCCACTTATAACTGTAATTCAATAAAATTTTGGTCATCTTGGTCATCTAGCTCCATGCTTAATAATCTAGGTAAGTAAGCAGGCATGGCTTATAGACATGAGCTATACATCACTCACAAAAACATCTCCAGCAAACTCTCTAAACTTCTTTCAACTGCAGAGAACTATGAAAAGAATAATGCCAGCTGGCAGAAGAACAAGGACGGAGGTAGGTCAAATCAACTGTTCTTTCTCTTTCTGTCTCAAGCTGCCTAGAACAGGAGCTACTTCTGCTTAGCCAAAAGCCAAAATAGACAAGGAACCTATCTCTGCCTCAAGTATTTTACAGATTAAGCTCCTAGCTTCGCACAACTTGATGGGATATAAGACTGTAGGACTGGCCAGGTACGGTGGCTCATGCTTGTAATCCTAGCATTTTGGGAGGCTGAGGCAGGTGGATCACTTGAGGTCAG
>NW_012118155.1:1791680-1795988 GCF_000951035.1 Colobus angolensis palliatus | reverse complement strand
AGGGGTTTCACCGTGTTTGCCAGAATGGTCTTGATCTCCTGACCTCGTGATCCGCCCGCCTCAGCCTCCCAAAGTGCTGGGATTACAGGCGTAAGCAACCGCACCCGGCAATAATGGTATTCTTCATTAGCATTGCCACTGTCATGGGGCCAACACATCCAGGAACTGGAGTGATATAACCGGCTTTTTCTCTGACTCCTTCAAAATCCACATCTCCAACCAACTTGGGTTTGGCAGTTACAGGATCGTGAACTCTATTTATTCCCACATCAATGACTGCTTCTCCTTGATCATATCTGAAGTGATCAGATTTGGAATACCCGCAGCAGATATTACAATATCTGCAAAAATTGTATGTTTCTTCAACTGCTCTTTTGGAGTATATTGATGAGATATTGTAACAGTGGCATCACCTCCGGGACGTTCATGCACCCCATCTGTGTGCAGTAACATTATAAAGGGCATTCCAACATTTTTTGACCTTCCAGCCACAACCACATTCTTCCCTAGGGTTGGGATGCCAGTTCGCTTAAATTATTTCCCACACACCCCATGGGGTAGCCGGTAACGTGAAATACTGGTCCAAACACATTCGCCCTACATTAATTACGTGAAAGCCATCAGCATCCTTGTCCGGAGAAACAGCATTGCAGATCCTCCTCTCATCAATATGCTCTGGAAGAGGCAGCTGAACAACGAGGCCATCTACATTATCATCATTATTCAGTTTACCGATTACATTCAACAATTATTCCTCTGAAATTTAAGCTGGTTTCACAATTGTCTCACTGTTCATTCCCATATCTGCAGCTGCCCTGGTTTTGTTGAGGATGTAGGAGTGATTTGCAGGATTCTCGCCAACCAGGATCACGCTCAGGTGTGGCCGTTTGTTGCCTGAGGCCACCCACTCTTCTACCTCCTGCCGCACTTCCTGCTTGAACTGCTGGGCCAGTTTCCTTCCAGAAATTACAACAACTTCATCTCGAACTGTGGCGAGGTGGAAGGGGTGAGGGCGGAGGAAGCAGCTGTGCGCAGGCTGCAGCAAGCCGGAAGCCAGCGCGGACGTGAGGGAAGTCGCAGCCGTAGCCCGCGCCGGTGACCGCGCCAGGAACTGTTTAATATTTTTAATTTTTAGTAGAGACGGAGTATCTCTGTGTTGCCTAGGCAGGTCTTGATCCTCTGGCCTCAAGTGATCTTCCCTCCTTAGCCTCCCAAAACGTTGGGATTATAGATGTGAGTCACAGCCCCCAGCCCCAGGTTAACTTTGGAACCCCTTGGCCGAGAGGAGGGGTCCATTCCGTTGGTTGGGGGGCTTAGAATTTCATTTTTGGTTTACAAAGGTACACAATATATTTGATATGCATATATATTGTGAAATGGTTACCACAATCAAGTTAATTAACACATCAATTGTTTGTCATAGTTACCCACCCGCTTCTTTTTAATAAGAACATTGAAGATCTATTCCTTTAGCAAATATTAACTATATAATACAATATTGGCCAGGGGCTTTGAGTCTGCCTTTCTGACAAGCCTTGTGGAGTGCTCTGAGTAGCAGGGTTATCTGACTATTAGGAAAGACAACAGTTTGAGGTAACAGTCATTTAGGAGACTCTATCAAGGGCTGAAAGAGACCGTGAAGGTAACTAGCATTCGCCCAGGAAGGACTGCCTGATTCTCCAGCAATTTTGCTTATGGAAATCTGCATTTTCTTGGTCTGGATAGTCAGCTGCAGCTCCTCACTAGTTTGTAATAGCATACTATCTTCCTAAGAGGGAATATGATGGAGTAAAAACATCACAAGTTTTAGGATCCAACACATGGATACAAATCTTAGTGCTCTTGGGCAAGATCTTTTAACCTCTTCGGTTACTTCATCTGTGGGGTGAATAAAATAAAGTCTTCCATACAGAGCTACTGAGAAGATTACACAAGCACTTGGCAGTGCCTGACTCATAATAAATGCAAAGGTCTAGAGTTGTTATCTTTACTATTATTAATATACACATTGGTCATTTCCCTCTCATGGAAACAATGACAAATTTATTTCAGAAAGTTGTTCTTGAACAATATGAGAAATACCTTCTGTTTGGGGAGACAAGATAGTAAATTTCCCAACATATGCTGGATGGTCCTTTTTCTTTTCAATGTCTTATTTCTGAAAGACGTAGTAGGGGAGAGACAGACTCAGAGAGAAGTGTGTTGACTTATTGATTCTCAGGAGCTTTGTTTCGAGTGACTGCAGACATTTCTTCCTGACCCAGTGAATGTACAGACCATTGATACAACTGCTTCCAGTAATTGAACCCCAAACAAACAATACTATTCTTCCACTTTCTTTTCTTAGCTAAACACCTTTGACATATACTGATCATTTTCTTTAAACCTTCCTAGACTTTCAGTTCAATCTTTCTTTTTTCCCTCATTAGCTCTTCTTTACTTCCTTCTGTCTTTGTTGCTTTTTGCTATTCACAAATGGGGTTGGGCTGGGTGGTAAGAATCTTTTTGCTTAAAACAATTTTGTGATAACTCCAAATATGAGAGAACAGGAAAGTGAACCAATAATTTTTTTTTTTTTTTTGAGACAGTTTCACTCTGTTACCCAGGCTGGAATACAGTGGTGTGATCGTGGCTCACTGCAACCTCTGCCTCCTGGGTTCAAGTGATTCTCCTGTCTGTCTCCTGAGTAGCTGGGATTACAGGGGTGCACCACCCCACCCAGCTAATTTTGTATTTTTAGTAGAGACAGGAGTTCACCATGTTGGCCAGGCTGGTCTCCAACTTCTGACCTCAAGTGATCTGCCTGCCTTGGCTTCCCAAAGTGCTGGGATTAATTATCATTAGTTATTTCCATGCCCGGCCAACCAATTATTTTTAATAGGTTTAAAAAAAGAAATTTGGTAAAGTATGCTACTTCTCTGAAGTCACACAGTTCATAAGTGACAGAGGCAAGATACGAACTTAAGTTTTTCTAACCTCATAGCTCATGTTCTTTCAAGTATGCCATGCTTATTGTCAAATCTGGGAGATAAAACAAGCACACAGACTAATATAATTCAAGCTAAAGTGGGTTATAGTGACTTAAGTACTCAAAGGGAAATCCCAGCACCTCTTCTCAGAATTAGGAAGAGCCAAGTTTCAGTGGAAAATACCACAGAGATAAAGCTAGAAAGGACAGGTTGGGGCCAGATTATAGAAGGTTATGCCAGGTGAGCATGAACATATAATTCAGTAAACAACTAGAAACTGTTGTAAGTGCTTAGCCAACAAGTGACTTAATCAGAGCTAAATTTTAGGAAAATGGATTCAACAATAGTATATTGGATGGATTAGGACAGGGAAAAGCAGAAAGCTCTATTTGGTGCCATGAAGGATACACAGATGAATCAACCTTGTGTTCTACACGTAAGATTCTCATTACACAGTAACTTTTTACACACAAAGAAAACTTCAATGAAAGGTAGAATTTAATAAATGTCATTGAAATATACAAAATGTCATAGTAGTTGAAGGTTGAGGTGGCAAAAACAATCTGTTTTTAGTTAGTGTAGAAGGATAGATTTGTTAGACAGTCATTGTCAACATGTAAATTTTGAAAAGCTAGGTCTGATTTCATGGACATTTAAACTTTCTTGAAATTTATATTTCAGCTCATATGTAGACCCAAACAATTACCTCACCATCTCTCCAACCTAGGAATTCCTTCCAAATACTAATGCCTAAAATCATTTTTAAAAATTATATATTAAGATTTCCAGTGGCAGGGTCTGGGGAAGGGGTGGCAGTTGCCATGTCCAGCCGCTAAGGTGGCAAGAAGGCCCTGAAACAGCCCAAGACGCAGGCCAAGGAGATGGACTAGGAAGATAAGGCTTTCAAGCAGAAACAAAAAGAGAAGCAGAAGAAACTCGAGGAGCTAAAAGTGAAGGCCACGGAGAAGGGGCCCCTGGACAAGATGGAATTAAGAAATCTGACAAAAGGTAAGCTGTTCCTTGTGCCTGAGGCGATGGTGACCATTGATTTCATTCGTATTTAAACATCAGTATTCCCTGCCGTAATGTCTTTTGCCACCTATAGCTGGAATGAAGTGTTGTCTTGGAGCCTGTTGTATATTTAAGAATAAACTTTTGTAAAAATAAAAAATAAAAGATAAAAATTATATATTACTATAGAAGATCTTGGCAGCCTTATCTCTAGTCCCAGCTATTTGGGAGGCTGAGGCAGGAGGATTGCTTGAGTCCAGGAATTTGAGTCCAGTGTGGGCAACATAGAGAGACTCTTTTTTTTTTTTTTTTTTTTTTTTTGAGGCGG
>NW_012118155.1:1784643-1791568 GCF_000951035.1 Colobus angolensis palliatus | reverse complement strand
GAGTAGCTGGGACTACAGGTGCCCGCCACCTCGCCCGGCTAGTTTTTGTATTTTTAGTAGAGACGGGGTTTCACGAGAGACTCTATCTTAGAAAAAAAAAAAGGAATTATTTAGGTATGCAAAAAGGCAAAGTTAAGAGTAAGAATTTGGTTTTTAAAATAAAAGAAAAAGAAGCAAATCTACAGTAAGTTTTATTTTTAGAGCTGCTGCTTTATCAACTAAACCAAGATGAAACACTTATTCATAAGATGACAAAAATTTTTTTCTTCTTAAATTCATTTCTGAGTTAATACATATCTGACTCATTGTCACCAAAGAGGAACCTTCTTGCAGAGACTTGTGCAGCTGCCCTAGGGTCAGTCTCTACAGAAAATATACTTACCTTCATGCAATGCTAATAGTGTAAATGTTAGTTGAAATCTGATTTTGATTTTAAATAAGCTTTTTTTTTTTTTTTTTCTGAGATGGAGTCTCACTCTGTCACCCAGGCTGGAGTGCAGTGGTGCCATCTTGGCTCACTGCAAGCTCCGCCTCCCAGGTTCACGCCATTCTCCTGCCTCAGCCTCCCGAGTAGCTGGGACTACAGGCGCCCGCCACTGCACCCGGCTAATTTTTTGTATTTTTAGTAGAGACGGGGTTTCACCGGGTTAGCCAGGATGGTCTCGATCTCCTGATCTCTCGTGATCCGCCCGCCTCGGCCTCCCAAAGTGCTGGGATTACAGGTGTGAGCCACTGCGCCCGGCCATTATAAATAAGATTTTATAAAAATTGACAAATAGACTAGAATTATCTTTGCAAAAGTGAGATTTTTAACAATGAGGTTTCTGGTTTCTTGAGAAAATGCAAACTCCCTAACACAGACTTCATTTGCAATGAGAATGCCCATGAAACTCTCAGAAAGTAAGATGGAGCAGTGCAAATATCTGTAACAAGCAATAATGCCACAATGCAGAAAAAGCAGAATTAATGTCATTCTGATTCAAAGCTTTTAAGCTTGGAAATCCATCTGACAGAAAGGATAAGAACTCAAGTTTATTTCAGTTGAAGCAAAACAGGAAGAACAATAAGTAGCTAATCCTGATAATGGGAAAAGGGGGGAAAAGATTAGCTGAGCAATTGATGTTTCCTGATTGAATGAATTGGTGAAGTCTCTGGGATTCGGGTTAAATGTTAGGGCAAATTGGGTGAGGATGGGGTGGTTAAATTCACCTACCTGATTTTTGTTTATGAGATCCAACTGGAAAGATAGAGAAACTTCTGAGGCATTCATTTACTGGAGACTCTGCTCTGATTTATTTAGCAGGAAATACAATATTCACAATGAAACCTAAACAAAAGCAGTTGTGGAGCTGTTGGAAGGTAGGCTTCTGAGAGCAGGAATAGGAATACACCCAAGCATCAGGTCAGAAAGTTCTGGCTCCATGTCAGTGCCACCACTTACCAGCTGTGGGATTCAATATAGGAGAGTCTCAGGGGCGGCAGTGTTGCTGAAGCATTCTGGAGTTTCATTTGCACAGCAAGCACACTCTTTCCTTAGGTTGTCTAGCTATGGTGGTAGCTTGGAGGACTTGAAGATGGGGGGTTGGGAAGAGTAGGGAGGACCTGATCTCCCCATGCCTACCCCTGGCACTGCCTCAAGACCTTGAGCAAGATGCTCAATTCTCTGAGCCTAAATCTCCCATTTGCACAACGGGAATACTAATATCCCCTTGCAAATCTGTTGCGTAGAGTAAATGAGGTTAATTAATATGAAGTGCTGCCTCCTAAATGCTCCATAAATGTATGTTAAATGTAAAAGATATCAAAGGGGAAACACTAAAGTAGGAAATTTGTTTAAAAGCAGATTGTTTCTGTTAAAAAATTCTCAATTCTGCCCTGTTCCTAGACAAGTTTTGATATCTATTTTCAGATGTAGTTAGCTTTCCGTATCTTCTGCATCCTTAGATTCAATCAACCTCGGATCAAAAATATTTGAAAAAAAGTAAAAATAATAGAACAATAAAAAGAATATAAAAATTTAAAAATACAGCCTAATAACTATTTATACAGCATTTATATTGTATTAGGTATTATAAGTAATTTAGAGATGCTTTAAAGTATACTGAATGTGGCTGAGGCAGGAGAATTGCTTGAACCTGGGAGGCGGACGTTGCAGTGAGCCGAGATCAAGTCACTGCACTCCAGCTTGGGTGACAGAGCAAGACTCTGTCTCAAAAAAAAAAAAAAGGAGAACCAAAATGATAGCACAAGGAAACGTGAAGCTGTAAAGGTAGCTCAGTGCTCAAAAGTTACTACCTCAAAGTGAAGGAAAATTGTAAAAACCGTCACAAGTCTTAGAACTCATGCCCTGCTTCCACCCCAGGTTGACTATCTCACCTTCCAGGAAAAGATTCCACTCCTAATGTTGAACCAAGCATTTTGTTAGCCTGACTCTATTTGTTCTTAAATAGATATGAAGACACTTTTTATCTGAGAGCGCATTAACTACTTACAGAAGAATGAATGAATGGAGCTCCCAGAGATTGTCCCTTAGAGCTCTGCATTCATTTGCTCACTCATTAATTGAAGAAAATTGGTGGGTGCGTGTGCTGTGCTAAGACTGTGGACTGTGGCTAGAATGTGATGAGAAATGAGTGAGACCCCGGGAGAGAGAGTTTGGCATAAAATAGTCATCCAATTATAAACCTCTGAATCACACAAAGTACTGTATTACATTCTAGGCACTATAAAATGAGCATAATTATACAAAGGGGAAAACCATGTAGAATGTAACTTTAATACATCATACACTCTACCTGAACTGAATTTGCTATCATTAACAATTTCACTTGACTTTCTTAGAATTTAAATGGGCTTTTGAAAACATGATTTGGTAAAAAAAAAAAAGAAAAGAAAAAAAAAAAGAAAAAGAAAAAGAAAACATGATTTGGATATCCAGGTCCATTTAGAGAAAATGGCTAAGGGAGTCTGAATTCATGAATCCTTTTTCTCTTAAATATTCCTTGGGGTAAGAAGACGCATTCAAAATCATTCTCTTGATCTTAGAGTTTTGTTCTAAAGAGCAGGTTCTTTAATTTTTTTGTTTGTTTATGATACTGAGATTGGCATTTCTACCAACAAACAAACATGTTTAGAGTAAGAGTCGGTCCGCGGGGCTCCTTTTCATCTTTTCTTACCTCCTAAATAGAGTCTGAAGTCTGGGCTATGTGGCTTGGTATCAGTTCAAAGCAATTGTTTCCCTCAAAAAACTATTTGCCAAATGGATAAACCAACTGTGGTACTTCCGTACCATGGAATGCTGCACAGCAATAAGAAAGAACCAAAGTGTTATGCTAAGTGAGAAAAGACAGTCTCAAAAGGTCACATACTGTATGGTTCCATTTATATGATAATCTCAGAAAGACAGAACTCTAGGGTCAGAGGACAAATCAATGATTGCCAAGAGTCATGGTAGGGAAGAGAAGTGACTATAATTAAGGCTGTAAATGGTAAGTATGAGGGAGATTTGGGGAGTGATGGAACTGTTCTGATTATAATGATAGTTACATGAATCTGTACATGTGTTCAAAATCATAGAACTGTACACTAAAAGAAAAAAGGTCCATTTTACATCATAATTTTTAAAATCAAAGCAAAGCCAAAACAAATTTGTAAGGAAAACAAGATGTTTTCCATTGTTTGTAATATCTAACAGAATATATAAGCGTAAATAAAATCAGTGCAGTATGGGAGGAAGGAATGGAAAGACAGAATGTTAGATTGTTGGATGCTCATAGATTATTAATCCAGGGTTAGCAAACGTGCTTGTGGCAGATTATATTTCTGAAGATAGCTGCAATGATATGTGCCATTCAACACGTTCCTCTAGATAAGTCCGTCAGCCTAGGGAACATGGTGAAACCCCGTCACTACAAAAATACAAAAAAAAATTTGCCATATGTGGTGGCACACACCTGTAATCCCAGCTACTGAGGAGGCTCAAGAATCACCTGAGGTTGCAATGAGCCGAGATTGCGCCACTGCACTCCAGCCTCGGTGATGGAGCCAGATCCTGTCTAAAAAAAAAAAAAAGAAGGTCTATGTCCCTATCACATGAATTTGTGACTGCCTAGACCAAGTGAGGATGGTGGAAGCGGCACTATGGGATTGCTGAGGCTAAGTCATAAAAACGCTATGCACTTCCTCCTTGTTCTCTTGGAACACTTGCTCTTAGAACCCAGCCACTCTAATGTGAGGAATTCCATGTAGGCCGTGGAAAGGCCTACATGAAAAGGAACTGAAGTTTCTGCCTACACACCTGGCTGATCTTCCAGCCAGCAGCCAGCACCAACTTGCCAGCCATGTGAGAGAGCCGTCTTAATAAGAGACAAACTATCTGAGGCTGCATGGAACAGAGAACATGTCTGCCAAGCCCTGCCCACATTGGAAATTCATGAGCAAATTAAATAATTGTTGCTGTCCTAATCCACTAAGTTTGGTGACTTGTATAGAGCAATAGATAACTAATATGTCATCTCATTTTAAAACTCATGTTTTTACTCACTTAACAGAAACAGATCAGAGTTCCTTTTGAAAATGTGGTGTTCAGAAGAGTTCTTGGGATAGAATGAAGCTTAGAGGGCAAGAGTCCATGATTGATTAGTGAAGTCATCCCCCGACATAGTCTGAGAGATGGCACCGATGTTGTCTATTTGTCAATTGTATTAGAATTCAGCACCTTCATTTTATATAATTAAGACAGAATGCAGGCAGGGTACGATCTGCTTAAGATCACATAGATATGTAGTACCAGAGCCAAAAGCTCTAAATCAAGTCTTCTGATGTGCAGTTTCGTGTTTTTTCACTTTGCCATGTCCGTTTCCAGGGACCTGAATTCTCTAATTTCCCTGAATTTCCTGATTCCAGGGACCTGAATGACAGGACACAGAGCAGCAGATATATGCCTGCATACTTCTACTTCCCTCTCCCATGCCTGTGACAGACATCACTGACACTCTCCTAAGGTCACTGGGATGCACTTGGATGACAGATTCCAAATTGCCATGGTTGATGAGAACCTGAGTGGAAATATACAAAAGCTATAACTGATTTGTATCACGCGTGTCAGAGGAGTGCAGCAAAGGTGACTCAAAGTACAAACTGTACTTTGGTATGGAAAATGCATTGTGTGTGAGCAAGAGGGAAGGCTTTAGGCATGCTACTCTGTATCAAGGATGCCTGTCTGAAACCACACAGACCCACTGACTTCGCATAGAATCTACTAGGGAATTGCTTCTCATGTCCTTGGGGAACTGTGCTGTAGATCCTGTTAGATAATTTCCATTTAATATTTTATTGCTTATTTTGTTGTAGGTGAAAGAAAATCTGTTATTGTAGTTATGATGTTGTATGTATATAATTTGGCCTCATTTCAAACACAATAGAATTGGAATGCATACAACACATACAGGGCGGTGCTGAAATATTGGACACTTTAGTGGCTCTGTTCTTCACGGTGTTCTTGGCATCGTCTGAGAGCGAGGTAGGCTCAGAAAAAAAAAAAATAGACCATTTCTAGGGTAAAACTTAAAAGCAGGATATGCAAACCTATGGCACTATGGATTACAGCGTAACTCACTGAGTACAGCATTCAGACTCACCCAATGTAGGACCAAGAGCAGAGCTTCTCTGAACTTGATCACAGTGAAGCAAAACACCCTGCAAAAGCAACTGTAACCTAGAAAAACAATGATCACTTTCTCCCCTCCTATGATTCTGACTAGTGTGTGGGATGGGGTGAGGTGGGGTTATTTGCATAAAACAAGTAGCCAAGTGCATTCATTCATTTATTTGTTTGTGGAGTACCTAGTAAGTGCAAGGTGCTCTGTTAAACACTATGGGGGAACACAAAGATGAAACGGACAAGGATTTTGTCTTCAAAGGTTCTCTAGCAGGGACCCCACCATGCTCTCTTAATAGAGTAGGATTTGAGAACATGGGCCTAATGAGTCATAAATCTAATTATCAACCGGTGGCACCCCAACAAAAGATCATGGGGCTTAATCCTTAGAAGTAGGATACATCTCTACAATTGTCTACACAAACCAGCAGGCATCAGAAATGTTAACAGCATGCCCCTTCACCTTTCTCTCTACCTCCCTTCCCTTTCTCTCTCTTTCATTATTCATGGATTTCATTATCATTGGAAAAATTATGAATTGCTGGATCACGTAGATGCCTTACTATCCTCTTATGAAACTATTCCTGATGATGAAATTCTTTTAATCAGCTCCACTTTCAGATTTTCAGTATAGGCTTGTCCTTTAACAAGTAAGTTTTGTTTTGTTTTGTTTTGTTTTTTCAGAAAAATATGCAGCAGGTGTGGCAAAACAGAAATACAATATTCTTGGAAGTAGATTTGTTTGGATAATAATTAAACTTTCCTTTTTCTGTACTTGGACTTTCTTCTTCTAGTAATTTCTTTGTCTACATTAAATTTTCAAGAAGGTTGACGTTATCATTCTCTTAAACTCTCCAAAAGACAGTCAAATTCTTGTTACATCTTTTCAGGTTTTTTATGTTTGGGAGCTGTTCATTCATATTTCCCCTAATCTTTTCTGGAATAGACTATCTCATTGCTTCCCACTGGGTTTTCCTAAATACCAGCAACTTGTTTTTCAACAAATAATCTTAACCCAACAACCACCTCTCAAAGCTTTAACATCTGGTAAATGCTAGTGCACAGGAACAAGGCAGAAAAGAATCTAAAGAAAGACTATGGGGCTGGGATCGGTGGCTCATGCCTGTAATCCCAACAGTTTGGGAGGCCGAAGCGGGCAGATCACCTGAGGTCAGCAGATTGAGACCAGCCTGGTCAACATGGTGAAACCCCGTCTCTACTAAAAATACAAAAAATCAGCCGGGTGTGGTGGCTTGTGCCTGTAAT
>NW_012118155.1:1782849-1784393 GCF_000951035.1 Colobus angolensis palliatus | reverse complement strand
GAGGGAGGAGGAGGGAGAGAGAGAGAGAGAGAGACAGACAGACAGACAGAAAGAAAGAGGGTTTTGGAGTTGATCCAATCTGATATCATGCAAGGCTCTGCCAGTACCTTGGTGACTCTGATAAATTAATCTTACCAGGGCATCAGTTTGCTTATCTGCAAAATGGGGATAAAACTCACACTTCAAGGTAATTATGAGAATTAAGTACAGTATAAGAAAGCAGAGAGCACGGTCCATAATAGGCACTCTTTTAACAATTTCCCTTTGCTTCCTCCTAGAAACGACAATGATAAAGCTCAGGATTTAATCATTAAAACATAAATAGTTACAGATGCAAAACACTCATGTCCTAACTAGCTCTTCTGACACTTTGATATGCAGAATATTTGGCATTTTTCCTCTTTCTTCTTAATGGAAAAGTGCTCCTAATATTAGTAAAAACGAAAATTTTGGGGGAAAAAATTATCCACAGTTTCTTTATCTCTGGATAAAGAAAATAGAAACAGCTGTTTCTATTTTTGTCATGGCCTGGCTTTTATACAAACCGGTCACATTTTCTCCACAGTCACAAACAGGGTGTGCTTATCATGGCATCACCTCTTTCAAGGGACTAATAGATTTATTCCAGGTGATATTGGGAAGCAGCTAGAAAAGGAGGATTGGAAGGCTGCGGGGGTGTTAAAGTTATCTGATGATACTGTTCGAACCTTTCTCCGGCACAGAAACTCCACAAAGAACTCCTCTGCAGTTTTCGCTACCCAGGGCTGTTTCTTTAAATTGTTTGACGTCAGAGAAGGAATGCTATAGCAACAGTCTGTCAAACTGGAATTAACTCCGAAGAAAAATGGGGGTGGGGAGAGGAAAAATGCTCCCAGGCGGTACTGACTTTAGAGGAAGCAAATTGGATAGATGCATTTATTTTATGACATTTTAAACATAAAATACCCAGATAAATGTGAGAAAGGAAAAAAAATTCGATTGAGATGCATGTGGTGTTTAACTCATGCAGAGAAGAGCGACTTGGCAGGGATATCTGGAAGGCCTTCCAGTTTTATCAACGACAATAGGAACAATAACTTCCAAGTATTTGGAGGCAGGCTTCGTGCAAACATTACTTCATTTGATATGCTTAGCACCTTTATGAGGCAGGTATCACTATCCTTATTTTGGCGATGACGAAACTTAAGCCCGAGACGGTACACGGTCCTACAACTAGTGATGGTAGAGCGGGGACTGCAACGCAAGGTTGTGCGACTCTGGGCTTCAGTTTACTTTCTGACATTTAGAATTCCAGAATGGGAAACCTAAATGGGATCTTTGGGGTCTTCTAGCTCTGCCCTTCGATCCTGCTCACGAGCAAACTGGCGCCTGTCAGAGCCGGAAAGGAAACTGGCCACGCCACTTAGACGGGCGCTACTTAGCAGCGTGCCCCAGCGCCGCACCAACAAGAAAACGAAACTGCCCGGGAAGGAATGTTTTTCTTCTCCTTCGGGCAGGAAACGAGAGAGAAAATAGGAAGCAGAAGCTGCGCGCGGCTCCCGCTC